>NW_022474067.1:1312500-1875000 GCF_902498895.1 Magnusiomyces paraingens
TAAAGTATACTTTATATTAAGATACTAAGTAATAACAATTGACTCACCACTAGACTTATATCAACACTTTTACCTGCACATCATAAGTTAACATTTAAAAGAAATCCTCCCACCTTCTTGTTTGCCACAATTTTGTTCCAATTCCAAAGCATTTTTTTTTACAACAGACAAAAAAATGTAAGTGCTTTTTTTTTCAATATATATATATATATATATATATATTTAATTTGAATTTGAATTCTCTGAAATTAATTTTTTGAAAGTCAAGAGTTTAATTTTTTTTTTATAAAATACCACATATATTTAACTGTAACGTCAAACACAAACATACTTTTCATTTATTTCTAAAGCAAACTTGAATTATCAATCAAATCTCTTTAAGCCAACTTGATGAAAAAGAAGTTATAATTGAAACTGAAGTTTTTAATGAGTCATATACAAGGGTCTGATCTTACGTCAGAAAACAACTTTTCAGCTCAAAACGCTTCTCAAATCAATCAGATAGAAATCGAACATTCAGAAACTCATATTAACAACAATATAAACCAAGATAGCCCTGTTTTCGAGACAGTTCGATCTTCTCAAAATGTTCAATGGGAAAACCTTTCACCTGTTGAAATTTATGCTCAAAGATTTCAACATCATACTATTTACAAACATAAAGATAATAATGATCAGTTCTAACAGATTATTGGGACTTAATGCTCGAAGGTAATACAAAACAATGTAATAGAATCTTTGTCATGTTATGTATATATAATTAGTTTGATATTAAATTAACTATTCTTCTATCTTTTTTTCTGATACTAAAATTGAAAAAAAAAAAAAAAATTAAAATAGAGGCAAAATATCCAACTAAATGTAATCATAGCTTGAATACCAGTACAGCTTAAGGTTTACCGTTACTCGGATCTTTTTCTCCCCCCTCCTCCCCCCCAAAAAAAAAAAAAAAAACGGTCAAACATTATTGAGACACATGCTACGAATGATGATCATCACTTAACCCCCCCAACTTCCAACTTACAGATTTTACCAAAATATCCCCAAAATAAAAAAAGCCGTAGTTAAATATACCTAAAGTAGTTTCAAATTTTCCCTTTTTAAATTCAAGTTGTCATAGAGTTTTTTTTTTTTTTTTTCTTTGAATTCATATCTTATAGCATATTTTTAAATGGTTCGATTTTTAACTGTCGTTAAAAATATATTTGATTTTATAATCTGTTTTGGATATACATTTTCATAGTTTTTTTAGAGTAAAAAAAAAAAAAATTAGATAAATTTCTTTTACGATAAACAATATCGTAGCAATTTATTTAGATATCAAACTATTAAAATTTACATGGGCTTTAAATGGAATTCTGTGTGAAGCTTATGATAGTCGATAAGAGTTACCTATTTCTTTTTACGTTTCTCGGTAGTTTCGGTCATAAAAGAGTGTTTTAAATGCGTTAATAACCGATAAAAAAAACAAAATATTTCTTGATTGATGATGACATACAAATTGTAAAGTGATATGTTTTTCCTTAAGAATTTATTAAGTTTACAATTTATTAAATATTAAACGTTTATTTTATGATCTGCCATTAAATTTTTTTTTTTTTTTTTTTTTTTTTTTTTTTTTTTTTTTGTTGATCTAATGACATTAAATTTAATTGAGTTTAAATTGATAACTCAAAATAAAAAAAATAAAAATAAAAAAAAAATTATAAAAAAAAACGCTCACCGGAAACTCCGCGGAAGCTGATGCAAGTATTTTTTTTTTTTAAAAAAAAAGTATCTTGTGATTAGAAAAATTAATAATTCATAAACAAATAAAAAAAAAAAAAAACATGATTTAGGACTTCGGGAGGGGGAAATGGTGTTTCAAAGCATTAATTCTATTTACTTGATTTCGTTATCTGTCCAATAGATTCTATCAATTTGGTTTAAAGTTTTTTTTTTTTAAAGATTATTAAATATCGTTATAAATTAAATATCAAATATATAAATTTTTTTTTTTAAAAAAAAAACAATTAGGCACAAAATATATTAGTACTAATAATGAAAATAACATGGTGTGTAACAAAATATTAAATTCACAACGTTCTTGTTAACTCTTGTTAATAAAAAAATTAATATTATTTAAGGGTAGTTATGAAATTAATATAGCATGGATTTTAACTAAATCCTCATAACTGCAAAATAATAAAGACATGCAGTATATCTTGGTACCTTGTTAACAAAAAAAAAAAAGTTTTAATGGGGTTTCATTTTTGTATTTCCAATGATCAGGACAATGGGACCTGAATCTAGTTTATGAGGAGTATGAGGAATATGAGGAATATGAGGAGTATAGAAATTATGGGGAATGGGATTGTTGGTCTCAAACTTACTAGACCCACCACCTCCACTTATTATCTAAGACCCCTCTCTGTATCTCATAATTTTTTCTACCATAAAAAAAAAAAAAAAAAACTTAAAAAACCCCCCCGGATTTAAAAAGTTAGCCTGACCGTTAAATCAGCCGTTTATGTTTTATTTTTATTTTTATTTTTATTTTTATTTTTATTTTTATTTTTTTTTATTCAACAGTTATATAATTATATAAAATTAAATAACGTCATCATCTGCACCATCCTTTTTATTTGTACTATATATATTTTAATTTTCACAATAAAAATTCCCATTGGATTTAAAAAATATAGCATTTTCCTACAGAATAAAAATAATAATTTTTAATGTTAGTTAAAAAAAAAAAAAAGAAATGTCTATATAAAAATGCTAGGCCTTGTTTTGTTTGTTTTTATTCAAGGGTTATATGCTGGGCCCATTTTTTTATTTTTTTTAATTTTTTTTAAACCGAGCTTTAAATAGCAAAAATAGTATATATTTTTAAGGTTCGATGGTCTAGTCGGTCATGGCATCTGCTTAACACGCAGAACGTCCCCAGTTCGATCCTGGGTCGAATCATTTTTTAAATAAATATTTTATTTTTTATTTTTTTTGCATTAAAATGACAAAATAAAAGGATATCTAAAAACTATATATATATATATATATATATATATATAGAATTATTAATCATGAATAAAGGTATAATTAGTATTATGCTTTTTTTTTTCATTCAAATATTATTTTAAAAATTTATTTACTTACAATATTTTTCTGGGTTTACAAATGCATAAGTTTTGGGATATTAAATTCAAATAAAATAAGATAAAAAATTTATGTTAAATGTATAGTTATAGATTACAAAATAAAAAACAAAAACCCACTTTAATGCACAGAAATTCGTCTTAATATTGATATTTCAAAATTGGAAAACTAATATTTATATGTTGAATAAATTGAAAAATATTCTTTTAATTTTTTGTTTTCAATTATTCTTTTTCCATTTTTTTTTAAATATATATATATATATATATATATATAAATTTAATTGCTTTCTACAATTTATTTTGCCGATAACTATCAATTTGAATTAATATTTAAATATTTAAATATTTTTTAAAAAAAAAATGACTACTGAAAAGAAAGATCTTATTATAACAAATAAAGAAACATCCAAGGAAAAAACCAAATTTTTTGATGGCGACTATCTTGACCAAAAATCTTTGATGAATCAATCTTGGAACAATTTCCACCCTAACTCTCTACCATCTTTGACATCAGATCCTCAAATTTTTGAATATTATTTAAAACAGAATCCTCCATCTAGTAAACCAGTTTTCCAAAGGGACAAAACTTCTAGTTATGCAACATTATTTTCTAGTAATCCAGATTTAAGTAGATTTCATTTTGAACATTTGAAAACCTTGGAGCAAAAACCTGATTTTAAAAAGCCATTGAGACCAGAATACCAAGCCATAATGAATCGTTTTGAATATAAAAATGGTTTATATTCAATTACACTTAAAGAATATAATGAACTTCCCATGGAATGCCGAGGAAGATTTGGCTTTAATTTTATTGGTGCATTCTAAACTGAAACATTTTTATGGAGCATCTTTTTTTTTTTTACATTTCAAAATGAAACTGTGAATATATTATTCCTTGTACAAGCACATATGTTTATCATTATGTAATATTTATATGTATTATTTTTTCATTAATAATAAAAATAAAATATATCTAACTTGGTCTCTAAAGTTAAGACTATAAATTTCAATTAGACTTATTTTAATGGTTTTTGTACAAAATAACAGCATTAAATCAAATTAAATTAAATCTTATCATTTTAACATTTATAAATGTTAAATTTAATATATTTTAATTAAATATTTGTAATCGATTAATCACCTTTCATAAACGGTGATAGTTATTCTATTGTTAAAAACAACATTAAACTGAGCTTACCGAATTAATGCAGTTTCAACTGGGACGTATTATCCAACTTAGAAGAAAACACACACACAAAAAAAAAAGCCATTAAAATGATATTACAAAATAAATGCGACTTTAACTAAAAGTTTTAATTTAATGAAGAAAAATAGGCTTAGTGAGCTTTAACAGTCAAAATTAAATCTTTTGAAAAAAATTCACAGATTTTTTCATGCAAATTTATGTGGATAAATCTGTATGACAAGACTTAATGTGGTATCAAAAACAGAAAAGTATGGAAAATAGAAACATGAAATTGATTTGTTGCTTCGCCACATCATTATCAATTAATATACAATAGCACAGATTGACTGTTTTTCAACAGTTGTTGACATTAAATTGGTATTCTTATTATTGAAAGAATTGCAATTTAATGCTTTTATTTTCAATTGATCTATTTTGGATATCAATTTCAATTTCAAAATGGGTATAAAATGAAGAAAAAATGCCTGAAAATTTTGTTTTTGTTTTTTGTTTTTCGTTTTTATTGTTTTTTTTCATCAATCACACTAAAGATTATAAGAACTTCAAAAACATATTTCCATACTAATCTCAACAATGACTGATAAATCAATTCCTAATATGAAAAACTTTGAGTCTGAAGAAGTTAATTCTACTTTATCCAAAAGTAAATCAGATACCATTGAAATTGTTAAAAAGTTTTCTAATATGGATATTTCATTGAGCAATACTGTCGAAGAAACAAAAATTTCAAATGTTAAATGGCTCGACATTAAAAAATTAAACACTTTTGAAAATCATATCTCTAAATACAATGCACCCCGTAATTTTTCTCTTAAAAAATATTCTGCTGGTAACATAAAGGAATTTGAAAATACCAGTCTTCAAAATGGGACTGCTCCTCACACTTGGGTTGATAATAATGAAGACATTGTTTTGGAAGATTCTTCAAAAGAAAATGAGTATGACGATAATATGGAAGTGGATAGTGATGGGGACATGGTTATGAAAGAATATGAGAATAAAAAGGATGAAGATGCAATGGATGTAGATGAGGACGGGGATGAGGATAGGGATGGGGATGGGGATAGGGATGAGGACAATGACATTGAAGTTATTGAAGCACGCAACGATGAGCCCAAATCAAATGATGACACATCTACAATAATATCAAGTCAAACATGGGAAAATGCTTCCACCGTTTATGACAAAGTCTTGCCAAGAAATGAAAATGACACAAGAGTGGAAGGTACTCAGATGCAAAGTTTTAATCGAGTCCCAATCTTTGACGGATCTTCTGATGATGACCAGAAAGTCAATGAGTTTTACATGAAAGTATTCATGTATTATAATTGCTTTGAATCTTCATCAACAATAATACAACTAACCCGAGAAAAGCGTAAAAATATTTTAAAGAATATTTTGGAGCTTAGCATTGATGCTAAATTGTTTGCCGCTTTGCTGATGAACGAGTTTACCAATGATATGGCCTATTACACTAAGCAAACATTTAAGCTTCTAAAAAGGGACTTGAAAAAAGAAAAGCAAATAAAAAAGGACGTTGAGGAATTGATTTCCAAGAATATCAAAGAAACCAACCATATCAATGACTTGAACAGAAAATCGGAAATAGCAAATAAAAAAATTAAGGAGCTCACCTTGCTCATTTCAAATTATAGCAAGAATGGAGAGCATACCATGGGTCAAAACTTGCTTCGTCTGGAGCTTGAGTACGGGTGCCACTTTTTCGTAAAACAATTTTCAAAGTTCAAATTGTCACCTACAGTTGATTTTGACCCATTTGAATTGGTAATACAAGTATCAGAAAAAATCAATGGAATAGTGACGATTGATCATATGAAAGATATTCCAAAGATTATGACTATAGTCAAAAAGGCTGAAAAGTTTATGGAAACGGGGTACAATCCTTTAAATTTTTAAAGGATGTTAAAATAAATAAAGTGGGTAAAAATAAAACAATTTTGTAAATTAAAAAAAAAGGGAATGTTTAGTATTTATTAATTTAAATTATTTATTAAATTTCAGTAAAAGATATAAAACAATATGATCACATTTATTCAAATAAAATAAAATAAAATTATTTTATTTTCAATTAAGAATTAAAAAAAAAAAAAAATTGGTAATTAAAATTGAGCTGATAACAATTATGACAAAACGAGTAGGAATCCAAAAACTAGTTGTGTAAAATAATAACTAGGATACTTCTATTTCGATCAAACAATCAATAAGAGAAACTGATTAATATGAAAACTGGGTATCTAAACTTAAAAAAATAGTTTTTATTTTATTCAAATGGAATCAGTAAACTGTACAATTCTTTAAGACTATTTCAATTTTGAATGTTTTACTGATATTGTTTTTATTTTAAGGCGGTAGTGAAAAGAAATTATCAATTTTTTGTGTTTGTTACAAAAAAAAAAAAAAAAAAAAGAGTTGTCATTCGGCAAGTGTAGGCGCCATAGAAAACCACTCACCCACGTGATAAACTTTAAATATACAGACATCCGTGGTGGTTGACTACTGCGGGTGGGGTTTTGCGGGGATTTGGCATATGCTTAGAGCTTAGAAGACTCGATGGGGATGATGCAAGGATGATTGACGTGATGGATAAGAATAATAATAAGAATAAGAATAATAATAATAATAAGAGTTGTTGTTGGCCATAAAAATCGTGTCAATTAATACAATAGTAAATGATAAAACCTCAAATTGGTCAAATTTTTTTTTTTTTTTTTCAAGAAAATACAATATTATTATAATAAAAATAATAATATTTAAAAATCCTTAGGAATTTCCCTCAACTTTTTTTTTTTTTTTTCCCTCAACTTTCTTATCAAAACAAAATACCTCAGTGGTACCGTCAGGCCATTCACATTCAAAGAACTCAATAAAGATTAGAAAATACT
Source organism: Magnusiomyces paraingens (assembly GCF_902498895.1). NCBI lineage: Eukaryota > Fungi > Ascomycota > Dipodascomycetes > Dipodascales > Dipodascaceae > Magnusiomyces > Magnusiomyces paraingens. The sequence goes on from NW_022474067.1 coordinate 1,319,748, forward strand.
GAGATATAAAAAGGCTCAAAATAAACTTTTATATATAAAAGCTCTATATATTCTCTATTTCTCAATTTTTTTTTTCTTTTAACAATATACCTCATCTCAATTCATCATCCCCTTTTTTTTTTTCTTTCTTCCATTTTCATATATCCTTTTACTATTCTAATCCATCCAATGTCGATCAAGTCTTCTCCTCTTTATTCTCCATCAAACTTTTACATTGCCAACTCAATTACAGACCAGGCAAAGGCTGCAGCTGCTAGCACATCTCAAGCAGTAGTTGCTACACCACACAAGATCGTGGTCAACTCTCCTGAGTATTTTGGTTTTTGCACCCTCGGTGGGATTTTAGCATGTGGACCCACACACTCGGCCGTCACACCACTTGATCTTGTCAAGACACGGCGTCAGGTGAACCCAGCACTCTACAAGAGCAATATTGAAGGCTGGAAAAGCATTATTAAAACAGAAGGTGGACTCCCTGCTGTGTTTACTGGTGTTGGTGCAACCTTTATTGGGTACTCATTTCAAGGTGCAGGAAAGTATGGCTTATATGAACTGTTTAAATATCTATATGGTGATTTGCTTTTGGGCCCTGAAACTGCATTCAATTACCGTACTTCTTTGTACTTGGCCTCTTCAGCTACTGCCGAGTTCATTGCTGACATCTTCTTATGTCCTTGGGAGGCTATCAAGGTGAAGCAGCAAACGTCAATTCCTCCTTACGCCAAATCTGTTTTTGAAGGCTGGCGCAAAGAAGTTGCAGCTGAGGGAATTGCCGGTCTATACAAGGGTCTTACACCCCTCTGGGCCCGCCAAATCCCCTATACAATGGTAAAGTTTGCATCATTTGAGCGCGTGGTCGAAGCCATTTACAACAAGCTTCCTAAGAAGAAGGAAGAATATTCTAAACTGGCACAAACTGGTGTGTCGTTCCTTGGTGGTTATATTGCCGGTATCTTTTGTGCAGCTGTATCGCATCCTGCCGATGTGATGGTATCTAAGGTGAATGTTGAACGTGAGGCAGGTGAGTCCATGGTTCACTCTCTGAGCCGCATCTACTCCAAGATTGGCTTTATGGGTCTGTGGAACGGCTTGCCAGTACGTATCGTCATGATTGGTACTCTGACGGGCATGCAATGGTTGCTGTACGACTCATTTAAATTGGCTGTGGGGCTTCCCACAACTGGTGGGCATTAGTCATGTAATTTTCGTTGAAAATCTAGATTTATATTTCGGATACACTTCTCCGTGGTGATCTAATTAAAAAAAAAAAAATTAAAAAAATTAATAAAAAAATTAAAAAAAATTTAAAAAACTCCATTAATCAATACAAATCACTAATTAATCAATTAAAAACTGCGTAACTTTAAAACTTGCTCTCAAGAACCTTAAGAAGAGTGACAGTGTCGGCAGCGAACTTGCGGATACCCTCAGACAGTTTGTCAGTGGCCATTTGATCTTCGTTAAAATCAAAGCGGAAAGCAGGCTCATTGTCAAGGTAAGCAGCCTTCTCAATATCAAGGGCCTGGGCAGCATCAGCATCAAGCTTCTTAGGAACAGCATCAGTAGAAGAGTAAAGCTCTTCGAGAAGACCGGGAGAAATGGTCAAAAAGTCGACACCGGCAAGCTCCTTGATTTCACCAGAATTACGGAAAGATGCGCCCATGACAATTGTCTTATAGCCAAACTTCTTGTAGTAGTTGAAGATGCGCTTAACAGAGTGGACACCAGGATCCTCAGAAGCCTCGTAAGAAGACTTTCCAGTAGAAGCCTTGTACCAATCCAAGATGCGACCAACAAAGGGAGAAATAAGAGTGGCACTGGCTTCAGCAGCGGCAACAGCCTGAACGAAAGAAAAGAGAAGAGTCAGGTTAACGTGGATTCCGTGCTTGGCTTCAAGCTCACGAGCAGCCTGAATACCTTCATAGGTAGAAGCAATCTTAATAAGGACACGTTCCTTAGAAATCCCCTTTTGCTTATAAAGATCGATAATTTCGAGAGCCTTTTTAATGGTACCTTCCTTGTCGAAAGAAAGACGGGCATCAACCTCAGTCGAAACACGGCCAGGGACGATTTCGAGAATCTTGGAACCAAACTCAACGAGCAGGTAGTCAAGGGCCTTCTCAGCCTTTTGGGAGGGGGATCCAGAGGACTTGGAAGCAGCAGCAACAGCATCATCAATAAGCTTTGCGTACTCAGCTTTTTTGGCAGCAGCCAGAATGAGTGAAGGGTTTGTAGTGGCGTCCTGAGGCTTGTATTTGGCAATGGCTATAAGGAATTGTTAATTGAAAATGAAACAAAATGTGGAGAAATCAATTACTTACACTCAAAATCACCGGTATCGGCGACGACGACAGTACCAGATGCTTTCAATTGATCGAGTGAAGAAGACATTTTTGATAGTTATTAGAAGTACAGAGTTAAAAATTAAAAGTGGATATTAGAAAAAAAGAAAAAAAGGTTTTGTAAGAGGGGAGGGATTTAAAGGCTTTATATATATATATTTTTTTTAAAAATTAACAAAAACCGTTCGGTCGTTTACGGGAGAAACAAAAAAAAAAAAAAAAAAAAAAATTGCGGAGATGTGTGTGCCACGAGGGGTCTTTTTGTTACAATTCCAGTTGCAACAACAAATCATAAATTTAAATTTTCACGTGTTGTAACAAAATTGTCATAAGTCACATGATTTTACAATGTGACCTTCACGTGATGTTAAATTTTTTTTTTTTTTTTTTTTTTTTACACTTAAAAAAAAAAAAAAAAACCGCGGACCCTCCATCACCATCACCACCACCACCAAAACCATTTCCAGTAACTACCAAAAATCCGCGTTTTTTTGTTAACATATATCATTTCAACCACTATACCAACAACCTCCATAAATATTCTTCTATAGAACTAACTATAGATCTTTCCTTCTTAATCTATTAATCTGCGTCGCTATATATTTTTATACATCTTTTTTTATTTATTTATTTATTTATTTTTTTTTTTAAAGTGTCTTGCCAGTATGTATTCAAGTACTATCTGAACCAGTGCCACCTTGGACTCACTGACTCATAACCTAATAGTCTTCGATATATAGTCTCCGTTTTTTTCTCTCTTCTTTCTCATGTCGGGACCTTACCATGACAATGGTGCTACTGGATCGGGGTCCCCAAATAACCTTACATCGACCCAGCACCTTCAACCAACATCACCGCCACAGTCCGACCAGGGTAACCCAACCTCTTCTTTTCTAAACGCGTCAAATACATCTTTTATCGATGACTCAACTCAGGACTCCGACGATGCTACAAATTTTGCAGCTCTTTTCCAGCAGATTCAAGAGGAGCAGTCTGGTGAAACAGGTTCGCAAGCAAACACTGACGAAGATAATAATACTTCTGCCGAGATTGATTCGGTTGCTGCTGCCCTCAGCGAGCAAATTTTACGCGCATTAAACTCATCTCTCGCTGATGCTACTGACAACGCGTCAAATGATGAAAATGATGACTTTTCAGCAGATCCTCATCTTTCTCAGTCATCATCTGCACATCTTCAAGATCCAGTTCGCCAGGATCCATCTCAAAATGTTCCGGAAACGCTACCCCCGCCGTCGCCACCCCCGAGAACTGATAATACCCAAGATGACAACAACCTTGCTACTGATCTCGCAGAGGTCTCAGATATTGATGTTCAACAACTTTTGGCTTCAGTCTCTGCCCTAACTCAAAATCTAGAAGATGACTTAACCCAAGAACCGACTCAACCTGATATTTCTCATAATCATGACATTACAAGTAGCCTTAACTTTCTTCAGAACCAACTTGCAACCATAGATACAACAGAAGCTTCTCCGCAACTTTCTAGCTCAGATCAGTCTATAACTATAGAGAATAACTCAACTAATTCATTTTCAGATGATGCACTTCTTTCTCAGATTAGCGATGCTTTATCGCGTAACGCTGCTCTGGCAGTCCCTGAAAAAGTTGAAGACACAAACACCATTAACAACTCCACCTCTCCCATAGATCTTTCGGAATTTTATGGTGCTGATTCTGCCATGGCTGCAACTATTGATTCTGCCGCTGGAGCTGCAGCAGAAGCTCTTGTCAACGCTGTAACGACAAATAACGGAATGCATATCGACCCTGATGACTCAACAGATGCTTCAACTGACAACTTTAATGAAATTATTCTTAACGCTCTTAAAATGGCCCTTGATTCAACAAATGAATCAACATCTGACCAACTAGAGCCACTTTCTCAGGCATTTTCTGCTCTTTCTTCTCTACCCTCTAATGACCACTCTAACGATAATAAAAATAATAATAATAATAATAATGACCACTTAATGATTGATGATAACAATGACCTGAAAAATACTACCCCTGCCAATATACTGGATTCAACTTTAAACGAGACAATAGATGAAAATGAAGATGATGTGGCCCAAAGCCTTAAGTTTCTTTCAGGTATTCTCATGCAGGCTGAAAAAGCTGATACAGAACAAGAAGACGTAAATATGTTAGATGCAACAACAAAAACAACTACCAGCGTTACTCCAAATTTTGTTTCAACTACGAAAACTCCGATTCAGGCTCCTCCTAAAAATTCATTTGCATCACCGATTCCTCGTACTCCTTTTCAGCCTGTTGGCTCGCCAGCTTCTGTCTATTCTCCAGCTCCCAAGATCTCTGTTCCGGTTACTAAACCAGCCCTTAAACCAGTATCAAAGCCCGCACCTTCCTCTACTCGCATAGGACCTACTCAACCACGTGAAACAACTCAAGTGCCTCCTCCTCAAACAAGAGTCTCTACACCTTCCTCAACTAATCCTCCTGCGCGTCCACTTCAAAAAATAGTACAGCCATCGGCCCCTTCTCGTTCACAACCTGCTCCTGTGCGTAATCAACAAACTCCATCTACAATAACACCTCATGTACAGCAGTCATTTCAAAAGGCTCCCCAAATTCATAAATCATCTCATTCACAACCTCTTTCAGTACATAATGAATCGACTCCGATTCCAATACGTCAGCAGCAGGTTCCTCAAAAGCCTGCATCTTCTTATCGGCCTGTACCAACACGCCCATCACAGCAACAACTTCCACAGGCGCCCCAATCTGTGACTACACCTCCGATCCGTCAACCAACTTTAAATCAGCCATTGTCAACATCTTCTCAGAGTTCAAGCTCTGTCCGGCGTCCATCAGTCCAGCGTCGCCCCTCTACAACTTCTAGCTCACAGCAAGCTCTTCGTCGTCCATCTATCTCTTCTGCAGCTCGTCGACGGTCGCGTGCCAACAGTTTCAAAGCCGTTGCTGCAGCTCTGGCAAAAAAGCGCCACTTTAGCTTTGATGGAAATCGCTTCGCTATTGATGACGACGATGACGATGATGAAAATGTTCCTGTCTCAGAGTCTCAGCAGCAGGCTATTATGGCACAACTGGCATCTTTGCTTGGCCAGGACTCCGACTTTCTTATGGGGGATGATGAAGCTATTGATGAATCTGAAGAGATAGACTCTCTTTCACAACCGAATTCTCCTGATCTTTCAGCAATAGAGCAAGAAATGGCCCAGTCTATTTTTCGCCAACTTGAGCAACATTCTCATTTATTTACGGAGCCTGAAACACCTAATAAGCCTCTTCCTGAATCTGAACCTATTACTGAGGAACCGGAAGAGGAAGACGAGGGTGATATTGATTTGGAAAAGGTTTTGGCTGAAGCTATTGGAAAATCGTTGACTGAACAGATGCATCAACAAGAAGATCAGCCAAATATTGTTGAGGAATCTCAAGAAGGCCCTCTAGACTACAGCTCAGTTTTAAGTGCCCTGCAACAAGCAATTCAAGAAGCCGCAGAGGAGCAACCCTCTGAGCATATGGATCTAGATTCTGAAACTTCGGATATTGACGAAGATGTGTTTAAACCAGCTCCTAAACTTAAGCCTGTGGAACACACACAGGAAGAAGAAGAACAGTTTTTGGCGTCTGATATAGAGGCTGCTCTTCAATCGCTTTTGAGCTCTACTGCTGCTGAAGAACCTCAAGAACAACCAGTTGAAAAGCCAAATTTGCCGCAGCAGCAGCAGCAGCAACCGCAACAGCTTCAACATTTACTCGATGAAGATGAAGAGTCACTTCAAACTGCAACAATGCTTGTTGAAACCCTTTTAAACTCTGGTCTAGTTAGTTTGGAGCAAATTGCTGCCCTTGGCCAGCCGGGTGAAATATCTGAAGAAATGCAGCCAGAACCTATTCAACATACGCCTCAACTGCAAATATCAATGCCTCAACAGCAAAGAAAACAAGTACCTCCTATTGAACGGCCTCCTGTTTCCAATGTGACTTTGAAGCAAGTACCTAAACCAGTAACTAAGACCGCTCCCAGAGTCCGAGAATCAGGAGCACCACCGACTGCTTCGGCAGCTACGTCTCAACAAAGAGTTCGGAATGATGTGGAAGCTGAGCAGCAGTACCGGCTGCACCAGCAACATCAGAATGACGTTTTGCAAATGCAAAACCAGCAACTTCAGTTTCAGCACCAACAGCTCCAACAACTTCAGCAGAAAACTTCTGGGTATCATCCTCCACTCCCCCCTTTACCTCCAGCAGTCATTCCTTCCATACCTCTTCCGTATACTAAAACTCAACCAAAACAAACTCAGCAGCCTTCAGTTTCTGTACAGCAATCGAGGCGTGCACCACCTGTCTCGCAACAAAAACCTACTGCTCGACCGATACCCGCCGCCACCAATGCACCAATTACCGTTTCCCAACAAAGGCCAACACCTGCGGTTGCTCCTCCTTCTACTATGCCTAAACCCAAGCCAGCTACGGTACCTATGCCTACTTCCATTCCTCTTCTAAGTACCTCAGCGCCTTCTGCACCAGCGATTCAGGCACCTATGGGAACAACACAGGCCCAGAGTAAGCTTTCAAATAAAGTACCCTCCGCTTCTGCAGTTTCTTCACCGATGGCTCCAGTGCTGAAAAATATACCGTCTGAAATACCTTCAACATCATCTCTTTTGCAAAATCATGCAATTGTTCAGACACAAACACCAGCTCAATCTTCTACTCAAGGGGGGGCTTTACCAACTGTTCAGGCTTCTAAAGTTCATGCTCCAGTTTCAGTTCAAAGATCAGTTCAACCTCCAATAGAGGTATCGAATGGTCCACCAACTCAACCTAAATCTACCACCATATCTGTCCAGCAAAAGCAGACTCCAATTCGTACAACACCACCACCACAATCAGTTATCACAATAAGTCCCAGTCCCCCTGATATTGCATCTTCGAACCAATCCCCGCAGCAAATAATTTCTCCTACCCTTTCTCCTTCACCTCCTTTCCAACCTCAGCAACAACAACCTCAGCCACAAGAACAGGGACAGGGACAGCAGCAACAACAATCTTCTCAACCAGCTCAAAAATCATCAGCTGTTGGATCGATGTCAATTGCTGAGACTTTAGCCTTTGCACGAGCCCACATGAGTTTGAAGCCTGCGGAAAACAAGATTGATCCTATGGTTGCACGGCGCGAAATGAACCTTGCTGCTTTACGTGCTCGTCAATCTACACTTGGGGGCTCTTCAGTACTAAGCACTGCACAAGCTCTTGTTTCATCGGCTATTGCAGGTGTACGTGCTGCAGCTGCTGTTGGATCTTCGCCGGCTTCTGCAGGATCTAATAGAAATCTTTCTACAGACAAGTTTCAAACATCTTTGCGGGCCGCTGGGATTAATTCACAGAGTTCTGGTGGTGTTAAGTATAAGATGTATACTCCTGGGCCATCTACTTCCTCTGGATCAGGGAGTTCAATTGGCACTTCAAATGTCAATTCTCGACAAGGAGCCTCAGCATCTTCAAATCTGGGCAATACTTTGGCAAATAGTTTAAGTAATTTGTCAATGCGTCCAAGGGCTGCTGCGTCGCAAACCAAGTTTTATTACTACACGCCCCCAGGTAAGACTGCCGGCCAGTCATCAGAAAGACCTGCACCAGCGTTTAGTTCAATTCCTCGGTTCTCTACTGAGCCAACTGCAATGAATAATATGCGACGGCCATCTGCAACAGGCTCTGCTAACAACATGTCAGCATTACTAAACGCTAACCACCGTAATTTGGCACGCGACCTTGTATCAGGCCGTATGACGCCGGCGTCTACGGCTGCTGCCTCTGCAATTGCTGCTGCTGCGGTACAAGCTACCGGTTCACGGCGCTCCAGTTCTACCCAAGATGGTGGCAGCACTGGAGCAACACAGGGTGGAGTTGCTGCAAATGTGATTACAGCTTTATTGCTTGCCAAACAAATGATGGCACAGTCTAATGTAACTAGTGGTGAAGTCTCTAATTCTATAGTTGATGAAGATGGAGATGTGCAGATGGAAAATACTACCGATGAGAATCGCTCCGTTGATGACCAAACAATGGAGGCGATTCAAGAGGCTTTGCAAGCTCTGGGTCGAAGTCTGCAAGATGGAGAGCCTGGATCCACTGGATCGGGGAGTGCTCAAGGTGAAATGCCTGCTTCAATCGCTGGCGAGAGATTTGCGTCAGTGCCAGTATCTATGTCACAGCCAGTTGCTTCTGCAGCTTCAGCTAAGCAGCCACCTCTAGATGATAAGGCATTTGAGGTACCAGATATGACTGGCATGACAGATAAAGAACGTGTTCGTGTGCTAAACCGTTTGCGCAAAAAGCGGTGGCGTTACAACAATCTTGACCGGAATCGTGACAATGATTTACGTACTCGTGTGGTTCGGCAAGCAACTAAGCTTTATGGTTCGGAGAATACTCCTGAGAAACTTGCATGGATCGAGAAAGAGTTTAACCAACGCAAAACCCGACGTCGTGATAGATCAACGGCCTCCGTGCCTTACACAATGGTTCAAAAGCCAACTCCAGCAGGGCTTGTTGTGGCTAACCGATCTGTGTTTCATCCAGGAAGCACTTCTACTACAACTATGACAACAGAGTCCTTACCTGGCGGTAAGCTAACGGTTACTCCTGCATCTTCATTTGCAAAGCCAGCAACCTCTACGGATCCATCTGCATCAGCGGCGCTTGCTTCAGCCAAACGGAGTGTTGATGCATTTAACAATACAATTAGCGCACAGAGCAGACAAGTATTGACGACAATTGATTTGACCAAGTCTTCGGAGTCTAACACATCCGAAACAGCGATTACAATTGAATCCGACCATGAAGAAGAAACCAACTCATTGGGTATGGTAACCCCATCCCCCAACAAGCGAAAGCGCTCCATATCTTCTGACCAGGTCACTTTTTCTGCAAATACAGGTCCTCCTGCATCGCTCTCGTTTAAGCCGCAAGTTGGATTTACCACAGTCCCGCACCCCAAGCTTTCTCGTATTTCTAGTTCTGTTTCCGGTATCAGCGCATACCCGCCACGTACCGTTTTTACAGCAAACTTGCTGCCGTGTCAGATTCTGCACAACAACTTTAATGACAAGAGCATCCCAAAACCGTTGCCATATACACCACCTGTTTCTACGCCTAACAATGGGAGGTTACCACCAGGCTCGGGAGCGTCAAAAAATTCGTCGCTTCCTTCTACAACTGGCAATTCTTCTACGAATGGGACATCTCTTTTGGGTTCCAGCGGCGTATCCATGGGACGTGGAATTCCCGGGGGACCCACTGCGGGTATTTCTGCTACTTCTGCTTCTGCTTCTGCTGCTGGATCCACCTCCAACAAACCAGGATTTTTAAGTCGTTTCCCCCGGTTTAATTTAAGTGCAGCAACTCGACCATCAACTTTGACAGGAGGCATGGGCCCTGTGATGAACCTTGGCGGTGGTCCTCCTGCTACACTTTCTGGCGGCATGCCACCTTCATCCTTATCTGGAGGTGGAATGACTAGTGGGCCAGCCAGTCGAAGTCCCAGCAAAGGATTAACGCCTCCGTTATCCATTTCAAACGGGGGTGGTGTCCTTTCGCGGCAAGTAATATTTAACAGCAACACAACTCCTACAACATCTGGAGGCAGTATTACAGGTGGAACGACTGGTGCTACATCTGCTGGTGGGTCTACTGTAGGTGCTGTTGGATCCGGAACGTCGTCCAGCACTTCAGGCACTTCGTCACCTAGTGGACCTTCGGCTCCGCTTGCTGGGCATGCTACACCACGGGCTAGTGCTCCGGTCGTGGTTACAGGGCCCATACGGCCATGATTTCATATGAGTTTCCTTTTTTGTTTATTTGTTTCTTTTTTTTTCTTTTTTTCTTTCTGTTTCTTTTTTTTTTATATATATAAATATATATATAGTTGTTTGATTAAATGTCTCATGATTAAATATAATGTCCATTACTGCTTCCAGTCGGGGAACTTGAGATCAACACCCCAATCAGGCTTGACAATGCGCTTAGTGCCAAACTTCTCCGAAAGTTTGTCAAGAGTGACAATATCTTCGTCCTCAAGCTTAATCCACTCAGCGTTAGTCTTGATGCGAGAAGGAGTCACAGATTTAGGCAGGACAACACGGCCTTTGTTAACGTGCCAGGAAATAAGAATGGTAGCGGGAGGGACCTTGTATTTAGTGGCCAATTCTTCAATAACTGGGTTCTCAAGCAGAGGAGCTCCGGTAGAACCAAGAGGAGAGTAAGCCTCTACAACAATGCCATGAGCCTTGCTAAAAGCATTGATTTCTTCGCCAGGAAGGAGTGGATGAGACTCGATTTGGTTGGCAGCGGGGACAATTTCGACACCTGAGTCAAGGAGTTCCTTTAAGACGGGTGTTGAGAAATTAGAAACACCGATTGCCTTGGCCTTGCCGGTCTTTTGAACAGCTTCAAATTGCTTCCATGTGGCAGCAACAGAAAAGGTGGGGTCGAGATCAGCCTTTCCTTCAGCAGTTTTGGGGAAAAGAGGATTATTGCCCTTAGGATTGAAGCCAATGGGCCAATGAATCAACAGCAGGTCAACATAATCAAGGCCAAGATTCTTGAGCGATGCATCGAGTGATTCTTGGACACGATTGTGGAATGCCGGGAAAACCTTTGTTGTCACAAAGATGTCCGATCGCTTGACTTTGCCAGTGGCAATTGCTGCAGCAATGCCCTGACCGACTTCCTCCTCATTCAGGTAGACATAGGCGGCATCAATATGACGAATTGGAGTCTCAGTAAGAGCATACAGAACTGCGTCCCGGACTTTGCCCTTATCAGATTGCCACGTGCCGAGACCAATGAGAGGAATTTCGGCACCAGTATTAAGTTTAACAGTTGGGATTGAAGACATTTTTAAAGATATAATTGAATTTGAATTTAGAAAGATTTATTTATAAAAAATTGGGGTAAACTAGTTTACAAGCGAATTTGTTTTTTTGTTTTTTTAAATGTATAAAGAAAAAGTGTTGTTGGTAAGAAGGAAAAAAAGAAGTTTGTGGAGAATTCGCGGCCTTTTTATACTTTGCGCCAAAGATGAATGACGTGACCGACCAACACAAAGAGCCGCCACTCGGATTACCAGCCGCCGAAACAAACTCGGGACCCGGATCCTTAATGCATTGTAAATGAACAAGAAAAAAAACTGGACCCTAATAATCATTCTTAACCGACGGTCATTGATGTCAATTCTTTTAAGGACTATTTTTGTTTATTCTATCGGACTTACTTTCGGACCCCGCTTTAACTGGGTACTTAGGCATCACCACCACTATTTCAGAATGACTATTTTTACCTCGAACCACCTGTCTCACTGTGCTCTTGAACCACCTCCAAGGCCTGAGAAACAGCCTCTAGCTCACAAGAAATTGCAGCCATCAGCAGTATCCAGTTGTTGCGTCTTGCAAGCTCAAAGTGCTCCTCCAAAGCTGTGTGAGCTTGCCGAAGTGCCTTAGCCATGGTCTCCGACGGCATTTCGCCAATGCTACCATTCATAACGAAAATCGATGCTGCTTTTTCCACCGAGTCTTCCATGTCCTCGACAATCTGGCAAACATCTTGCCATACAACTACACCGTCGCAAAGCGCATCCCGCTCCCTTACTGATCGTTCGTGCTGCTCAGTTACAGCATCCAATTCTGCTAGCACCGCATCTAAGGCGTCCGTCACTGCTGTTTGAGCCTCAAGGCCTGTTGCGCTTTGTAAAACACGTACCTGTGGTGGCGGATGTTGTTGCCGCGCGAAGTGGGCTGCCAGTGCAGCTTGCTGCTTTGTTTGAATCTGAGCAAGTTCACCACGGTATGATGAAGTGTGTGCAGAAATCACAGATTGCAGAGGTTCTTTATTAAGTTTTAACTGCTTCTTTCGTTCTTGAAGTTCTGCTAATCGTTTCTTTAAATCGTCAATCTCGTTCTAAATAAGTGGTTAGCCTAAAACTTTCCTGCTTTTTTTTTTTTTTTTTTTTTTCATTAAACTTACATCTACATCCTGCTCTTCAAAAAGCACCAGCTGTAACTCTTGTGCCTCTTTACTATCTTGAGCAATGAACCGCACCCGTTCTTGAAGTTTCCCTATCCGCACTGAGTCTCGCTCCATCCGAGCAACAAATGATGCTTGTATGTCCACCTCCTGTTTGAGAGTATCGGCCAGTGCACTAGTCACCTCTTCTAACTTGCTCATGGTTCTTTTTAGATGACTGCGTGTTTTCTGGACACCTCCCTTATTGGTTTGAGATAATTGTTTCCGCTGTTTGTTGTCTCTGCCGAACTTAGTCCCTGTGCCATTTGGTTTCCCAAAAAGCTGGGCTGCTTGAGTGTTTAATAGCTCTTGAAGCTCTTCTGTTAGTTCAGAGCTCTCAAGCATTAGCTCCTTTATAGCCTCAGCAGTTGCATTGCTGTATGATGATCCGGGTGATGCTGCGATCTTGTGGGACATTGTTCTGTTATTGCTTTGTTGGCTAAATTTTTCTTGGTGGGGAGGTGTTTTTTTGGTTGTGATGTGTTGGTTGGTTTGTTGCGATAACAGCCCTTATCACCAACAAAATATTAGGTAAGCATACACAGGGTTACAGCATTTCAAGATTCAAAGTATCAATCTACCATTTTACGTCAATTCCTTTAATTCATATTTACGATAACTAAAATAAACTAAGGATTGTGAAAGTATTAAAAAAAAATCTTTTTAATTTATCTTTATGATGCATTTTTTGATCACATTTCAATAAGCTCTGGTCTTGAAGCCAAAAATTTTAATCTTTTGCTTTGCAATAAAGGGTTATTGCTTTGCACCTTATTCACAAATTGATATGTTGCATGCACATAATTGTTAGGATCTAAATGCGAGGCAAATGCCAAAATATTCACTCTGTTGGAGTGCCAGCCACTAGTATCTGAGTTAAATTTTCTAAAGATCTCACCAGTTCGAACTGTTTTTATTGTAGGACGATGCCGAACAACCACATTATGCTCCATAAAATATACTGAAGTCGTTTTCGAAAGAATTTCCAATAAAGCTTCTGTGGGAGCACCATAAACTGAATCTTCAAGTATTGTTGCTAATCTTAAATTTCCAGGGAAAAAAATTTCGTTGATAAGTCTCCATAAATAGTCTTTTAAAGTTGTTTTGTATTTTGCCTCGATTTTGTCCGGATACAAATCTAAGGCAATTGTTTTTGCATCGCTTAGAGTAATGGAAGGCCACAAAGTTTTACCATAACTCCACAAGTCCGACTCTCCAAATCCACTGTTCATATTAAGAAGCATTGTGAACAGATTTTCTCCCTGATCAACCTTTATAATAAGAGTTGGTATTTTTGTGATTTTGTTTTCTCGCACAAGTTTTAAAGCATTGTCTGTAAGTAAGTCGCCATCCCATCTTGGCCCCCAAGAAAAAAACGAATCTCGAATATATTCACTAGCATCCCGCTTTTTAGTAGCAAAGTTTTGGACTAGTTGTAAATCGATCACTGGTTTTTTGCGAAGACAATCTAAAGCTGTCTTTAAATCAGTGCATCCTGCCGCTTTAGAAAACTCTTCAAACTGTTTTTGTGGACGTATGGATTTGGAGCTTGAAAAACTCCAGGGACCACCATCTTCAAGTACAGCTGCTTGGAACAACTTCTTTCCTTTGTAAGTAGAATTTCCGTTATTGGCTACCATGTGATGAGCAACACTAATTGCTCCGCTAGATTCTCCATATAAGGTTACTTTAGCAGGATCACCACCAAAACTTTTAATATTGTCTGCTACCCATTCAAGCACCATACGTTGGTCATAAAATCCGGCATTTGCTGAACCTTCTTCAGTAATAGCTTCTCCGGCAAGAAACCCCCATGGACCCAAACGGGAATTAAATGTGACAATTATTGCAGGATTTCCAGTAGCAAACCCTCTTTCAATAAATTTGCTAGCGTCAAGATGAAAGTGTTTTGATTTACCAATTTGAAAAAATCCACCTTGAAATACCACTACTACTGGGAAAAGTTCAGAAGAATCCATATTTGCACAATCATGGATAACAGGTTTATAAATATTCAAAGTCAAACAATCTTCTCCAGTAGCCCAACCTTTAATTATATAATCAATCACTTTTGTTTGTTTATCTTTAGATAACTTGTCAAACTCATCACGAGTAATATCAGAAAATGCAAAAGGAGAAGCGTTTATACAACTTTTTCCAAATTTTTCAGCTTTCATATTGTAATTTTTATGCTGATATTTGACAGGTCTTTTAAATCGCAGTTTGTTAACTGGAGACTTAGCATAAGGAATACCCCGATACATATCAATACCCCAACATCTTTTGCCATTTTTCAAAAAACCATTTCGGTCAACAACATTAGGAATTGTTCTCAGTGGTAACTCCCAGTTAGTAAAATGAAGACCAGTAACCCAACCTTGGTTTTTTATGAAAGCTTTTGGTTTAAATCTGCTAAAAGGTCCAGAAGAAATTCCTTTGAGACCAATGTATTCTAGGTTTTCCCAGCCGTGATCTGTAAGATAAAAGCGATTGTCCCATTGACGGTAAATGAATTGAGCTGTGGACAAACCTTTAGCAAAACGGCGAGAAAAGGAGCCAAGAATGGAAGAAACTAATGGCACCTGTTTTGCCTGTACTTCCCCTGATCCTTCAGTAAACGGTGCTGATTTAGTTAATTCCGCGTGCTCTGATGAGTTTGATGGAATGGGTACCGAAAAAGCCAAGGATAAAAAACCAAATACTAAAAATATCTTCATTTTATAATGATATTCCTAAAAATATTTAATAATTACTGTTTATAAATTATTGAAAATATAATAATATGTTAAAGATATCATTAAATTTATCAATCATGAAGCATTTCTGTTCATTTATATATTAGACTTTAAAAGGTGCTATCAATAATATCAGCTTTATGCAATTCTAAGTTCTCATAAATTCGAAATAGTAAACATGAAATTGAAATTATTGATTAACGATTTGAATAAATTTTATCAGATCACTACTTGAAATAAATATATTTTACTTTGTAATAATTTAGCATCAAACTAAAATTTTCGGTTTTTTTTTTTGAATTATGACATTAAAAATATTTCATGCTTTTCAGAAAACTGAATTTTTTTGCATAATCATGAACAGCGTGAAGTAATTATTCAACTTTTCTATTTTATAATAAGACGTTATACAAAATTAGGTTGGATCTGTTATTAGACGACCATGTATCAGTAGTCTATTTTTGTCAATCTATTTGTGTAGTCAAAAATAGATAAGAAAAAAAAAAGTAAAAGTTTAACATTTAAAAGGTTTTCAATAAGGCAATCCCAACTCTTTAATTGCCACTCCTTCAGTGGGTTTCAGTTTATTTGGTTTAACTCTTCAGCATATTAACCGTACGTACTGTATGTTATGATCTGTGAACATCACATAGCCCAGACAATAGGCTCTGATTTCAGCTTGCAAGAAACACGAAAAATATACAATAATGCTATGTCTCCAGACTTTTGGGTGGTTTCAAAAACTTCACATACTTATTACTATTCCAGTACAAATTTTTGATATTTTTTTTTTTAAATTCCAATCAACTGATTCTGTTTATTTTTTTGCCCTTGTTTGTTTGTTTGTTTTTATTCAAGGGTTATAGAATTATATAACATCAGCATCTGCGCTATCCTTCTTGTCCATACTATATATCTTTTCATTTTGATAATAAACTTTTAATTTTGCCTTCAACATTGCATCTCCAACAGCCCGAAAATAAGTCCTGATGCCAGCTTACGAGGAACAGGGGGTTAAAAATAACCAAACCTTCCCAACCTATCTCCACTTGCCTTCATCAACGCTGTAATTGTATTTCTTAATCCCTCCAAGCAGAGATAAAGCTTACAATCTCTTGTAAGCCAGTTAAACTGTTTAAGAGAGTCGACATGTCCATCTCTGGAGATATCCGTTTCAGTCCTTTTCTTTCCTCTTCAAGCAAAGGACACTCAACTAAAATGTGATGAACTGTTTCCAGCTCTCCACATTTGCAGTTGTAACTATCCTTTTCAATTCCAAACTTTTTAAACCATGCG
Organism: Magnusiomyces paraingens; assembly: GCF_902498895.1. Taxonomy (NCBI): domain Eukaryota; kingdom Fungi; phylum Ascomycota; class Dipodascomycetes; order Dipodascales; family Dipodascaceae; genus Magnusiomyces; species Magnusiomyces paraingens. The sequence goes on from NW_022474067.1 coordinate 1,336,192, forward strand.
CCAAAGTTGCCATGGCCTGTGCGAAATTGAGTAATATTACTCAAGATCCTTCGACTATCTTTCTTCATGATCACTCCCGTAACCATTTTGGAAAGATTATCAGTACATTTCGACTCCACTGTGATATTATGATACCACAGATCCTTACTGCTGTTCCAATACATTTCTTGCCATTCTTCCATTGCTTGTTTCTTCAAAATTCCAATCGTCTGATTTTGTTGTTGTTTCAGTGTAAGAGGTTCAACCCTCTTGCATTTTCGTTTTCATCCTTTTTATTCATATAGTCTCTATCATCTTTCGCCAACATGTAAAGCGTGGTTAGCTTTGCAATTGGAGATTTCTCAATCAATGTTAACAAATGACCATTAATAGGATTAGTTTTGCTAATATTTAGGTGTAAACGAATAGCTTTTCGTGCCACCATAAATTTTAGCCTAATACTATATGGCATAATACCAGCTTCCTTTTGTAGTACCGCAATAGGAGTTGTGCGATAAGCACCAACAATTCTTCTTAAAGCCATATTCTGCATTACTTCCAACTTGTGGATTTCTCCTTTCAAAATTTTGTGATGCCAAATTTCTAAGCCATATTCGACAATTGGTCTCACGCAAGCAATATACAGTGATCTGACTGCAGACCCTCGCATACCTTTTGCACGCCACCAAGATGCCAAATAGCACCAACAGCTTTTCTTGCTTTATTGATTTTATTCAAAATATGAGATTTAAAATCAAGCAGATTGTTCAAAGTAATTCCAAGCAATTTAACTTCCTTCTGGGGTTCACGAAGTTCTCCATTAGGTAAAGTAAGTTGCACTTTCTCATCTTTAGGTTTCACATTTTTTGTAAAATGAATAAAACCCAATTTATCACCCAAATCAATTTTGGTCATTCTTGATTTAGCCCAATTACAACATTTTTCTAATATGTTGCTTAAGCTTTTGGTATTTTCTTCAATTTTACCTTCAACGGTAATAGTCACATCATCAATAAAGCCAAAAGGAGTTCCACCCCATTCTTTAATGGCATGATACATTGGTGTGGAATATATCAAAAAAAGTAGTGGTGAAATAGGTGAGCCTTGCGGAATTCCAGTACTAATTTTTTGCACTGATCCTTTTCTTCGGTCCATGAGCATACTAGCTTCTCTTTCACTTACAAATTGGTACGTCCAGTTTATAAGTGCTTTGGGTAGTTTCATATCCTCCATTGTGTGTGCCAATATATTTCTGTTAACATTATCAAAAGCTCCTTGAATATCAATGAGCATAGCTGAAATTTTTTCTTTACTAGCTTCAATTCTTTGGACAAGTTCCTATTTTTTTGCCCAAATTTTTGTTAATTTGCAATTTTATATTCAGGCAGCGTACACTGGATGAGAATTCTTGTTTACTACAAGAATTGAAAAGGTCTCTTGGCCCAGTTGGTTAAGGCATCGTGCTAATAAACAAGCAACTTCCTTGTGAAACGCGAGGATCGGCGGTTCGATCCCGCCAGAGACCATATTTTTTTTAAAGAAAATTATGGACTGATGTTAAGCCAAAAATTAGATCTCTGGCTGTTTTGAAGTACCAGAGTGCTTGTAACCTTAGCAAATAGCGATGAAATGATTTTGAAGTCGATATACCAAAAAAAAAGAAAATTCTCAAATTTTTCTTGTCATCGTCAAAAGAAAATCAATTTCTGATTAAAGTTTTGTAATCATTAAATTAGTATATGGAAAAGGTCGGGGGAAAAAGAGCCAAGAAACAGGTCTAATATACTTATTTTTTCTTTAGACAACACATAAAAAGCAATTTTTTTTCTTTGGTTTTTTAAAGGGAAAAAAAAAGAATTTTATATTTATTTATGTTTAAATATATGAATGTAGCTGATTTCTGAAAAATTTTTAACGTTAGAGTTAACAATAAATTGTTAAATATATTAAGAGGCTGAAAAAATTAAAAGATGTTCAGTTTGCGATTTTTTTCAATTTGCGATTTTCAATAACTTGTAGCATAAACTAAAATTGAGTATAAATTAATGGATTTACGCTCATTTTTTTAGGTTGAAAGTCAAATTTAACTTGTCAACTTTTATTCTGTTTTAAATAAGCATTATTTTTAAAAAAAAAATTCACATTATGAGCAACCAACCTTCCAAACAAAAACGTCAAAAATACCCTCAAGAAGTCAAGGATTATGCAATTAGCTATGCAAGACAAAACCCTAATACTTTAAAAATCACCAAAGAGCTTCAAAAAAAAATTGGAGTGAATGTTCCACAAGGCACGCTGGCAAACTGGTTGAAAAAAGAAGGAATTAGTCTTCAAAATCTCAATCGTGATCTTCAAATAACGAAAAATACTGAAAACGTATTAAAGGAGTTTGGTACTATTAACTTTGAATGATATGTCATTAAATGAAGGTTGATTGTGTCCACGTGGATACAACCAACTCCCACTTGAAATAAATAAGAAATCCTATTTGTCTTTATGTTATTTATTTTACTGTTTATAGATCCATGTTAATCTTTTTTTGTTTGTATTGAAAAACTGTGGGATAATTTATAAATGATCTACTTTATTAAATGCGTCTTCTTTTTTTATAGTATTTCAATATTAAATTGCAATTTAAATTTTATTTTTTGAATTTAAGAAAATCAGAGTACACTGGTGTTTTACTAATATTCTAAAATATATTTAACAATATTGGTAAAGATTTCTTTACTCGTCTTTCCATCATTATTGTTAATTCATATTATTACAATAAAATTTACTAAAACACTGCCAATTGTTATGTTTTAGGTTTGATTTTATAAAATTTTAATCACTTTTATATTTAGTCTTTTAAAATTTATTCAATTCACATTTAAACCAATAAATAAAATATTAGTTTGAGAGAACCCAAAAAAGGGAAAGGGACTTTTTCCATTATTGACGGTTGAGTAATAAAGAAGCAAAAAAAGAAAGAATTTGATTGAATATAATTTTCATTTATAATAATTTTGAAATATTTCAATTAATTGAAATTTAAAAGTATACTGGAAAAGAGTACCAAATGGTTAACTGTTGCTTGTTGCAATTAACCTTAACTTGTGTGTAAAAAAGTTTCCTCCTCGAGAGTCACTGCAATATTTTGCAGAAACCTCAAAGCTTATTCAACGCCAATATTATCAAAGCTCAACTAAACTTACTTACAATAATTGGAATTTGAAAGTTTTTCAAAAAATTAGGAAATAAAGTTTTGAAAAGGTTTTTAATGTTGAGATATGTCGTATCAGTATGGCTTGCTCTATCTTTATCAAAAGCTGGAATGTCAAATTTATTAGTGTTTCCTCTCTCTCTTCTTATCATTTATTGACAGTTCAAAAAAAAAAAATTACTGAAATTCATTTATTTTATATAAATCATTATGACAAGAAAGTTGGGGGCTCCTATATTGTTCAACTAATCCAATTAATAAAAACAAAATTAAAATTATAAAGTGGCTAATTTTTCCCCCTAAAATGATTTTTTTGAAGAAGAAGAAGTTCAAATAATTGATGTTATAAATATATAAATAAGAACCTTTATTTCCAAAAACATGAAAAGATTTATTATTAAATATATACATCTGAAATCATTATCCATTCATTGAATATTTTGGTTTATAGCTTACTTCATTCTAATTGTACATTTGTAATACTTTCCTTATTTTATCAAGAACAAAATCTTTTATATATATAAAAATTATTAAATTTATTATTATTAAATTTAATAATTTAAATCAACTGCACAGTTAATAATCAATACGAGATTCTGTTCTTGATTATATTTTTTGGTGAGATACCAAAAGTAAGATGTTAAATGAACCTTCCAACTCTCCAGGTTAATTTAAAGAGGACGATTTCTTTGAATCTTACATTGTCGCTTGAAAATTAGTTCTAAATACTTAATGTCACAATTAAAGATTTAAATATGAAAGAAATTTAATATTTGTCTACTAAGACGAAATAAAAGAAAAAAAAAAGATCATTGATTCAATAAATATTGTTATTTTCGGATTAAGCGTAGTCAACAATTAATGGTGAGCCGCATGTGCTGTTTTAATTTTATCGTTAAAAATTAATATTAATAACAATATTATTATTGTTTTTAGAATTTTGAACAACGCTTCCCCCAACAAGAGAAAGCCAGAAAAAGAGGCTGTACAAATTTTAGATATATATATATATATATATATATATATATGATTGTATGGCTTTTCTAGAATCCTCCCCTTTTTTAAATGCACGATCTTCAAATTAATTTTAAGTTGGACATTTGCTCATCTATTAACAATTTCTTATTTCACATTGTCTACAAACCCACGCTTTCATTAATCTTGTGAGTTTTTACCAAAAAAATGAATACGGCACCTACTCTTACAAGGCAGACTTATACCGAAGAGATGAAAAGTTTTGTTCTACCTTTTTATTATGAAAAATATAAACAGAAAAAAATTATTAGTCTATTTGAAGTCGAATATAATAGGAAGTTACCTCAGTCAACTCTTGCGACATGGATAAAAGAAATAAAAAAAAAAGATGACCAAATAAATAGCAATGAAGGTAATCCCCAATCAAACGCATCCAATATCTCAACTCACTCTACAACTAATCCTACTTCTTCTTCTGAACCTTTGGCTACTTCTCATTTTGAATCTTTGGAATCTTCTAACAATTTAACTGACTCTAATGCTCATCCTACTTCTTCTTCTGAACCTTTGGCTACTTCTCATTTTGAATCTTTGGAATCTTCTAACAGTTTAACTGACTCTAATGCTCATCCTACTTCTCATTCTAATGATACTGAATCTATTCCTTCTGAAGAAATCACAGATATTACTTCTGACGAAATTTCAGAGAATATTACAGATTATTTAAGTTCAAAGTCTAATTTAAATGAGCAGGAAGTAAATGTGTATATTTATACTTATCTATTCGAGGCAGATGAGTTGAAGTTATATTTTTTAATTCCTTCTAACAACTGGTCGTTGCAAAAGTTTATTGGAATAACTTTTAAGCTGTTATCTTCATTTCTTTATTTCTGTGAAATGCTTGGACCGAACCTCGTTGAGGACCAAAATGTATTGTCTAAAGTCTCCAAAACAGTTTTATCTGCCTTTATTGAATCTTTCCCTCAGATGAATCAGCTTGATAAATGCAAAAGTCAGTTTGATGATATTATTAAACGAAATTTAGATCTACTTAAATTGTTTGTTGGTGACCATGGTGACATTTTAACCAATATCATTATTGATATTATTATGTGTATCATAGAGCAGATACAATGTTCTTTTGATTTTTTATTTTGGTTAGAGCCTGAAGACTTTGAATATTTGCATAATCTTCTAGGACAGCCCAATGACTAATTACTTGATGCAATCTTTATTTTCAGATCTTGTTTTCTTTTTAATATATTTTTTTTTCATTCAAAATATTAATTATTATTATTATTATTATTATTATTATTATTATTATTATTATTATTATTATTATTATTATTATTATTATTATTATTATTATTATTATTATTATTATTATTATTATTATTATTATTATTATTATTATTATTATTATTATTATTATTATTATTATTATTATTATTATTATTATTATTATTATTATTATTATTATTATTATTATTATTATTATTATTATTATTATTATTATTATTATTATTATTATTATTATTATTATTATTATTATTATTATTATTATTATTATTATTATTATTATTATTATTATTATTATTATTATTATTATTATTATTATTATTATTATTATTATTATTATTATTATTATTATTATTATTATTATTATTATTATTATTATTATTATTATTATTAAACTTTGCCAGTAATTCCGTCATCTCCTGGATTACAAATTTTGTCTTTTTGTTTATTTTTATTCAAGGGTTATTATTATATTAACATCAGCATCTGCGCTATCCTTCTATTGTCTGACTATGTGACTTGCCGGTTTTCATTTGTACCTTTTTAATACTGGTGGTTTCTGTTCTGTGCGTCTTCGGTACACCGGAATATGGACCCTAATGCCAGCTTACGAGGAACAGGGAGAACCAGTCTTAAAGTTTTTGTTTTTATTCAAGGGTTATAGAATTATATAACATGTTTGTTTGTTTTTATTCAAGGGTTATAATTATATAACATCTTCTAGTCTTAAAATTGTTTGTTTGTTTGTTTTTATTCAAGGGTTTTCTAGTTTTAAAATTGTTTGTTTGTTTGTTTTTATTCAAGGGTTATAGAATTATATAACATCAGCATCTGCGCTATCCTTTTTATTGTCTGACTATGTGACTTGCCGGTTTTCATTTGTACCTTTTTAGTACAGGTGGTTTCTGTTCTGTGCGTCTCCGGTAGCCCGGAAAATGGGCCCTGATGCCAGCTTACGAGGAACAGGGAGAACCAGTCTGTCGGTCCCAAAACCTTCCCAACCCATTTCCACTTATCTTCACGGACGCCCATGTATTTCTTAATCTCTTCCGCCAGAGATACGGCCCGCAATCACCTGCAGGCTATTTAGACTGTACGGAAGAGTCGGCATTCCTGTAACCAGGGTAGCCTATGGTTTTCAGTCTAGGTGTATACTCCCGTACACATCCTCAGGAAAAGGGGGTATTCTGGGAATCGAACCCAGTATCTTCCGCTTTCGAGTGAACGTGTTACCCTTTACACCATCCAGTCCTTTCCCCTTAGTCTAAAAATGTTTGTTTGTTTGTTTGTTTTTATTCAAGGGTTATAGAATTATATAACATCAGCATCTGCGCTATCCTTCTTGTCCATACTATATATTTTTTCATTTTGATAATAAACTTTTAATTTTGGCTTCAACATTGCATCTCCAACAGCCCGAAAATAAGTCCTGATGCCAGCTTACGAGGAACAGGGGGTTAAAATAACCAAACCTTCCCAACCTATCTCCACTTGTCTTCATCAACGCTGTAATTGTATTTCTTAATCCCTCCAAGCAGAGATAAAGCTTACAATCTCTTGTAAGCCAGTTAAACTGTTTAAGAGAGTCGACATGTCCATCTCTGGAGATATCCGTTTCAGTCCTTTTCTTTCCTCTTCAAGCAAAGGACACTCAACTAAAATGTGATGAACTGTTTCCAGCTCTCCACATTTGCAGTTGTAACTATCCTTTTCAATTCCAAACTTTTTAAACCATGCGCCAAAGTTGCCATGGCCTGTGTGAAACTGAGTAATATTACTCAAGATCCTTCGACTATCTTTCTTCATGATCACTCCCGTAACCATTTTGGAAAGATTATCAGTACATTTCGACTCCACTGTGATATTATGATACCACAGATCCTTACTGCTGTTCCAATACATTTCTTGCCATTCTTCCATTGCTTGTTTTTTCAAAATTCCAATCGTCTGATTTTGTTGTTGTTTCAGTGTAAGAGGTTCAACCCTCTTGCATTTTCGTTTTTCATCTATTTTAATCATATAGTCTCTATCATCTTTCGCCAACATGTAAAGCGTGGTTAGCTTTGCAATTGGAGATTTCTCAATCAATGTTAACAAATGACCATTAATAGGATTAGTTTTGCTAATATTTAGGTGTAAACGAATAGCTTTTCGTGCCACCATAAATTTTAGCCTAATACTATATGGCATAATACCAGCTTCCTTTTGTAGTACCGCAATAGGAGTTGTGCGATAAGCACCAACAATTCTTCTTAAAGCCATATTCTGCATTACTTCCAACTTGTGGATTTCTCCTTTCAAAATTTTGTGATGCCAAATTTCTAAGCCATATTCGACAATTGGTCTCACGCAAGCAATATACAGTGATCTGACTGCAGACCCTCGCATACCTTTTTGCACGCCACCAAGATGCCAAATAGCACCAACAGCTTTTCTTGCTTTATTGATTTTATTCAAAATATGAGATTTAAAATCAAGCAGATTGTTCAAAGTAATTCCAAGCAATTTAACTTCCTTCTGGGGTTCACGAAGTTCTCCATTAGGTAAAGTAAGTTGCACTTTCTCATCTTTAGGTTTCACATTTTTTGTAAAATGAATAAAACCCAATTTATCACCCAAATCAATTTTGGTCATTCTTGATTTAGCCCAATTACAACATTTTTCTAATATGTTGCTTAAGCTTTTGGTATTTTCTTCAATTTTACCTTCAACGGTAATAGTCACATCATCAATAAAGCCAAAAGGAGTTCCACCCCATTCTTTAATGGCATGATACATTGGTGTGGAATATATCAAAAAAAGTAGTGGTGAAATAGGTGAGCCTTGCGGAATTCCAGTACTAATTTTTTGCACTGATCCTTTTCTTCGGTCCATGAGCATACTAGCTTCTCTTTCACTTACAAATTGGTACGTCCAGTTTATAAGTGCTTTGGGTAGTTTCATATCCTCCATTGTGTCTGCCAATATATTTCTGTTAACATTATCAAAAGCTCCTTGAATATCAATGAGCATAGCTGAAATTTTTTCTTTACTAGTTTCAATTCTTTGGACAAGTTCCAAAACAGCATCAGTAGCACAATAACCTTGTCTTCCCCCATATTGCTCTGGTGGAAGTAAGTGTGTTGTAAGCTTGGTCATTCTTTTTTGTATAATTTTTTCCAGTACTTTAGATGGAATCTTAAGTAAGGAAATTGGTCGGTATGCTCTTGGCTTTGAATAGTCAGGTTTCTTAGGTTTAGGTATAACAACAATAATGCCATGTCTCCAGACTTTTGGGTGGTATCCAAACTTTAGTCTAAAAATGTTTGTTTGTTTGTTTTTATTCGTTTGTTTGTTTGTTTGTTTTTATTCAAGGGTTATAGAACTATATAACATCAGCATCTGCGCTATCCTTTTATTGTCTGACTATGTGACTTGCCGGTTTTCATTTGTACCTTTTTAGTACGGGTGGTTTCTGTTCTGTGCGTCTCCGGTAGCCCGGAAGATGGGCCCTGATGCCAGCTTACGAGGAACAGGGAGAACCAGTCTGTCGGTCCCAAAACCTTCCCAACCCATTTCCACTTATCTTCACGGACGCCCATGTATTTCTTAATCTCTTCCGTCAGAGATACGGCCCGCAATCACCTGCAGGCTATTTAGACTGTACGGAAGAGTCGGCATTCCTGTAACCAGGGTAGCCTATGGTTTTTCAGTCTAGGTGTATACTCCCGTACACATCCTCAGGAAAAGGGGGTATTCTGGGAATCGAACCCAGTATCTTCCGCTTTCGAGCGAACGTGTTATCCTTTACACCATCCAGCCCTTTCCCTCTGATGTTATATGTTTGTTTGTTTGTTTGTTTTTATTCAAGGGTTATAGAATTATATAACATCAGCATCTGCGCTATCCTTCTTGTCCATACTATATATTTTTTCATTTTGATAATAAACTTTTAATTTTGGCTTCAACATTGCATCTCCAACAGCCCGAAAATAAGTCCTGATGCCAGCTTACGAGGAACAGGGGGTTAAAATAACCAAACCTTCCCAACCTATCTCCACTTGTCTTCATCAACGCTGTAATTGTATTTCTTAATCCCTCCAAGCAGAGATAAAGCTTACAATCTCTTGTAAGCCAGTTAAACTGTTTAAGAGAGTCGACATGTCCATCTCTGGAGATATCCGTTTCAGTCCTTTTCTTTCCTCTTCAAGCAAAGGACACTCAACTAAAATGTGATGAACTGTTTCCAGCTCTCCACATTTGCAGTTGTAACTATCCTTTTCAATTCCAAACTTTTTAAACCATGCGCCAAAGTTGCCATGGCCTGTGCGAAACTGAGTAATATTACTCAAGATCCTTCGACTATCTTTCTTCATGATCACTCCCGTAACCATTTTGGAAAGATTATCAGTACATTTCGACTCCACTGTGATATTATGATACCACAGATCCTTACTGCTGTTCCAATACATTTCTTGCCATTCTTCCATTGCTTGTTTCTTCAAAATTCCAATCGTCTGATTTTGTTGTTGTTTCAGTGTAAGAGGTTCAACCCTCTTGCATTTTCGTTTTTCATCCTTTTTATTCATATAGTCTCTATCATCTTTCGCCAACATGTAAAGCGTGGTTAGCTTTGCAATTGGAGATTTCTCAATCAATGTTAACAAATGACCATTAATAGGATTAGTTTTGCTAATATTTAGGTGTAAACGAATAGCTTTTCGTGCCACCATAAATTTTAGCCTAATACTATATGGCATAATACCAGCTTCCTTTTGTAGTACCGCAATAGGAGTTGTGCGATAAGCACCAACAATTCTTCTTAAAGCCATATTCTGCATTACTTCCAACTTGTGGATTTCTCCTTTCAAAATTTTGTGATGCCAAATTTCTAAGCCATATTCGACAATTGGTCTCACGCAAGCAATATACAGTGATCTGACTGCAGACCCTCGCATACCTTTTGCACGCCACCAAGATGCCAAATAGCACCAACAGCTTTTCTTGCTTTATTGATTTTATTCAAAATATGAGATTTAAAATCAAGCAGATTGTTCAAAGTAATTCCAAGCAATTTAACTTCCTTCTGGGGTTCACGAAGTTCCCCATTAGGTAAAGTAAGTTGCACTTTCTCATCTTTAGGTTTCACATTTTTTGTAAAATGAATAAAACCCAATTTATCACCCAAATCAATTTTGGTCATTCTTGATTTAGCCCAATTACAACATTTTTCTAATATGTTGCTTAAGCTTTTGGTATTTTCTTCAATTTTACCTTCAACGGTAATAGTCACATCATCAATAAAAGCCAAAAGGAGTTCCACCCCATTCTTTAATGGCATGATACATTGGTGTGGAATATATCAAAAAAAGTAGTGGTGAAATAGGTGAGCCTTGCGGAATTCCAGTACTAATTTTTGCACTGATCCTTTCTTCGGTCCATGAGCATACTAGCTTCTCTTTCACTTACAAATTGGTACGTCCAGTTTATAAGTGCTTTGGGTAGTTTCATATCCTCCATTGTGTGTGCCAATATATTTCTGTTAACATTATCAAAAGCTCCTTGAATATCAATGAGCATAGCTGAAATTTTTCTTTACTAGTTTCAATTCTTTGGACAAGTTCCAAAACAGCATCAGTAGCACAATAACCTTGTCTTCCCCATATTGCTCTGGTGGAAGTAAGTGTGTTGTAAGTTTGGTCATTCTTTTTTTGTATAATTTTTTCCAGTACTTTAGATGGAATCTTAAGTAAGGAAATTGGTCGGTATGCTCTTGGCTTTGAATAGTCAGGTTTCTTAGGTTTAGGTATAACAACAATAATGCCATGTCTCCAGACTTTTGGGTGGTATCCAAACTTTACACAAGCTTGGAGAAGCTTGAAAACCTTTCCTTAAAGTCTTTATTTAGCCATGCCATCTTTAAAACTTTGCCAGTAATTCCATCGTCTCCTGGAGCTTTATCATTTGGGGTATCAGCCAATGCAGAGTCAACTTCATCAAACTCTAATTTTGGCCATCGAGAATCGTTATCAATTTCAAACTCTCTATCAAGACCATGATCAATTTCAGGTAGAAGTGCCTTCCATATTTCATGTCTTTTTTCGTCAACAGTAGTAGTGAGAGTTCCATCTTCTTTTCTAATTTGTGGTATAATGGTATCATTGCTTTTTGGATTAATATACTTCAAAATCTTCCAAATGTCATTTCCTTCTAAACTAGACAAATATTTATTCCATTGCTCAGTACTTGCCTCACGCAAACTGTGGTCAAAAATTTTTCTAGCTTTTTTTGCCTCTTCAATTTTTTGTCGTTTCAAAGCCAAAGAAGGTTGTCTTTGACGGGCTTCCCTTTTAGCTTCTAGCGCTTTTTCTAACTTCTCCCTTAATTCTTGATTCCAATAGCGTTTGGACTTTTTCATCACCTTAACTTCCTTCATCGACTTTGCCATTGCTCTTTTTACAACCTCCTCAAGAACTTTAGCTTGGTCATCAATTTGGTCAGTTGATTTTAGAGTTTTGTTATGCACATTAAAATCTTTAATGGCAGAAGAAAGCTCCTTGTCAAACTTTTCCCAATCTGCATTCTTAATATTCAATCTCTTCACCGAAGTAAAACTTCATCCCCGTTTTTACTCTGAGACATATAGATGTCCCACTCCACAATTGAGTGATCACTTAGTGTATTTTCATCCACTCCACTAAATGAAATTCTATGAAGTAAGTCCACTGAGCCATAAACCAAATCAATATTGGTTCTATTGTTGTATGTTTTTTGATTTCTTGGAGTAATTAACATCATATCATTTTCATGTAGCCACTCAACAACTTCATCTGCTTCCGTATTCGGACCTGCCCTTGACTCCCATTCCTTGTGATGTAAGTTATAATCACCTGCAATGACAATCTTTGAGTATTGTTCCTTGATCTCCCGTTTGAGAAACTCAAAAACCGGTGGCTCAGGGTATTTCTTGGATGGTTTCGGTTGATTATAGACATTGACAATTGTAATGTCTTTAACCAAAATGGTAACCATATCTCGATTTGTAAACTTTTCAATTTTAGTAGTTAATGCTCGTAAGTCAGAGTTAGACCTAATGTAAGTAATTGCTCTGCATTTATTTTTTTCTTTTCCAGTTTCTGTAAAGATTGGGATCCAATCTTTATGTTTAATGGGCCCATAGTTGTTAAAGTAAGGTTCTTGTAATAACAAGATATCAGGTTCTTTTTTATTTAAGATAGTTTCAGTAATAGATTTCGATTTATGACAATTGAGTTGGAATACTTTATAATTCATTGGATGTAATAGAATTGTTTTCGTTTTCTTCCTCATTGGATTCATCTAGTTTTTCAATATTTGTTTCTTTCATCGGTTCATCTTGTGAGTCGTCAGTGGAAACAGGATGGGCCTCATTATCCTTTTTGTCTGATTCATTTTTCAATAATCGTATCTTATTACGCATAGCTTGGAGTTCTTCAGGAGTTTTTTTTCTGCTAATAAAAGGTCTAACTTTAACTTTTGTGTACTGGATAATAAGATTATCAGCACACTTTGCATAGTCTTGGGCATTTCTGAATGAAACCAATGCTGTTTGGGTAAATTGGTTTCTGCTAATGATTTTGGGTTCGGTATTCAAAACAATATGGTAATCATTAAAATTGTAGAGAGTTTCTTTCAAGTCTTCAATCGATGCCGTATTAGGTATTTCCTGAAGTACAGCCTTGTACCAAGAATCTGTGTCAAGCACTGAATAAGTAGGGTCAACTTTGGGGATCCATTCTGCAGCTTTATCAGCAAAATCTTTGTCATTAAGTTGAACATATAAATGCCCTTTGACAGTATAGCCTATTTCCTGAGCCACCGGCTTTTGTGCAACCGCATCAATTTTCTTTCCAATCGCAGGGATATTAACTCTTTTCATGGTATCTGGAATTCTTATGCACACTCTAAAAGTGGGTTTGTCTTCATCAACTTTAGTTTCACGGTGTTGTTTTTGAGCCTTCATAATGTCTTTCAACTTTGGAGTTGCTCCATTTGGAGTTTTAGGGGTCAAAGCAAAAGGCAAAGTGTCGACTTTTCTTACCGCACTCTTGATTTCCTTTTTGCGTAGCTAAGTTCTTTGGTAGTTAAATCAGCCTTAGTTGAAATAGTTCCAACTTTGTATTCCATATTATCAACTCTTTTCTCAAGATTGTTGGTCATTTCTTTGAATTCCTTGATTTCAGTGTCGATAATTCTTTTGTTTCTTGCTTTTTCTTGAGACAAATCTTGAAGAGTCATCTTAGCTATTTCATCAGCTTTATGTTTCACTTTATCGCAATGATCCTTATTATCCTTAACTTCCTTTTTAAGTTTTTCAAACATTACATGTTTAACTTCTGTGTGAACCTGATTGTTTCTCAAAACATCAAGTTCTGAGCGAAGAGAATTCACTTGTCCTTCTGAAGCTTTAAGCTTTTCGGTCAAAGCAATGAGTTGTTTAGCTAACTCATTGTTTTTAAGTTCAAGATTTTGAAATTTTATTTCCCAATCTTCAATTGTAATACTCAAGTCTTCTTTAACAATAGACAATTCAACCAGAAATACATCCTTAAGTTTTAAGATGTATTCCCAGGCTTCAGAATTATCACCAAATGGATTTGCATCCGGCATGAGAACATCCATGTCACGTGATGGTGTTGCGTCAATTTCCACATCACCACCATCTGGTGAAGAGTCAAAGGTAGGGTTCAAGGTTGGACCAACATTCACAATAGGGGTTTCAACGGGGGTTTCGTGGTTTGAAGAAGCATTATGCTTATCATTCGATTCAAGCTTTTTGTGGATAGTTTCAATTTTTTTATGGGAGTCTGGTTTTTCATTATTTTTTTGGATTTTTGTCGAGGGTTTGATGTGATGAGCTTCATGAGAATGAGGTCCTCTGGAATGAGAACTTTCTTTCTCCTTCAGTTCAACAGCAATAATTTTTTGCATATCATTAATATTAGTCTGTTCATTATTATTGTCGGTATAATTATTGTCGGCAGGAGGGTCGCCGCCACTAAACGTGGTTTGGGTGTTGTTGGGGGGGTCTGACATGGTTTTTAGCGCAGATCTCTGATGTTATATATTGTTTGTTTGTTTGTTTGTTTTTATTCAAGGGTTATAGAACTATATAACATCAGCATCTGCGCTATCCTTTTATTGTCTGACTATGTGACTTGCCGGTTTTCATTTGTACCTTTTTAGTACGGGTGGTTTCTGTTCTGTGCGTCTCCGGTAGCCCGGAAGATGGGCCCTGATGCCAGCTTACGAGGAACAGGGAGAACCAGTCTGTCGGTCCCAAAACCTTCCCAACCCATTTCCACTTATCTTCACGGACGCCCATGTATTTCTTAATCTCTTCCGTCAGAGATACGGCCCGCAATCACCTGCAGGCTATTTAGACTGTACGGAAGAGTCGGCATTCCTGTAACCAGGGTAGCCTATGGTTTTTCAGTCTAGGTGTATACTCCCGTACACATCCTCAGGAAAAGGGGGTATTCTGGGAATCGAACCCAGTATCTTCCGCTTTCGAGCGAACGTGTTATCCTTTACACCATCCAGCCCTTTCCCACTGATGTTATATAATTCTATAACCCTTGAATAAAAACAAACAAACAAACAATAAGTTGGTTTGATAAGGATACACTATAACGGATACGTTGGCACTATGGCCGAGTGGTTAAGGCGACTGACTCGAATGGTTTTTCGGGATTATCAGTTGGGATTTCCCGCGCAGGTTCAAATCCTGCTGGTGTCGGTTTTTTTATTAATTTTAAACAATTTGATTCATAAATAAATAATTATTTTTATAATATTCTTGCAATCACCATTGCGATTAAAACATTTATTCCGCCATGTTTTATATGATAAAATGAGGGCTTCTACTATACTATTCCCTTAAATTTACATTGGTTCCGGCAATATAAACGCGCTTTGACAACTACTGTGGGGGTCATAATTTGAATTATTACGACTGCAACGGCCAAAACAACAAAGATAGCTTCATGATGGCTTGTATTTGCAATTAAAAAAAACCATTAAATATTCTCTGGTTTTTGACACTTATGCTTATGGTACGCTTTCTTGCTTTTTCTTCGATGACTCGAATTTGCACTAATTCATTTCTTTTTGAGTTTTAGATGACATGTTTACTGATGCTGCTACCTCGAACCAATAAAAAAATAAATAAATAAAAACATTCTCCCTTACGCACATGGTATGATTGCTTGCTTTTCTTTGAATTGAATTGAATTTACACTAAGTCACTTTTAGATAACAACCACCTTTGGAAATACCGTTGCCGCTGCCACCAATCAATATGTCACTGTCACTGTCACTTTATCTTTGACATAATGCGAGCCAAAAGCAGAGCGTGTTCGTTGCTTAAGTAGGACTCTAAGGGTTTTATTCCTCGCGTTAAATTACATTATTGATTATGGCACAGCTTTTGGTGTACACGAGTTACGTGTCACCAGTTCTAATATCAATTTTAATAGAGAAATTAATAATATGATTGACCATAATACAGATAACGATGATAACAGGAATATTAATGCTCGCGACAATGTCTATGAAAACGCAAGCAGACTCAATATTGTGAGAATTGACAAAGAAGTAACAAATAAAAAAAATTAAATGAAAAAGGGTTCAAGATGACAGCAGAATTAGAAAATTGGTTAATGAATTCCCTGCAAATTCGAAGAAATATTCAAAAGTAGTAAAATAGGATTTAGGGGTAAGTTGTAAGCCAACAAACATGATAAAATTAAAGACCAAAGTGCAAAATAAGTTGATTTCCACAACACAAAACGATCGACAAAAAGACTGAATCATACTTTCATCAATGGTAAACGTGGTTCCTCTGGTAATCCAAGAGGTGGTCAATATGCAGGGTCAAGGTCGGCACTCCTTGATTATTCTGCGACCAACCATCAAAACATTGAATAACTGAAAGCACAATGGGTCGATGTAGTATATTATTGTGGGTGTGTGGGTGTGTGGGTGTCGGGTAGTTGAAGTGGTAGCTGTAACTGTAGTTGCAGGTTATCACAAATTACGTTCACCAGTTCCATTAGTTGATTCAAGATGGTCCCAATGGTGTATACATGATCATTGACGATAGATAGATAAAGTCACTTTGATTGAGGTGTCGGTAATGGAACATCTTGTAGAGAACCATGACTGTATATCTTTGAGGTTAGACGAACCGCATGTGTGTCTAAAAGAAAGTTAGTTAAATGACCTAAGTATTGAGTGTATTTGAATAAGTATATTTACCAAAATAGACTGAAACAATAACGAAATCAATTGTGGCAAAGAATGACGGTATAGTCTTGAGGTGAAGTGAATCGTATGTTTGTCTAGTAAAGGGTTAGATCAATCACCAACGTATTTGGTACAATGGAATAAGTAGACTCACCAAAACACGACTTCAGCATGTAGAAAGTAATAATTTTAAAGAAATGTGGATGATATTGTTTATGAATATCGTATGGTATGGTAAATAATAGATCATAATTAATAATAGTGATAATAATGATTCATAGTTAGAAATAGTGATTCATGGTTGGAAATAGTGGTTCATCATTGGTAATAGTAAATTATAGTTGATAGTGGTAGATGGTGATATAGGTGTAAAGGTAAAGGTTAAAAACAAAAAAAAAGCTGCTGGAAAGAATGAATGGTAATTGAAAATAGAAACAAATCAAAAAAGGCAGGAGGACGACCTTTTATTTATAGCTCCATCGTTCTTTGTTATTTTAAATTTTGACTTCTTCATATTGGAATTTCTCAACCGAATAACATAATTATGAGCGAATGAATAGGGAAGGCAACGACGACACTCTTCAATTAATCTGCCACCAACCATCAAAAAATTGAACAACTGAAAGCACAATAGGTCGATTCACTACAAAACAACATAATCAACAAAGAGGCTGCATCATACTTTCATCAATGGTGGACGTGGTTCCTCTGGTAACCCAAGAGGTGGTCAATATGCAGGGTCAAGGTCGGCACTCCTTGATTATTCTGCGACCAACCATCAAAACATTGAATAACTGAAAGCACAATAGGTCGATATAATAGTGTTGCAAGTGGTAGTCAAATAGTGATAGTGAGGTAGTGGTAGTGAGGTAGCGGTAGAGAGGTAGTGGTAGGTGAAGTAGTAGTTGAAGTTGTCACGTCCGAATAATCATAATTATAAGTCCCTCGAATTTACCTTGGATGAGATGTCACATTTGGGACATTCAATGGTATATTCATATTGATTATCTCGTTTACAAAGGAACCTATGTTAACAAACGCTAATCATTTAACATTGACCTCAAGCCCATCGTGTATTTTTTCTAGTAGAGAGTTAGATTAAGAACCTAAATATTCGAGGCGGTGGTATATGAAAACTTACAAAAAGTAGGCTTCAACAATAAAGAAATAAATGATGTCTTGATATGACTATATGCCTCCGAGGTTAAGTCTAGGGGGTGTTTGTCTATTAGAGTGTTAGATCAATAACTTAGGCATAGGGTGCATTGGGTATGTTGACATAAGAAGACTTACCAATAAACGACTGCAACATGTTGAAAGTATAATAGTTAACAAATGTCAAGGAAAGTGTTTATGAATAGTGTGGTATGGCAAATATAGTTATAAATCATAGTTGATAGTAGATGATAGTAGATGATAGTAGATGATAGTAGATGATAGTAGTTGATAGTAGTTGATAGTAGTTGATAGTAGTTGATAGTAGTTGATAGTAGATATTGTTAGATGGTAATAGATCATAGTTGATAGAAATAGATGCTAGTTCATAGTAGTATATGGTAGTATATGGTAGTATATGGTACTGATGATATTTCTAGAGGTAAAAAATAAAAAAGAATAAAAAATTTGAGAAAAGTTAATGGTAAAAGAAAAGAAATAAAAATCAAAAAGACGGGGGAAATCACTTTTATTTATACCTCCTTACAATTTTCTTCAGTAAAAATAAATCTTCTTTTTATGGAAATCTTTTTAATAAATTAAAAAAATCAATATATCATTGATCTTGTTGTGGGGTTTTTTTTTAACTATCCATACTTGTCACATGCTAAAATATATTTCTTAGAAAGCTAGCCTAGTATTATAATTGTTCATACTCTTCATTGAAGTATAAGTCTTAAACTATTTATAAACATTCTAAAATTGAAGATATTGAATATTATTTTAAAAAATTAATAATAATAATAATAATAATAATAATAATAAATAGATTTTAGAATGAGAAAATACACAACTACTTACGGTCAAGCTTAAATGCCAATTGTAAAAGGGAATCATGGACAAGTATTTGGTAGGTGGTTAGTCCAGGTTGGTGATGAGGATCAAAATAAGGATTAGGATTAGTATTAGGGTTGTGGTTGGGATTGTAGCTAAATTTTAATATAACCACTGAAAAGCCTGTTTCCCAAAGTTTTTTTTTTCTTTCGTTAAATCATTATATTTTTTTATTCTGATTCTTTCATATTAATTGATTTTGATCATTATATATATATATATATATATATATATATTAAAGTTTTAAATATAATACCATTAACAGTCTGAACACCTTTTTTTCTCGTTCTGCTATAACTGTCCATTTTCCAAATATTTCTTTCTTTTGGAATCAAAGTTTACATTAACAACTTCCCCAAATATGACTTAATTACACCTCATAATGACTATGAGTTCTACAATCTAAACTCTACACCATTCCATTAATTAATTTTGTAATTCTTTTCAGTAAAATTTACCTTTTAAATTTCCTGAAAGTTACTCTGACTAGTTTTAGAGAGCCGATATATCTATTACAAAAGATTTCCTCCTCAATCTGTTTCCATCATCATCTTCCAGTAAAAGATTCTTAACATGAAAGTGCAAAAATATTTTGTAACTTAAAGTTTCTTTGAATGAGAGCTGACAAAATAATTGTTTTCATCCACTTGCGATTGTAGCTTTCCTTTTCCTTTTCCTTTTCAATTCAAAACTTTTATAACCGTTCATCAAAGTTGTTTATGGCCCATGCAAAACTGGACAGTGGTACCCAAAATCTCATCAAAGTTCTATTCCGATTTGTTGATGGTCAAATGGTGAGCATGTATGTTTATTTTCCTATTTGTTCGATTTTTTGGCCGGTTTTTGGTCTAGAGAAAGAATAGCTCCTTTTTAAAATTTTGATGTCTTTTTTTAAGTATGTTTTAAGTATTGATTGGTTTTTTTTTTATTTTTTTTTTTTGTTTTTACAATGCCTTGTCCATATGGATTGAATTTTCAATATATATATATGTCGAGCCTTCAGAGTTCAATTCACAGGTTAAAACTATATACGAAAAAATTTTAAAAGTAGTAGAAACAGCAAGAGTGACTTCAAAATACCACGAATCCCGAGCTTAACAAATAATTTTAGAATTAGTTTCAGAATCAGTTTCATAAGAAGATTCTAAACCGCAGTCAGCATTAAAGTATAATGCAGAACCAACATCTAATAAATACCAAATACAATTGCCCAATCTGCTCCAGACCAGGGACCTTTTAAACACTAGACATTGTATACTGGCAATTTCAATCAAAAGAATGTTTTCCAATATATACAAAACATAAAATCCGTGCACCAAACTAAGCCAAAGCCGGCCTATAAGCACAAGTCTGTTATTAAATCTGATTTGAGTTTACAATTAGAATATGTAGGGAAAAAGAAAAAAAATGAACTGAAGTTTAGTATTTGAGATGCTTTTTGTGGAGCATAATGATGAAATGATTGATTGGCTATGTGGAGGGAGGACAAATTCAGGAAAGAAAAGATAGAGAAGAGCTTTATGGAAATAGAGCTTTTTATTTGTTGACTTTTTAAAATATTTTAAGTACTGAAAAAGAACAAGAGGTGGAAAAGCTGAAAAAGTAGATGGATCTGATATTTAAGTGTTTATTTCTGAAGAACCCAAAGACAGATTGTCACACACTTTTTAATGGATTTCTTTTTTTTTATTCATGATCTTGATAAACAAATCTATTAGTTTAAAACATGTATTTATAAATTTTAATATGGATTAAACATATAAATAATTTTTTTTTTGTTGTTTTATGGTTCCATTGAGTATCAATTGAAAAAAAAAATTTTTTTTCAAGTATCACCGTTTGATGATAGTTTCCTTCTTTCATTTTTTTTTTCTTTTGGGAGGGAGGGAAAACTTGTCTAGTTGGTTTTTGTCCCTCCTCCACACTATTTAACCCCCTCGTGCGGCTTATCTCCTGGTTTTTTTTTTTTTTTTTTTTTCTTACAGTGCATTCTATTCAATTTAGAACCCTCTTGTATAGTCATATATATATGATCAAATTTTCTTTAAAAGTACATTGAGAATAAATTAATAAATTTATATTTACAGTTTTTTTTTCTTAATATTCACTCTAATCGATTTTTAAAACTTAGAGAGAATTTTTTTAAAATTTATTTTTTTTTTTATTTTTTTATGACCCGAAATGTTTTTTACAACTACAGGTTCTCCCCCCGACCTTCCGCAATGCGCACACAAAATGACACCATTTTTAAATTACAATAGTGATGATTATTATTAACTCCTACTGAAATTATACAAAAGTTTCATCCCATTTATTTCAAAACCTTGCCATCGGCAATTTCATACTTCTTGCCATCAATCACGACAGGCTTGTCCCAGGCCCAAAGGTCCTCAATAAACTCCTTGTCCTCGGGCTTTGATGGGTCCAACTTGGTGTACTCATAAGAGTCCCAATCAGGAGCAACGTCAAAGGCAGGAGCGTAGTCCTGACCACGCACAAGGAAAACACCAATAATACCATTGTTGTTGTTTTCGCCATAGACAACCATGCAGCCAAACAAGTACTTGGTTGAAGCAGTCAGGCGGTTGAAAAAGCCGCCGACGAGGTTGTTGGACATAAATGTAAGAGTCAATTCGTCATTGTATTTGTAGGCAACCTTCCAAAGCGAATACTCCTCAGGATCATGGTGCTGCCAGAACCAAGGAAGTGCAACCTCGCGAGTCTCCTCGTTAGAATAGGTACGCTTCCATTCGTCAAGAGAAAGCTTGGGCAAACCCAAAGCAGCAAGAGGGTGTGCAACCTTCTTTTCCTTAGGAGGCTCGTCAATGGGCTCCTCCTTGGGCTTGGGCTCAGCCTTGGGCTTGGGCTTGGGCTCAGCCTTAGGCTTAGCCTCCTTCTTGGGAGGAGTGTACTTGACGGCCTCGTCACGATAAGGATAAGGAACAGTGTAGATGGTGTTCAGAGGGAACTGGCTGACCACAGTGTTAAACCAGCGGTAAATGTTGGGGTGTTGGGCAATGAAAGGCTTGTCCCAAATGTTGGAAAAAGCGCGTTCCGTAACGGCTGCAAGGTGGTAATCGGCGACAGTTAAACGCTCGCCGACCAAATAAGTTCTTGTAGAGAGAGAGTTCTCAAGGTAATCGATAAACTTTTTTGCATCTTCAGTGGCAGTCTCGACGCCCTTCTTATTGTAAGGGAGACGGCCAATGAGAGGGAAGATGATGGCGCGGAGAGAGTTCCAAAGGTCGGTGTTGGCAAATGAGAACCATTGGAGAACAGAGGCGTATTCATCATTATTTGAGCCGAGGAGCTTAGTTCCTGGAACCTGATTGACCACTGAAGAGAGGTTAGAATGTTAATAGATAAATATATATATATATATATATATATATATATAGTTCAACATACAGTAGATAGTGATAGCCATAACCTCGTGGATGACAAGACCCTTAGAAGAAACAAAGCCAGGGATCTTCTTGAGAGGGAAGTATTTGGCAAATTCTTCAGGAGCATCGGCAATATCGACAACCTTAACGTCAAGGTTAAGCTCCTTGATAACGGCAAGCGGGGCAACTCTTCTAAGAGCCTGATATATTTGTTAGTGGTAAATCAATTAAGAATTGGGTTTAAACTTACACCTCTGATGTACAAAGTTCCAAGAGACATGAGAAAGGGATGGGGAGATTGAACAGTGGGTTAGTAAGAAAAAAGGAAAGAAGGTATAAAATTAAGAAGGGAATGAAGGTTTTTATATATATATTTTTAAATGACTAAATGAATTACAAATAATATTTATATAGTATATAGTTTATATATATACATATATACTCACAAACTTAAACAAAGATCGGTAATATGTCCACGGAATGTTTTAACTGATCTACTATATTATTATGTAATTATTATACTGAATGAACAGCCACACCATTAATTGAAAAAGTATTTATATTTTATGTTTATGGGAGCTTTTTTTCAATTCCATATTGAAGGTTTTTTTTTTTATCTGAACGCCGTTTAACAAGAAATAAAATAAAATAAAAAAACGTGACCGGGATTCTCGGCCGTTGTAAATTTTCTACTCAAAAAAAAAAAAAAACTAAATTTCTCTCTTTCTCTTCTTTACATTCAAAAACTCTCTAATTTTAACACATTCTATATGCCCATCTCAAAGTCATAATAAATCTCTCTTTTTTTTTTCATTCATTATAAAAGATTAAATTATAATTTTATAACTTTCTCGATTTCAATGTGCACTTTCATTCCTCATATTATACTTTGATCTTATAACCTTATTATGTTCTTATATGTTCACTTGAGGCTATTGCTTCCATGTCCGATGGAAAGGACTTGGAGAATGTGCTTTTAAGATCCGTTTTCAATTTAAACCTTTAATATGATTTAAATTTAAAATCTCCTTTCTTTTCCCTTAAAAGTTTACTTAAGAATAACCAAAAACTTTTTTTTCCACCTCTACTACTACTACTTATTTGCAAAATTTTGGTTTATCATGGTCAACACAATTCTCTTCTTTTTCTTCATTGAGTATTATTGTTTGAACTCATTGTGATTGATACATTCAATTTTTTTTCCAAGCCTAATCAGAGTACAGTTCAATGATGGACTTGGACTTGGACTTGGACTTGGACTTGGACTTGTTTAACAAACTTGCACTATTTGACCATTCATTACCGAGGTATGTTACACGTTTGTGTTTTTTTTTTCTGACAAAAACTTTCATATTTCATTTCTATATATTCTTTTATTGTTCATCATTAATGATCTAACACTGATGTCAGGTTTAATTATTTCTCTTTGATACCGTTATTTTTTTTTGAAGTTCATTTCCGACACGAAGTATCAATTTTTCTTTAATTATTACACTTATATATACAACAATTGCAAGTCCTTCTATTGAGCTTGAAGTCGTGTGTCAATATAAACCCCAACATAGAGTACAATTCCTTTAACAAATTTATATGGCATGCCTGTTAACAGTAATCCCAGCACAAATTTCCAACATCTCTCGAACAAGTACACACACAAACACCTACTGACAAACAGAGAAAGCTTGAGAAACAGACATATTCAAAACCCTTACCCATCAAAGGCCGGTGCACAAGCATCGGTGTGCGAATGAGGGTTATGCTGTTATCAATTACCATGGCAACAATCAGTTATATTACAACAATTGCCACTATTGTAACATAACCATTTTGTTTTTTTGTTACAACTTGTTTTTAAAATCTCTTTGCACCACTTGCCTCGTACATAAAACCTTCTTTTCTTGTCACACATTCAAAAAAAAAAAAAAAGGCAGCCATAACAAGTCAAAATAGTAAATACTAAAAAATCACCAGAAAATTAAAAAAAAAAAAATAAAAATTAAATAAAAGAGCAGCTCGCCTCAAAAAAAGCTCACACATTGTTGTCGGATAGCCCCCCTCTCTACTTTTTAGCTCTATATCACGATACAACGCCACCCTATCTAACCATCGGCTTTTCGCCATAATATTTTGAAATCATATTCTGATCATTGATTTCTTTATCAAATCGTTATTTTTTTTTAATTTTTTTTTAATTTTTTCACCTTTTTTTTCGCGTTGAAAACGATTGCCAGTTTTTTTTTTATCGTTGTTGTTCTCACTTGTTTTGAGCCGTCTGATTGTCCTTTTAGTGCCAGCTCACTTTCAATCCCAACCAATCAAATCTTAGAACCTCCAAAAAAAATTTTTTTTTATTTTTTTTTTATTTTCCCTCAATAACTGAAAATCATCAAAAATCATCAACAAAAACAAAAAAAAAAAACTTTCAACCCAACCAAGAGAAGGCTTCTTTATAACGGATTTCATTTTTTATTTTTAGAAGGTCTTCATTTATTCAACAAAATTCTATTCTCACAACCATCCTTTGGAAACGAAGCTCAATATCAATCTGTTTTTTTTTTTTTTTATATTGTTGCTACACTCTCTGTTGTTTACTCGTGTGTACTCAGCCAGTTCTTTGTTCTCTCCTCCTCACTACACCACTCATCCACCTCCTCCCCCCTTACGATTGATTTCACTTTAGCGCATGCATTTAATGACTAATCATTATTAATCATTATATCTTGTAACAGAAGTTGTCATACAACATCTTTTTTTCTATGTCCTCTCCTCTATCAGCCGCAAGCTTTGTTACATTACACTCTGCACAAAACCCGCTAATCCTCAATACAAATAGAAGCACCCTTAGATATCCCGCCCATAAAGACCGGCCCTCATCTTTTTGCAAAAACAGCAGGCCGAATTCTAGCAACAACAAGTGCTTCGCCCGCCCAGTAGGCTGCTACTGTCGTTGCCGCCGCTCTATGCCGGCCGCTACTTTACCAATTTTTTTTTATTTTCCTATTATCTCATCATCTTCTAATATCATTTCATCTCGGAAACTAAAACAACAAACCTTAAAACAACTACTACCCACACAATGGCCCCTACAACGGGCACCTCTGCTCGTTTCAGACAGAGGAAAATTAGCGTCAAGCAAACCCTCCAGGTTTTCTGGCAAAGCGATGTTCCGGATCTTGAAGACGAGCAACAACGCGAACTTCAACACGTTGAAACCGGTGTTGAAAAAGGCGAAGAAGAAGTATGTAAATTTTTTTTTTAATTTTTATTAACGCGTCGCGTCTAACTCAAATTTTTTTTTTTAGGAACACCATCTTCAAGCTGCCATTAACGCGTCGATAGCGGCCGCTACTTCTGGTAATAATGTCGAACAAGTGTATATCCCTACCCCTGACGCGTCAAAAATATGGAAAGAGTTTTCAAAGTATTACAAGAAGGGCTTTTCTAGCCCTCACTCCTACATACGGCAATCTTCCACTGTCGAGGATCTCTCTGGATGTCCTTACAATATGGATGAGGAAGATGAAGTCTTCTTAAAGAAACTCAATAAGGGAAAGACACCATCTAATCAATGCTCCGAAGATGACTTTGAAATGATTATGTACAGGTTTGAAACTGTCATTGACGAAAAGCAACCTTACCTGTCCATGGACCCTTCGGAAGTTCTTTCTTTTGAGGAGCTGGCTCCCGTCATTACAGAGCAATTAAAAGAGTCGGAAAATGATCTCAACAATCCTGAGCTTTTGCTCACAAAACTTTCGACCGCCCAACATACTACTACATCTCGCAGATCCAAGAAACCACCATCAGCCCATTTTAAACAATTTGGCGCGTTAATATATCCCCATTGGAAAGAGCGAAAGATTCAGCGTCATGGTCGATCCATTGCGCCCACTCTTAAAACTGAAGACAATAATAAAGACGACAGCGACCCTTATGTTTGTTTCCGGCGACGCGAAGTCCGTCAGGTTAGAAAGACGCGTCGTACCGATACTCAGAGCTCGGAAAAGTTGCGCAAGTTACGTATGGAACTTCAAGCTGCCAAATATCTCATGGAAATGATTGTTCAGCGCGAAGCTATGCGTTCTGATGCTTTACAACTCGAGATTGAAATCTTCACGAGTCGCGTCAAGATGAAAGAGCTCAAGCGGTCACTCAACATTACTGGTGATGAAGAGGATCTTGTTACTCATAAAAAGCGCAAGACTGGACAAGTCGCTGCCAGAGACGAGTCTCAGGAATCGGCACCAGAACTGGCAAAGCAGGCTTCTGCATCAGCTCCAGCAAAGGTAAAAGCAATGGTTTCTGGTTTGCCTGGTGCGCCAAATACGTCTTCCAACTCTTCTTCTGTGGCTGCTGTAGCTGCAGCCGCCGCTGCTGCAGCTGTAGTTTTGCCTCCTGGCGCACCTCCTGCAGTTGCAGCTGCCGCAGCTCTTGCTCACCAACAGGCTCAAAAACAGCAACTGCTTCAGCAACAACAGCTCCAAGCACAGCAAGCCCAACTTCAACAAGTCAAACAGGCTCAACAAGCTCAAGCTGCTGCTCTTGGACAGGCTCACGCTGTTCAAAATCACCAACAGCAAATTCCTCATTCTTACCCTATTCACCATGTTCCACAACAAACGCGGCTTCCTGTCAGTAAGATCCCCGATATGGATCTTATTTCTTTGGATAAGATTCTTAACAGCAAAGAGGCTGCTATGAAGGCGTCTATTAAAGAGAAGCTGCGTCGCAGAGCCATTGAAGATAAGACCTGGCTCAACTACACAGACAATCCATTTGTTCCATATTGTGACTATTTTGATCCAGATGAAACAACGCGCAATGCTCTCACTATTATCCAGCCAAACCATGCTGCATATTCCTCAATTGCTACTGCATATCCTCCGGCTCCAGATAAGTGCCTTAAGTTCCCTCTTGCTTCTTCTCTAGGCCAAGGCTATAGCTCGCGCTTAGAAACCAACCCTTATTTGTTGCAGACTACAATTAATGAAAAAGGTGGAATGGATATTGTCAATAAGATTAATGATCGTGAAGGCCCTTGGCCTGATGAAGGCCATAACATTCCTCGTGGTACTGCTATTTCCTTGCGTCGCAGATTTGGCCGTGGTGGCCGCATCATTGTGGACCGCCGTGGCATTGTACGACGTCCAAAGTCCATTGATGAGATTTATAATCTTGATCCTCATGATTCTGGCAAAATCACCAAGGAGCTTGAAGAGTGGTCCAATTTAGGAACGTTTTCCGGATCTAGTGTTGATGACAGTCGCCAGAGGTCTGAAACACTGGCTAGACTAGAACGTCTTGATGACCGCTACAAGTACGATTCTGATGTACATTTTGATAATACCGAGTACTCCGGTGGAGACCCCAGTAAACTCAATGGCATTTCAGAAGGTACTCAAGCTATTCGGTTTGGTGCTATGCTTATTTCAAAAGCGTATGATAACTTTTGGGAAGTGTTTAAGAACCGGCAGCAACAGCTTGGTGCTATGCACAAGAAACTTCAAAAGCATCAGCAGGCTCAGCAGTTGGCTCAGCAGCAACAACAACAACAACAGCAACAGCAACAGCAACAGCAACAGCAACAGCAACAGCAACAGCAACAGCAACAGCAACAGCAACAGCAACAGCAACAGCAACAGCAACAGCAACAGCAACAGCAACAGCAACAACAACAACAGCAGCAGCAACAACAACCACAACAACATCAACAACAGCAGCAGCAGCAACAACAACCACAACAACATCAACAACATCAACAACATCAACAACATCAACAACATCAACAACATCAACAACAACATCAACAACAACATCAACATCAACAGCAACAGCAACAGCAACAGCAACAGCAACAGCAACAGCAACAGCAACAGCAACAGCAACAGCAACAGCAACAGCAGCAACAACAACAAATGGCTCAAGCACCTGTACCTGCACAGCTCACCCAACAACAAGCGGCTTCGATGCAACAGGCTCAGCAGCTTTTACAGCAACAAATTAAGCAGCAAATGCATAATGCTGCAGTTCAACAGCAAACATCCCAGCAGCGGCTCCAACAGACGCAACAGCAACAGCAACAGCAACAGCAACAGCAACGAGCTACTTATATTCCTGCAAATATGCAGAGACAAATCAATCACACTGCTGTATTGCAACAACAATCTCAACAACAGCAGCAGCAACAGAACATTCCTTCTCCACAAATCCAAATGAAGGCAAAACTTGCTGGCCAACAGCAACAACAACAGCAATATATATCGCGTTCTCAATCGCCAAGTAGCCCTATGATGAATAATGTTGATGTTAAGGGAAATGTTGCACAATCCATTGCAACCTCGGCAGCCCCTAATGCCAACTTTCGCAGTCAAACACAGAGCCCACAAATGTATCAACAGCAGCAACAGCAGCAGCATCAACAGGCAGCAGCAATGGCAGCGGCTAGCCGACACTCACCACAGCTTGTTCATACTGGTGTTGGGTCTCAGCGCTCGTCTCCATCTCTGGCGTACAATACACTGAATCAATTTTCTCCTCATGGAACCGTGCCATCTTCGCCCTCGGCTACCACTGTTCTTGCAAATGGGAATGGGGTTGTACGTGGGACTACAGTGCAACAAGGGTCACCTGTGATGGCATCACCAACTATGGCTAGTGCTATTCGACGGGTAGCTACTCCTCAACAACAACAACAACAGCAGCAGCAGCAGCAGCAGCAGCAGCAGCAACAGTTACTAGGAATGGCTGTTAATGGATCAACTGTAATTAACAACCCAGGGTTGCAGGCCCAGCTTCACTTGCTCTCACAGAAACAGCAACAACAACAACAACAACAACATCAGCAACATCAGCAGCAGCAGCAACAACAACAACAGCAACAGCAGCAGCGGGTAGTTGCAACTGGTGCCTCAGCAGCTTTGCAGATGCGGGCAGCTACTTCTCAGGCAAATGGATACGTTGGGCATCCAAATACAGGAACTGGAATTGCGTTTACTGCTGACGGAACAACAGGAAATGTTGTTTTGGCAAGTCAAGGCTCACAGAAGCAGCAGCAGGTTCCTCAACAGATGAAGTCGAGTCCGCGGTTAACAAATGTTACAGCAACACTGTCACCGACATTGACCCAACAGGCTTTGTACCAGCAAATGAAGAATGTAGGGTCCGGGCCATCAACGCCGACGACTCCCCATGCTGCTGTTGTTGGATTTTCACCTAATCACGCAATTATGCGTCCACAACAAACCCAGCAACAAGCGCAACAAGCGCAACAACAGCAGAAACAGTAGCTGTATTTTATACATATAAAGAAAAGTTATATTTGTATCTATAGTTGAAATTTTCATATAAAAAACGTGAATTGTATTAATTTTTTTTTTTTTTACTCAAATCAAAGTTTTGAAATAAGTCTTTAAGAGCAGAACTAATGATAACAGAAATTTAGATAAGCAATGACGTAATAATTTTTTTTGTAGATGAGACAAAGAAACCCTTACCCTGCTTTTCAGGTTTCAGTCAGAAGGATTATAAAACCTTGACAATCCACCCCTTTCAACCACCCACCCTAGCCAGCCCACCACAACCTCAAAAAAAAAAAAATGCTGCTGCTGTTGGTATAAAAATTGGCCAACACGCCCTTTTTTTTTTTTTTTTAATTTTTTTTTTCTTTTCTTTTCCTATCCTATACACAACAAAATCAACATCAACAACCATTTTCTCTAATTTCTTATAAAATATCAAAAACTTCCAACTGATCACTAGGAGTTTTTATGGATTAGCATATATAAAACGATTTTTTATATACCTAGTATCATTGCTAGGTTTTTTTTTTTTTTTTTTTTTTTCAAAATCATTTAATCTACCAGAACTTCATTCAAATATACTTCAATATCACAACTTTATAAAATATGGCTTCCACTGTTCCTCCAGTCAATCCGGCCACGGCTGCTGCCGGCTCTTCTTCAGCTTCTGCTGTTTCATCAGACTGTGCGATCTCAGGTGCTATCACGTCTAATTCAAAAGACAGCGTTGGTTCAATCACCAGCACCAATTCTATTACTGCAGAAACAACCCCACAGACTACTACTTCTACTTCTACTACTACCACTGCGACAACAACACTAACTAGCACCACCACTCAGACAAAGGACAATTCCTCTGTTTCAGCCACACCTTCTCGACCAGTTTCAGGTGCAACCCCCTCGTCCGCTCCATCCCGTACAACAAGCACATCTCCCACTCGTTCTCCAGCAAGTGTTACTCTTGACAACTCTACCCAGCCTACATCTAAAACAACTAACACTACACGTCGACGCAGACCTCCAATGCTTGTCTTGGAAAAAAGCTCAAGCAAAAGCTCGTCACCTCCACAAAACCCATCTGCCACATTTTCAAACATCAACCTCACTTCTCTGAATCGTAACTCTGCTACAAAAACTACTACACTATCAACAACACCACAGTCAGCTATCTTCCCTGCACTACGGACACCCAAGGATATTGTTCTCCAGGATATTGCGATGCAATGTATTTCCCCTGGACTACCCACGTTCCCTTCAAGTGTGCGAGACGTGATTGAACAAAGCAATTCGATCCAAAAGGCTCAGCGTAAGATTATCCAACAGCGAATTAAAAATAGTAGCAAACATAATAGTTCTGGCAGTATCACAGGAACTGGAAATGAAGATACCGGGAAATCAATTTCTGTGGAAATTTCGGATGAAGATGAAATATATAATGATGAGGATGATAGTGATAAGATAGACGTGGTAATTTCCAGCTCAGAAAAAGGAGAAGCTTCTTCTTCTGTACTATCGAAAACCACCCCTCCTAAAAAACTGACTGCTTCTTCGACAGCTTTGATAACACCACTTTCTGCAGGAACGGATCGTCCAATTACCGCACCTTTATCTTCTGAAACACTGCATCAAAATGCCGCTGAAAATAATAATAATAATAACAATAATAATGACCCAATTGCGATAGCGTCATCAAACTCTTCCAAACCTTCGTCCTCAATTTCCACTACGCCTTCACCTTCCAAACAAGGCTCGCGAGTTAATGCAGCAAACTCTACGCCGGGCAATCAAACAAAGTTGTCGAGCAACAAAACCCCGATACCCCTTTCTGGCACATCTTCTTCTGTTTCGTCAGTTGATAGTGCAAAATCTGGAATTAACGCCCCCCTTTCTTCTTCTTCTTCTATCTCCACCTCTTCTAAAAACCCAAATATTATTGTTACCAGAGACATCATCATTGAAGCAATCCCCACACCTACCCAGCCTTCCAACCCAAACTTTACACGCAGGGACATGTCGATGAAGACTAGCTCGCGTCGTGCTGCTCCTCCACGTAATATTCAAGTCAGTGGCTTATCCAGCGACCACCCATCTATTCGCTCGGCTCCTCTTAATCGACAACCACTACCATTTAGCCCCTATCCCATTTCTCAGATTCCAGGCTACCAAGCGTATGTAAACTCAGGGGCACACGATTCTCAAGCACAGGCTCAAGCAGCAGCAGCTGCTGCTGCAGCGGCTGCTGCCGCGTCGACCTCTCGTCCACTTGCTACACCTACCACTATTCCTCAGCATTACGGGGTATATCATGGAGTTCATGCATACCCTTCGTTTTTTCCTTCGGCTTCTTCGGTTGGACCTTCATTTGTTCCTGGGTTGGACCCAGCTCATTATAAGACAGTGACACCTGGTGCTACAGGATCCACTGTTGCAGGAGCATCTACTGCTCATCCTAGAAGTGGATATTATCTTAATGTGCCTTCTGGTATCACAGCTGTTCAAAGCCCAGTGTATTCTACTCAAGCAGCGGCTCTTGCAGCCAATAACGCAGCGGCTGCTCGTTCTGCTTACTGGCCCAATGGATTAAACAGAACAGCTCATACTCCACGGTACCCACTTGCCACTCCCACGACCAAAACTGCTCATCACGTAGTGAATCCTTCTGTTTCTACGCATACAATTGCGACACCGACAACATATGGGTATCCTGCCACTATTAATGGCGGCAGCTATCATTCCTACGGAGATGCGCGCTCGATTCCAGTTTACGTTAGTGGTCGGCCGACTATACCCCCTATGACAGCTTCTGCTGCGAACTGGACGGGTAAGACATTTCGCAGTTTTCCACGAGCAAATGACGATGATGAAGACGATGACGATGATGACCGTGACCCTGAAGACGCTGCATTATCTGATAATGAAAAGGATGATGATTTGGATGATGTGGAACAAAAGGCCATTGGTGAGGATGATGAACTTGCATCGCAGGCCAACAAGAAGCGCCGGTTAGATGATGCGGCAGCAGCGGCAGCAGAAGTTGATGCTTCTAAAAATAAGAAGAAGAAGATTATAGGGGTGAAGTCACGTGGCAACAGTCTTGCAGCCTCAAGTCCTCAGGAGCTTGCAATGGAAGCTATGATGCGTGCGGCAACAGGTGCAGGTGCAGGGACAGGTGCAGGGACAGGAACTTCGTCATATGACAATGCGACTACTGGAGGGTTGACATTTGAGGATTACCGGCATTTCCGGAATAATGTGAGCAAGAATCATCATATTACGAGTGAGGAAGGATTGCGTGAGGAGCACCTAAAGAAGCAGCGGTTTTTAGAGTTGTGTTCTGAGTTGTGGGATTTAGCTCGGTCATGATTGATTATAAAGAGAGACGTTAGTTTTTTTTTTATTAATATCCATATATATAGGCAATTTGTTTTTTTTTTTTTTTTTTTTTTTTTTTTTTCATTCCTTCTTTTATTTCTTTGTTTAATGATTAATTTAATTTGGTTTTTAATTCTTTTTAAGCAAGGAAATATTTTTCCAACCGAGGTGTTTTAAATTATCTGGGACTTTTTTTTTTGTCTTATAACGGAATACAATGATTTGATATATTATTTGTTTCAAAAAAAAGAATTTTTTATTTTTTTCCTTCTTGTATTGCATTTTAAATGAAGGCTATTTTTTGTTATCAAACTAGGCAAAGAAAGAAAGAAAGAAAGAAAAAAAAAAGGTTCTCAAGCCGAGTTTAAGCCTTATTAAAATTGTTTATTCAAAGAATATTTTTCAGGCGGTAGGTTTTTTTAGTAGTTGAATTTATTTTTGTTTTTTTTTGATTGAACAAAAGAAGTTTAAACTATTTCCAAATTTGGAGATAATTGTATTTTGGCAGTTGTTGAAACCGCCTTAAAAAAAAAAAAGACTTTCTGTGCATTGAATGTGGGTATATTATTTTATTTTATTTTATTTTTTGTCAACTAAAAAAAAAAGATAAAAATATAATAAAAAGACTTTTGTTGAATGGAAATAATGATGAGTGGCCTGTAGGAATTGTTTGGACAATTTTGAAATTTTTTTTGTGCAAATAAGATATCTAAATTTTTATGGTTTTTTTTTTTTATTATTTTTTTTTATTATTTTTTTTATTTTATATCAAGATATACATACTGATGAGTTAAAGATAATAAGTGAGAATGATATTTAAAAGACATTATAATTATAATAATATTGATTGTAAGAGATTATTTCAAAGTATTTCATTATTCAATTTTTTTTTGTTTTTTTCTTCTCTTTTATTCAAGTAATGATAATAAATCAATCATTATGATGATGTGCATTTTTTCAAAAGAAATGTGAAAAAAAAGGCTGGGCAATTTCCGAACCCCCAATTAACTGATTCAATTCAATTCAATAATACCTACCAACCAATCTACTTTCTATTTTATTTATTTATTTATTTTTTTTTTTCGTGACGCGTTTTATCAAAGTTTTGCCAACGTTATCAGAGAATAACATTTAATTGCTGCATATATATATATATATATATATATGCTCCGTCGCCAACGTGAGTGATTCAAAAAGTTTCTTTTTTTTTTTTTACTTTTACCTTCACCCACTCATCCACTCTTCTACGGGAACAAAAAAAAAAAAAAACAGAAGACAAGAAGTTTAACGGTGCAGAAAAAAAAAATAAAAAAAATAAATAAAAATCAGGGCGGGACGGGGCGGGATATTAAAATAGGGAAAAATCAGGTTTGCAGGAAAAGGTAATTCAGGTTTTTTCTTGGTTTAAAAAAAAAAAAAAAAAAAAAAAAAAAAAAAAGAAGATTCAAATGCATTTTGAAGTATGAAAGACTTGTGGATTTGTTTGAATCAAGCATTGTATATTAATTATTATTTTATTATTTTATTATTTTATTATTTTATTATTTTATTATTTTATTATTTTATTATTTTTTATAAAATAATAACTAAACTTTGAAATACGATTAATTATTTCTAATAATATTATTATTTGACTATTAATTTGAAAATATATAAAATAAAAATAAAAAGAAGAAGAAGAAGATGTACTAAAAGTTTCTCGTATTTTGCAACAAGAAGATGAATTTGAGGGGAGTAGAAATATTTGCAAGAAAGAGAGTCAAGTTTTATTATACAGATTATTTAGTGAATAATAATAATTATAATATTCTTTATTGTAAGTTTTTTTTTTAAAATAAAATAAAAAAAAAAATATAGCAGATTATTATTTTGAAAATTAATTATTTTAATAGTTAAGAAAAAGTCAATAATTATATATATATAATTATATATATAAAAAAAAAAAGATACAAAGTGAAGTACACTAATGTTACTCAAAATATATAAAAAAATAAAAAATAAGCATGCTCTGTGGGAGGATCGAACTCTCGACCTTCAGATTGCACAGTTTAACTTTGTAAACTATGAGACTGACGCTCTACCAACTGAGCCAACAAAGCTTTGCTTGTTGAAACAATTAAAATCTAAAAGATTTGGCTTTTGCTGATTAAAACAGAATATAGCCAAAAACGACTTTGGCGATATATTCCAGCTTTAAAAAAATGAATTTTTTTAAATTTTTTGGTTTAAAAGTAAATTATTAAATTAAAAAACATTTCAGATTAATAGTTTGGACTGTTCTAATTAACTGATTTTTTATTTATATTTAATAATTCTTTTTTTTTAATTAGCCAAGACAGTATATATATATTTAGTAAGTACACTAGGTACCTGGGATTGTATATATTTTAGTATTAAGCCAAGTTATAATAAATTCCTTTGTTCTTTGTGGAGAAACCTCAAAACAAGAATATCTATATTAATATGAAAAAAAAAAAAAAAAAAAAAAAAAAATAACAGCCCCTTGTTCAGAAGAGTTTTATTTTTTTTTTTGTTATTTTGTTCTCGAGAGCAATTAAAAAAAATTAATTAATTCAATCTTTTCTTTTCTTTTCTTTTTTTTTTTTTTTTTTCAATTTACTGTCAGTTTATATAAAAAAATTAAAAGTAAACTAACCAACTTTTTGGAACAAACCACCATCACCACCAAAAAAAACAAAAAAAACAAATGTACACTAAAAAAAACATCTTAAATTAAAATAAACAAGGGGGGAGGAGGTAGTATTGCTATCAAAAAAAAAAAAATTCCCAATTAATTTCCCAAAATAGGATATTCATAAAGTACAGATGATAATCAATATAATCGCACTGTTTAACTAAGAGGAGGGGGATTATAATGAAAAAAAAAAGTTGCACCATTTGAAATGATTATGATAGTGGTTTAAAATAAGCAAGAAAAATAAGAAAAAATAAGAAAAAAAATTATTATTTTATATACGTTTTTTCTAAACACTAAAAATAATATAAATTAATCTTTAAAATATAAATCCAAAATTAAAATTAACTTAAAAATGTATTTGTAACTTTGTTTTTATTTAAGTGCTATAAAAATGTATCAAATATAAGTGTTAATTTAATTTTATTTGGCTTTAAAATTTATCATTTGTTTTTATGTTTATCTTATTCATTTCAAAATTACCTGTATGTTAGTTTTTTTTATTTAAGGGTTATAATATTATAAATCATCAGCATCTGTGCTATCCTTCTTGTTCATACTAGTATACTATATATCTTTTCATTTTCATAATAAACTTTTAATTTTGGCTTCAACATTGCATCTCCAACAACTCCAAATAAATAATTCCAAAATTCTCTTAACTTGTACAAGTCAATCAAAATCGACTTGGAGGTACATTTATAATTAAATTTAAATTTTTTACATTATCAACAAATCGGAATAGGAGTTTGATAAGATTTTGGGTGAACGGTTATAAAATTTAGGAATTGAAAAGGAAAAGGAAAAGGAAAAGGAAAGCTACAATCGCAAGTGGAGCAAGTTGAAAACAATTACTTTGTCGGTTCTCATTCAAAGAAACTTTAAGTTACAAAATATTTTTGCACTTTCATGTTAAGAATCTTTTACTGGAAGATGATGATGGAAACAGATTGAGGAGGAAATCTTTTGTAATAGATATATCGGCTCTCTAAAACTAGTCAGAGTAACTTTCAGGAAATTTAAAAGGTAAATTTTACTGAAAAGAATTACAAAATTAATTAATGGAATGGTGTAGAGTTTAGATTGTAGAACTCATAGTCATTATGAGGTGTAATTAAGTCATATTTGGGGAAGTTGTTAATGTAAACTTTGATTCCAAAAGAAAGAAATATTTGGAAAATGGACAGCTATAGCAGAACGAGAAAAAAAGGTGTTCAGACTGTTAATGGTATTATATTTAAAACTTTAATATATATATATAAATAAAGATCAAAATCAATTAATATGAAAGAATCAGAATAAAAAAATATAATGATTTAACGAAAGAAAAAAAAAACTTTGGGAAACAGGCTTTTCAGTGGTTATATTAAAATTTAGCTACAACCACAACCACAACCACAACCCTAATACTAATTCTAACCCTAATTTTGATCCTCATCATCAACCTGGACTAACCACCTACCAAATACTTGTCCATGATTCCCTTTTACAATTGGCATTTAAGCTTGACCGTAAGTAGTTGTGTATTTTCTCATTCTAAAATCTATTTATTATTATTATTATTATTATTATTATTATTATTAATTTTTTAAAATAATATTCAATATCTTCAATTTTAGAATGTTTATAAATAGTTTAAGACTTATACTTCAATGAAGAGTATGAACAATTATAATACTAGGCTAGCTTTCTAAGAAATATATTTTAGCATGTGACAAGTATGGATAGTTAAAAAAAAAAGAAACCACAACAAGATCAACGATATATTGATTTTTTTAATTTATTAAAAAGATTTCCATAAAAAGAAGATTTATTTTTACTGAAGAAACTTGTAAGGAGGTATAAATAAAAGTGATTTCCCCCGTCTTTTTGATTTTTATTTCTTTTCTTTTACCATTCACTTTTCTCAAATTTTTTTTATTCTTTTTTATTCTTTACCTCTAGAAATATCATCAGTACCATATACTACCATATACTACTATGAACTAGCATCTATTTCTATCAACTATGATCTATTACCATCAACTATGATCTATTACCATCAACTATGATCTATTACCATCAACTATGATCTATTACCATCTAACAATATCTACTATCAACTACTATCATCTACTATCATCTACTATCATCTACTATCAACTATGATTTATAACTATATTTGCCATACCACACTATTCATAAACACTTTCCTTGACATTTGTTAACTATTATACTTTCAACATGTTGCAGTCGTTTATTGGTAAGTCTTCTTATGTCAACATACCCAATGCACCCTATGCCTAAGTTATTGATCTAACACTCTAATAGACAAACACCCCCTAGACTTAACCTCGGAGGCATATAGTCATATCAAGACATCATTTATTTCTTTATTGTTGAAGCCTACTTTTTGTAAGTTTTCATATACCACCGCCTCGAATATTTAGGTTCTTAATCTAACTCTCTACTAGAAAAAATACACGATGGGCTTGAGGTCAATGTTAAATGATTAGCGTTTGTTAACATACGTTCCTTTGTAAACGAGATAATTAATATGAATATACCACTGAATGTCCCAAACGTGACATCTCATCCAAGGTAAATTCAAGGGACTTATTATTATGATATTCGGACGTGACGACTTCAACTACATCGACGATTTCACCTACTACCTCACTACCACCACCTCACTACCACTACCTCACTACCACTACCTCACTTCCACTACCTCACTTCCACTACCTCAGCATAATTTAAAACATAATTATATCGACCTATTGTGCTTTTAGTTATTCAATGTTTTGATGGTTGGTCGCAGAATAATCAAGGAGTGCCGACCTTGACCCTGCATATTGACCACCTCTTGGATTACCAGAGGAACCACGTCCACCATTGATGAAAGTATGATTCAGCCTCTTTGTCGATTAAGTTGTGTTGTGGTGAATCGACCTATTGTGCTTTCTATACCTCTATTTGCAACCAGGAATTATGATTATCACTATTATCACTATTATCAATTATGATCTATTATTTATTATCCCATAGGATATTCATAAACTCTATCGTCCACATTTTTTTAAATTATTACTTTCAACATGCTGCAGTCGTCTTTTGGTAAGTCTACTTATTCCAATGCACTCAATACTTAGGTCATTGAACTAACTCTCTTTTAGACATACATGCAATTCACCCAACCTCAAGGCTATACTGTCATTCTTTACCACAATTGATCTCTTTATTGTTGCAGTCGTTTTTTGGTAAGTCTACTTATTCCAATATACCCAATACTTAGGTCATTGAACTAACTCTCTTTTAGATTTACATGCGATTCACCCAACCTCAAAGGTATACAGTCATGGTTCTTCTCAAAAGGTTCCATTACCGACACCTCAATCAAAGTGACTTTATCTATCTATCGTCAATGATAATGTATTCAACATTGTGGACAAATCTTGAATAAACTAATGGAACTGGTGAACATTGTTTCTGACAGCATGCATCTACCGCTACAACTACCATTTCAACCACCACTTCAACTACCACTTCAACTAACCGATGCCCACACACTCACACACTCACACACTCACACACTCACACACTCACACACTCACACACTCACACACTCACACACTCACACACTCACACACTCACACACTCACACACTCACACACTCACACACACACACACACACACACACACACACTCACACACTCACACACTCACACACTCACACACTCACACACTCACACACTCACACACTCACACACTCACACACTCACACACTCACACACTCACACACTCACACACTCACACACTCACACACTCACACACTCACACACTCACACACTCACACACTCACACACTCACACACTCACACACTCACACACTCACACACTCACACACTCACACACTCACACATTTATACACTCACAAACATTTACAACACCATTATATCAACCTATTATGTTTTCTGTTATTCAATGTTTTGATGGTTGGTCGCAAAATAATGAAGGAGTGCCGACCTTGACCCTGCATATTGACTACCTATTGGCTTACCTGAGGAACCACGTTTACCATTGATGAAAGTGTGAGTCAGCCTGTTTGTCGATTATATTGTGTTGTGGTGAATCAACCCATTGTGTTTTCAATCACCCAATGTTTTGATGGTTGGTTGCAGAATAATCAAGGAG
Source organism: Magnusiomyces paraingens (assembly GCF_902498895.1). Taxonomy (NCBI): domain Eukaryota; kingdom Fungi; phylum Ascomycota; class Dipodascomycetes; order Dipodascales; family Dipodascaceae; genus Magnusiomyces; species Magnusiomyces paraingens. The sequence continues at coordinate 1,375,887 of NW_022474067.1, forward strand.
TGCCGACCTTGACCCTGCCTTTAGACCACCTCTTGGATTACCAGAGGAACCACGTTCACCAGTGATGAAAGTGTGATGCACCCTGTTTATCGATTATGTTGTGTTGTGGTGAATCGACCTATTTTGCTTTCAGTTACTCAATGTTTTGGTGGTTGGTGGCAGATTAATTGAAGAGTGTCGCCCTTGCTTTTCTCTATTGATTCCCTCATGATTATGTTATTCGGTTGAGAAATTCCAATATGAAGAAGTAAAAATTTAAAATAATAAAGAAATATGGAGCTATCCAAAGGGAATCCTCCTGCCTTTTTGATTTGTTTCTGTTTTCAATTACCATACCTTCTTTCCAGCATTTTCTTTCTTGTTTTTAACCTTTACCCTCACAACTATGTCACTATTTACCACTATCAACTATAATTTACTATTACCAATGATAAACAACTATTTCCAACCATGATTCATTATTATTACTATTACCAAATATGATCTATTATTTACCATACCATACGATATTCATAAACACTATCATCCACATTTCTTTAAAATTATCACTTTCAGCATTCTGCGGTAATCTTTTGGTAAGTCTACTTATTGGAATGCACCCAATACTTAGCTCATTGATCTAACCCTTTACTAGACAATCATGCGATTCACTCAACCTCAAGGCTATACTGTCATTCCTTGCCACCATGAATTTCGTTGTTGTTGCAGTCGTTTTTTGGTAAGTCTACTTATTCCAATATACCCAATACTTAGCTCATTGAATTAATTCTCTTTTAGACATACATGCGATTCACCCAACCTCATAGTTATAGAGTCATGGTTCACCACAAGAGGTTTCTGTACCGATACTTCAATCAAAGTGACTTTATCTATCTATCGTCAATGATCATGTATACACCATTGGGACCATCTTGAATAAACTAATGGAACTGGTGAACGTAATTTGTGACAACCTGCAACTACAGCTACAACTACCACTTCAACTACCCGACACCCACACACCCACACACCCACAATAATATACTACATCGACCCATTGTGCTTTCAGTTATTCAATGTTTTGATGGTTGGTCGCAGAATAATCAAGGAGTGCCGACCTTGACCCTGCATATTGACCACCTCTTGGATTACCAGAGGAACCACGTTTACCATTGATGAAAGTATGATTCAGTCTTTTTGTCGATCGTTTTGTGTTGTGGAAATCAACCTATTGTGCACTTTGGTCTTTAATTTTATCATGTTTGTTGGCTTACAACTTACCTCTTAAATCCTATTTTACTACTTTTGAATATTTCTTCGAATTTGCAGGGAATTCATTAACCAATTTTCTAATTCTGTTGTCCTCTTGAACCCTTTTTTATTTAATTTTTATTTTATTTCTTAGTTACTTCTCTGTCCATTCTCACATTATTGTGCCTGCTTGAGTTGCAATCGACATTATCGTGAACGTTAATATTCCTGTCATCACCGTCATCTGTATTATGATCAATCCTATTATTAATTTCTCTATTGAAATTGGTATCAGAATTGGTAGTGCTATTCCTAATACCAACCCCATCAAATATATATATATATATATATGACATCATACCAGCCTCCTTCTGGAATACCGCAATAGTAGTTGTACCATAACCACCAACAATTCTTCTCAACGCCATGTTTTGCTTGTTCCAAAATTCTCTTGTTTGTTTGTTTGTTTGTTATTATTCAAGGGTTATAGTATTATATAAACATCGGCATTTGCGTTATCCTTTTATTATCTGACTATATGACTTGCCGGTTTTCATTTGTACCTTTTTAGTACGGGTGGTTTCTGTTCTGTGCGTCTCCGGTAGCCCGGAAGATGGGCCCTGATGCCAGCTTACGAGGAACAGGGAGAACCAGTCTGTCGGTCCCAAAACCTTCCCAACCCATTTCCACTTATCTTCACGGACGCCCATGTATTTCTTAATCTCTTCCGCCAGAGATACGGCCCGCAATCACCTGCAGGCTATTTAGACTGTACGGAAGAGTCGGCATTCCTGTAACCAGGGTAGCCTATGGTTTTCAGTCTAGGTGTATACTCCCGTACACATCCTCAGGAAAAGGGAGTATTCTGGGAATCGAACCCAGTATCTTCCGCTTTCGAGCGAACGTGTTATCCTTTACACCATTCAGCCTTTTCCCTTTATTCCTTATTCAAAATGTTTGTTTGTTTGTTTTTATTCAAGGGTTATAGAATTATATAACATCAGCATCTGCTTTTCCTTATTCAAAATTTTTTTTAAAATATTTTTAAATTCTTTAAAAGTTACAATAAATAGCCAACTCTATATGTAAAAAACCAGTAGTGTACTAAGTTACGATGGCCGAGTGGTTAAGGCGATGCCCTGCTATACACTAGTAGTTAAGGCATTGGGTTTTACCTGCGCAGGTTCGAATCCTGTTCGTGACGTTCAAAATTATTTTTTTTTAAATTTTTTCATATATATATTTATTAATTTTTTTTTCAGTTTATTTTCTTATTTAAATTTTTTTTTTGTACATAATATATATTTATATCAATGATAGTTGAAACTTATACATTGAAAAGTTTTGTCTTTAAAACCAATAAATTTCTTCGTTCTAAATCATCATCATTTTTTTTTGTTAATTATTTATCGAAATAGTTGTCTATTGTTATTACACTTGAAAAAAAAAAAAAAAAAAAAAGAATAAAAATCTGACTTGTCACAGCCAAAGCTTTCTCACATAAAAACTTCCAAATTACAACCAGCCATTTCTTCCACCACTTTTTTCTGTTTTACTTGACCACCAATTAACATTTCTTCACTTTGCTCAAAAAAAAAAAAAAAAAAAAAAAAAAAAAAAAACTAGCTCTTCAGCTTTTCATAATGTCTTTCAGGCGACGGCCAAAGTATAAGGTTGACGATATATTAAACGGCACAGTCCCGGAACCTCTTTCTCCATCAAATTACAGTCATCACCACCACATCTCTCATTTCACCCAAGATGACTCTCCTCCATCTTCACCTTCCATCAAATCTGGGGAAAACGCACACCTAATACCAGAATCCCCCATACTAGCAACTGCCTACTCTGCATTGGTCGTCGACACAAACTTTATTCTTTCGCATGTTGATTTGATTGAAGAGTTGCGCGTACTTGCCGAAACCTACAACCACATTATCGTGATACCCTGGATTGTGGTGGAAGAACTAGATTCGCTAAAGTCGCAAAACCGAAAGGAACTGGGGACCTCGCATTCAGTAGGATACCTTGCACGTAAGGCCACTGACTGGATTTATAAGGCACTTGCGGCCTGTGACTCGCGCGTGGTAGGTCAGAGAATCAATCAACGACTAGATTCGTCTTTACGTGGAGATGACAGCATTTTAGATTGTTGCTTATTTTTCCAACAAGAATACTTGCTTTTGACAGTTATTTTATCGAACGACCGAAATCTGTGTAATAAGTCGTTGATGCACAATATTAAAACGGTGACATACAGACGTGGGTTATCTGCTAAAGAGGTATCTGAAACGGTGGCCAAGGAGGTGGTTATCTGGCAGGAACAAGTGAATAGTGTTCATGAAAAGTTTGAAAGGAAAAAAATCAGGGAGTTTTTTGCAGAAAAAGATGCGGAGCTGAGGAAATATTTTGAAGATATGAGTGACAATGAAGAAATCAAGTACCAAAACCAGAACCAGAACCAGAACCAGAACCAGAACCAGTACCTGCAGCAGCCGGTTTTGGTCCAGGAGGATATGGAAATGGATGTCGACGAACCGGTTCGACCTGAACCAGTGGAAAAACCTGCGGCCAAACCATCTGATCTTTTAAAATCACGATATAACGATCAGAATTTACAAAGTTCGTCAAAAGCATTATCATCATCATCACTGAAAAAAACTTCCAACCTGGCTCCACTTCCAGCAAATATTGATACACACAATCCCATTGTACGAAAACAATTGATGTTACTACATGATAAAATCAAACAGTTTGTAGCTGCACGCGACGCAGATGGGCTACGTGACTTTTACATACAGAAGATTATTGATGAAGTATCACCCATAATATGCAAGCTTATTTTGGAGCGGTTCCCGAATCCGTCTGATTTAAAGTATATGACAGGGGTAGAGAATCTTGAGAAACTATTTACATCGAAGTCAGTTTCTACCTTTCACAACCCCCAAAATGAGTTTGTTTATGATAGAAGTGTGGTGTACAAGTTTAAGTCGATAGAAACAATGATTGTGATGGTTTCTGATTTTTATTCTACAGTTTTTAGGGGCCGCATTCCATGCGAAAATCAAAATCAAAATCAAAATAACAGTAACGACCACATTGATAAATACAAATACATGGAGCCCGGATACTTGACAAGTTCGCCATCGGACCATAGAAAACAAATATTTATCAAGGATATGAAGATGTTTATTTTCCATTGGACTGAGCTCTGGGGAGGTCTCGAAGTGTCAGAGCTCCAAAGACAGCCTACAAATTCATCACAGGAAATGCAACAGGGACTCTTACACGACGTGGAGAATTATATTTTAGGGACCAGGAAGCTGATGCTTTTAGGTCTTGAGCAAGTGATGCAATGAAAAAAAAAAAAAAAAAAAAAATAGAAAAAAAAAAAGCTTTCTTGTGAAATCTAATTAAAACCTGGACTTGCGACTAGCTCTTGCACGTTTGTTTCGAAACTCTTTTTCTAGTTTTTCTCGCTGCTGCTTCTCTACTTGTTCAACTTCAACTTCAACCGCCCTGCTTTTGTTTTTACCTTTGCTTTTGTTAATAACCGGATACTCTTCCAACGGAGATGTACTGCGTGACTGTGGGTCTTTTGCAGTGGCTGCCAATTTCTCTTGAAGATTATGTGTCGTCTCGCTAGGATGGGAGATCCGTCGAACTATACCTGTCCCCATTTTCCTTAACCCACCAATCTTAGTTGGCGACGGGCTTCCGGATGTTTGAACCACAGGTAAGCTTGATCGGTGAGTTATAAGGCCCAAAGGTTTACCAGGACCTCGTGGAGGAGAAGTGTGAGGTTGGGTTTGTTGTTCAGCTGGTGGGTAGAAATGGTAGTTACTGTTGGAAGCATCTTCGCTGTAAAATCCTTGTGAGGAAAATATGGGGAACATACTATCTTGCGATTCGTACTGGTAGTTTGTTTGCGAAAATGGAAGAGCAAAATCTGGTGGTTCGCTTGGAGGCAAGACCTCTTCTTCTCCTTCTAGTTTTTGTTTCTTGGCTTGTTCAAACGAGTCTTCTGTTTCGCTTCCACTCGAACAGTCAATCACTACAAGTTGCTCTTGCTCTTGCTCTTGCTCTTGTTCTTGTTTTTGTTTTTGTTTTTGTTTTTGTTTTTGTTTTTGTTTTTGTTCTTTCTCTTTCCTTTTGCGTTTACGTGAATTGGTTGCTGAAGACTCGGTTCTACTGGCCCCTACCATGCTTTCCTGTTTTTTATCGTCGGCACTGATGAGCAACCGGAACGATTCGTCGCAGCTGTCAAAGAAACTTTCTTCACTTGTAGATACTGGCCGTTGCACTTGGAGCTGTTGTGTAGTAGTAGTAGTAGTAGTAGTATTAGTAGTTGTTGTTGTAAATCCTTCTTCTGTATTAATAATAGAAACTGATCCTTGCCAGTGCTTGCCCAATGCATGCATCCCCCATAACGGTTGCGCAGTGTCCACAGCTCGTCTCACCACATTACACAGCTCGTCTTTGCCATTGTACGTACGTGCGATCCAGTCTCGGGCCCAGTCGTCTGCCTGGAATCGGGTAAGATCAGCCGCGTGCCGCTTAGGTTTGTAGTTGCTATTACCGTAAGCTTCAAGCAGATCAGTAAGCAAAAGATCTTTACGATGAATAGTATCGTACAGTTCGCGCTGTTGCAGAAACAAAGTATCGACGACTCCCATGAGCCCCAGAATCAGGGATTGCAGAAGAAGTAGACGCCTAGGATCAGTAGAACTCATGGGTGTAAGTGTGAAAGTCCATTCGAACGACTGGTTTACTGGAGGTACAGAAGATGTATTCTGGGACTGTGATAATGATTGGGATTGTTGAGAGTATGAGGACTTGCGTTGAATGTTTGTAGGTTGTTGTGGTAGTTGTGGTATTTGTGGTATTTGGGCCACTGCCAGTTCCAGCTGGTGGTTGGCCATGCCTAAATGGGTTGAGAATTGTTTATGATGTTCATTTTGGTCATTAGATGTCGGGGAAACTCGTAGAGATCTGTTGACATTAGGGGATGTTGGATCCAGGACTTGTGAGAGTTTCTTGATAATGGCAATTAATCGTTTTCTATTGGAGTCAAGATAAGTTTGATTCTAAAACAAATTGTTCGTTAGTTAGTTAGTCAGTCAGTTATTCAGTCAAGTGAAACGAAAAAAAAAAAAAAAAAAAAAACGCCAAAAGCGCGCGTCAAGGAAAGAACAGATTTTCTTTCTACAATTATAGATTTATTTTATCAAAAGGACATGAATAAATAGATCCATTTTGAACCGCCCTGGAGCAAATATATATTGAATTAAATAACTTACCACTGTTCCAATAACTCGTTCTTCAAACCATACTTGGGCCATGTTAGTTACAAAAAGTGTATACACGTTAGGACTGTTTTCCTCGAAATCCAATCGGTAGAGTAAGTTTTGGAATCCGGCAGCTTGTAGTCTGTTCCAGCGCGGTGGATGGTCTTGTACCGTGGGATCACTGGCACTTGTTTGTGATAAAGTGGAATTTGCCTTGGAGGCATTTCTGAGATTTAAATATGGATTTTGAGATGACATGAGAAATTAAACAAAAAAGATGAGTTGTTTTTTTTTTATTTTTTTATTTTTTTAATTATTATAAGAAACTTGCAAATCAACAAAATAGCCTGAGAAGAAATGTAATATTACTCATCATTTACATAATCTTTTTAAGTCGGTCTTTTAAATGTCATGTCCGGGAGCCTTTACTTCAACCACTTCAGTACACTTTTTTATATAAATATAAATATCAAATCAACAAAAACCTCAATTGACTATAGATATATATATATATATATATATATATATATATAAACTCATTTACTTTATTTAATAACTTAAAGCTTGGAAGAAGTATAGGCTGGAACTAGTTTATTACCGCCATACGAAAACTTATCTGAAGCCTTGTGGGACGCAGCTGCTTCAAACTGTTCCCGAGTCAAATGCCGAACCTCCACTGCTGGATTGTACCCGAGTCTGGCACGACCATCGTTCTTCACTGCAGGATTCACAGGAGCTTCCTTACCGTCTGCACGCTTGTATAAAGTAACAACCACGGCTCCACCCAGCCCCAGATTGTGTTGCAGACAGTACCGTGTGTGAGGAACAGCACGGTTAGTGGTCCACCCACGCAAGTGCCAGCACAACTCAGCACACTGTGCAAGACCAGTAGCTCCCAGAGGGTGGCCCTTGGAGATTAACCCACCGGATGGGTTGACCACATATTTGCCGCCGTATGTGATGTCACCTTTCTCAACCAACTCACAGGCCTTACCTGGCTTTGATAATCCCAAGGCATCTAAAACAACAAGTTCATTTGCTGCAAAGCAGTCGTGAAGCTCGACCACTTGAACATCATCAGGGGTGATGTTTGCAGTTTTGTAAACTTCGTTGACTGCCAAACGGGTCATGCCATCGCCAATAAGAGATACAGAGCTACCATCAAATACATTGTGTACATCAGTATGGAGAGATTGTGCTGCAATCTCAATTGCCTGGCTCTGCAAATCAGGGTGTGACTGGAGGTACTTTTCAGAAATTAAAACAGCAGCGGCAGCACCATCAGAGGTAGGACAGCAGGTAAGTTTAGTAGAGATTTTATGGACCTTGGGTGAGTTTTTGATTTGCTCGAGGGTGTACACGTCTTGGAATTGAGAGTAAGGGTTATTGACAGAGTGAGCATGGTTAACCTGTGCAATCATTGGGATTGCATCAGGGTTACCATTTGTTTTCTCAATATACTCTGCAGCTGCATTTCCAAAGAATTGGCATGCAACCGAGGCCTTGCTAGCTTCATTAGTTTCAAACATCTTGTCTGCCAGTCTGCCAAGGGGATCAGCTCTATCTGTAAATTTTGCTCCTAGTGATCCGCGCTCCATTTTTTCAAATCCAACACAGAGTATAACATCAGCTAGTCCGGAACGAATCAAGTCACGGCCCATTGCCAAAGCTGTGGACCCAGTTGAGCAGTTATTGTTGACATTATAAACTGGGATACCTGTAAGTCCCAGTTGGTAGATGACTCGTTGGCCACAGGTGGAATCACCGTAGACGTATCCAGCGACAGCACGTTGTACCTCGTCATAGTTGATGCCAGCATCGACGAGGGCTTTAGCAGAGGCTTCTAGGCCTAATTCTTCGTAGCCATAGGTATCTCTTGGTTTGATGAACTTGGTCATACCGACACCTGCAACGTAGACTTTATTGCTCATTTTTTTTTTTTTTTTGGATATTAGTAGATTTAATTTAAAAAGTTAAAGAAATGAAATGTGAAAAAAAAGAAATTATAGAATAATAGAAAAAGAACCGTTTGAAAAAATTGTTTATTTTATTTTTTTGAGAAAAAGAGGAAATTCAAGTGGTTTAAATAGTTTAAACAGTTTAAAAAAGATTTTTTTTGATAAATAAATTCTGTGGGGTAAAATTAAAATAAATTAAAATATTTTAAAAAGGTGGGGGGGAAAGAAAAGAAAAGAAAAATAAGTTTTGGTGGGTGAGCGAATTTTTTTTTTTTTTTTGGCATGTCGGCATACAAAGTTTTTAACTCCGTTATATATAAAAAAATAAATAATTTAAAAAATAAAATAATAATTGTAGTAGCCGTGCACTTCCGGCTTTTCTTGCCAATCGGCGATTACGGTCTTTTCAAAAAGTGTAACTTATTATATATATTAAATCAATTGGAAATACTACGGAAGTTGTTTTTTTGTTAATTGAGTTTTTTATATTAAAAAGAGGGTTTTCTTTTTTTTTAATAATAATTATAATTATAATAAAAATTTAAATTTAAATATATATATATATATAGAATAATTACTAAAATATTAAAATACTACAAGCCGAGGTCGTGAAAATTGTGGGGAATAGACACTTCTGCGGGGTGGGTGGAAGAACTTATAATTAAATATATATAAAGAAAACTAAAGAACTAAAGAATTAAAGAATTAAAGAACTAAAGAAAGTCTTTTTTTTTTTTTTTTTTTTTTGAAAAGGGCTAGATCTTTTAAATCTTTTAAATCTTTCTAATCCTTTTTTTTTTTTCATGTTATTAATACTCTCCTTTATAATTCTTCATTTGAACTCGGGGTAACAACCGAGAAATCTCCATGTAAATATACTTGGCCAAATGCTTATTTTCTAGCAACGCTAGCCGAGTTTTACACCTATTAAGAACTTGTAAGAAATCCTTTTTGCGTAAACTTTGGAAAATATCCTTTATAATTACAGGCAAAACCCCTCCCTCTGGACCAAACCTTTTGATAAGTTCTGGCATATTATATTCTGGAATTTTAAACCCTCCGACTTCCGTCTCCCCACTCTCCTTCTCTTCTTTTTCTTCTTCATATACAAATGGGGAAGTTGCAGGGGTCTCGGATTTAAACAATTTAGACATGTAAGTGGAAAATAACCCAGAAATAAAAGTACTAAACCCAGTCTTGATCCGATGGGTAAATGGAAGATACAAGTCAGGCATCTGTAAAAGATAAATCTCATTCATATCCAAATATGCTGCCCAAATGTCTGTCTGATGAGGATACGCATAATTGTAATAATCTGGCGTATAAGCCAATGGAATATTGATGGATAAGTACCCCAACATATCAATACCAACTGATCCCATGTACGGCTCATCGGTAATTAGTGGTAAAACAGGAATTGCCAAGTCATTCGATAATAACACTCTCCCCACACTATTATGATCCAGTCGCTCATTATAACGGAAAATTCCTCCATATGCTCTTTCAGGTTTATTCCACGTCCATAGTAACCCAGCTTCAATGGCCCAAGAATGAGAACTACGAACAGGAATTAAACATCCCTTAGGAGTAGGAACATTAGGGTTTATAGGTTCTTTAGGGAAACAGTATTCAGTCCCCCAAAGAATATCACGTTCCTGAGGTGGAATTCCTTTCATGGCTTTGGCAGCAACTTTACCTTGATAGCAGTACACCATAACCGAGTACCGCCTGTAGATAACACGGTTCCAGGTAAGCAAAGTTGACGTAATCATCCGGTACCCAGTATATGGGATAAACGAGTTAGAGATGGTTTTGCATGCACTGTCAAAAGTATTGTTGAGACTGTTGGTTTCTATATTGTATACAAACCCATTACTGTCACTGTAAAACTTGTTGTCTTCTTCCTTATTGCCAGTAATCTTATGGTCTTGGATTTTTTGGGCAACTTCAAGGACTCTTTCGAGATCTTCTGGAAAGAAAAAATCTTTTAGAGACTCTGCAGCCTCCTTGTTGACCTCCGTGTCGCTCAATGGTTCTATTGGTAGGGCTTTAACCAAGCTAAAAAAGAGTGAAAATAAGAAGAGTAGTAGGAACTTAACATGCATTGTTTAGTTTTTTTTTTTTGTGATAGAAAGGCAATCAATTGATCAATTGAGAAACAGTCTTCTTTTTATATTTGTTTTTTAAATATATATATATATATATATATATATATATATATTCACAATCATTTCAAATTCATGTGGATTTTGATTTCAAAGGTTTTTCTTTTTTCATGCTTGTTTTTTTTTTTTTTTTTTCACAACTGCATCAATCTGGGAATGTTTTCAATATTGCATTTAGTGTGTGTATTGAGCTTAAAGTCTATAAGCCTCAACACACAACATACAACAACAATCATTTCCCTCACTTGGAATTTTCTTTCCTCCAAATTTCCAAAAAGCTTTTTTTTTTCTATTTATTTTTTTTCTTTTTTTTCTTTCTCTTCAATAAAAACAATTACTTTGCTTTTTTTTTAATTAAAGAATATATATAGATTCTCTATTTTTTTTAATTAATTCATAGTTTTGTTTTCAATTTGCTAATTGATTGATTGATTGATTGATTGATTGATTTCTCAAGTTTCTCTTCTATTTTATATTGCCCACCTTTTTTTTTACGTTTCTATTTCCACAACATGAGCGCTGAAGTTTTATTTGAATCCTCCCAAAATGATCAATACCTCGAACTCAGCTCTTTAACAACAGCTCACTTGGATATCGCAGATTGGGCAAACTACCACCAGCACTCTGGCTCTGCCTCCTCAGGCCATGTACCATATCCTGCATCTGTCTCCTCTGCAGAACTTCGAGCCTGGTTCCGTGCATACCCATCCAGCGGGAAACTTCCTTCAACAAAAACCTCAGCAGCTGCACAGCCAAATACCAATTCAGTATCGTCATACTTTGGAAAAGAATACATGACACAAGACCCAAGAAGCCAGGCTGCATTCCTAGAAGCCTTGACAAGCGGGGGGTTAGACCAGAATAGTAGTAAAAGTGAAGTAACACCACAAATAATGGATTTCCCCTCAAGTAGTACACCTCGAAACAAAAACTTAAGAATCTTGGACAACTTGTTGTTGCTAACCTCTGAGTATATCGATGATTCACACCAGAGTATATACATGATTTTCTCATACCTACTGAGGAAAATGGTAGAAGTATGCGATGCCAGTTCTAGTTGGAGCTGGGCTGAAATCTACCTCCGTTCATTCTCCCGATTGATCAGCCAATCTCAAGTTGACCCCAAAGAAGACTCAAGTCAAGCCAAAAATACCCCGTTTTCATCGTCCCCACACTCGCAAACATCTTCATCAACAACTTCTTCTAAAAAATCATCACGTCGCCGGTCAAGTGAAGCCAGGAGAATGTTTCACGCATACCGTACTTCATTTCTAATCTCTCTGACGTGTTACCTGGCCTGTAAAATGGCTGAGTTTGATCCCGCACGTGAACCTCAAATGTCCAAAGTGTTTACCCAGAATATCATACCCATGTTGACCAGTCTATGCAATAACCAGTCAGATGTGTGTGATACCCCAGGTGTAGCGTTGATGTATATTTTTGTGCGTGTAGATATCCCAATTCAAGAGTTGATGTTCAAATACCAGCGAGCTACTCTTTATACCAAAGATCACAAGACTACCGACAAAAGTTACTTTAACAATGAAGAAATCAGTGAAGATGGAAGTACAACGTTTAGCCCAACAACAAGTCTAAGTGAATTGTCCAGCCCAGGCTCTAAGTTGCAATACTTGACTTACAGGCTGATCCATCCTGAATCAATGATGAACAACAATCCAATTAAATTTATCCCCAAGTTCTTACATGTTTTTTGGCTCTGGTGCGTGGCCATGGGATACTACCGGCGATGCTGGACACGGGCAGGGAATGACGCAAACCATATGGCTTCCTTTTCAGCTTCTCTCCTCTCACCCTTTTCTGCCCCGCAGCCCTTGAGGTTTTACAACCAAAGCATTAACGAGGCCACTTTCTGCAGTCAGGACGAGAGTTTTTTACAAGTGTTTAAAAAGCTTGTTATTGACAGTTATATCATGGAGAGTGATGCGAGTGTGCGGCGGTTGTATGCCGTAGTATTTTCCATCAAACGGCTACCCTTTGGAGAAGACGAGTCTGCACCTCCTTCACCGCTCTACTTGAACGGCCGCAACCAGATTCTGTATCATGCCGGATACAGCATGATTCTGAGCGAGTTTGCAGAGCCCCGGATTTATGCGACATCGGTGGAACTCACACGGCTGGTGCAAAACTCGTTATGCAGATTGATTCCAAAACACGTCCACTGGAAGCTGCTTATGTTGTCGTTGTTCAAGGTCCCGTCAACAGCACCGGCAACATCATTGGCACGGTACTATCGGAAAAATAAAAAACTGAGCAGTGTTGGAAGAAGCCTAGTTGCAGTTAAAAAGAAAGTGTTTGTGACGTCTGTACAGCGTGCAATGTTTGATAGGTTTGTATATTATATGCCGTCGCTAGTATGGGATGGTGTTTTAAAGGAAGGCAAGTATTGATGTTTAATGAAAGTGAGTAGAATGTGGGTAAGTTGACCTTTAGAGAGGGTAAAATTTATGCAAATAGAAGTATGTTTTAAACGGTTCCAAACTCTCATTTATAGAATTTCAAATAAAAAGTATTCAAACATTCAGCTTATCAACAGTCATTATGATGATGATCATCAAGTCTTTGTTTTGGCAAGTGAAATTCTTTAAAGTGAGCTTCACCAAACAAAAAAAAATGGTCTACATTCTGTAAAAAAAAAAAAAAAAAAAGAAATTGCATAAATTTGGGTTTTTTTTACAGAAAAAGGAAACGATTTTTGTACATTGAATGAAAAATGATTTATAGAATGAAAAAAAAAAAAAAAAAGACCTACATGAATGGCAAAGTTTGAACGGCTCTATCCCCACACTGGTGAGGGGGAGGCTTCCAAAGAACCTAATTAGACACGAAGAACTAATGGACTTTAAAAAAGGTCCTTTCTCTTTTTTTTTTTTTCTTTCTCTCTTTTCTTCTTTTTCATCATCCTCTTCTTCTCTTTTTTTTTTTAATTTTTAACTATATCTTTTCCTTTTAATTCATTTTGTTTTATTTTCTATTTAAAATCCATTTTTCATGTTGTTAAAATCAATCCTTTTAGTTTTCTTTGTATCTAGTGTAATCGCAGATATAAACTACCCCACAGTCACTGTCAACGGCAATCAAGATATTCGAGGTGCATACTTGGCCAATGGTACTGTAGAGTCGTTTCGTGGGATTCCGTTTGGACAGCCGCCGATTGGCGAGCTCAGTTTCCGACGGCCAGTGGCATTCAACGGGTCATATGCCGGATTCAACGCTACAGATTTCGGGTACGACTGTCCTGCACCCGACATTTTGTCAAGCAATTCTGGGCTCAGCAGTGCTGTAATGCAGTACTCTGGGTATCTTGCGCCAGAACTCAAACTAGGGCTGGCGAAAATTCTTATTAGTGGAGCCAAGGGCGACGACTGCTTAAACTTGAATGTATTTCGACCAGCAAATACAACGGCCAAAGATAAATTGCCCGTGCTGGTGTGGATCTACGGCGGAGCATTCATCTTTGGTGGAAGTAGCTCGTACAAGGGCGAAGTGTATGTGGGCGAAAGCTTACAGATGCAGATGCCCATGATTTACGTGTCTATCAACTACCGGCTAGGGCCCTGGGGGTTTTTGGGCGGCAGGGAAGCTGCAGAAGATGGCAATACTAATGCCGGATTGCTGGACCAGCGATTAGCACTGGAATGGGTACAAGACCACATTGGTGAGTTTGGCGGAGACCCGCAGCGTGTTACGATTGCAGGTGAAAGTGCTGGAGCCATGAGCTGCGCGCACCAAATGGTGATGAATGACGGGGACCATACCTACAAGGGGAGCCCGCTTTTTTCTAGCGTCATTATGCAAAGCGGCGGAGTATTACCGGTTAACAATGTAAGTTCAAGCTGGCCTCAGAAAGCGTTTGACACGGTGATTAATGGGGTTGGATGTGACGGAGCCGACGACAAGATTGCTTGTTTGCGGACGAAAAACACGACGGAGGTGACCAAGGCATCGTCCGGAGTGTCAATGGTAGATGCGTTTTTGGGCTTTAGTCCGCACCCGGATGGTGACGTGATTTCCAGCAATACTTTTGAACTATTTCGTAAAGGCAAGTTTGCCAAAGTACCGTACATTACGGGCAACCAAGAAGACGAGGGGACGTTGTTCACGTCTCTGTTTTCCAACTACACAAGCGAAGCTCAGGTGATTGGATTGTTTCAGAGCTTTTTCCCGGACGCATCTGCTGATGAGGTGGCGGCGCTAGTGGCATATTATCCAGAGAACCCAGCTGCCGGGTCACCGTTCCGGACAGCATTGTTGAATGCGCAGACTCCACAGTACAAGCGAATTTCTGCGTTTTTATGTGACTTGTTGTTCCAATCACCGCGACGTCTAATGCTTGAAAATACGCCTAGTGACGTGCCCGTATACTCATATTTGTCGTCGACTGGGTTCGGGACTCCATACTTGGGGACGTTCCATGCAGTAGACTTGGTATGGCAATATACGTTGGATTTTGGTCCGTCTAAGGTGTACAAACGGTACTGGATTTCATTTGCACATTCTGGGACGCCCAACAACGGAACGGGACTGCCATATTGGCCAGAGTATAGGCAGGCAGAGAATGACCGGAACTTGCTTGGAATCAATGTGGCGACGCTTGGGCTTGTTGAAGATAGTTTCCGAGAGGATGGCATTGGGTTGTTGAAAAATAGTACTAGTTTGCAAGTGTGAGCCGCACACCTAAGACAATCTACAAATACATATATATATATTCATACAACAATAAGGATATCGGATACAGGTTTTTTTTTTTTCTTTTTAGCAATAATGATAATAATAACAATAATAACAATGAATATAATAACAATAATCCAATTGGAACAAATTAGTGTATATGGAGCAAGGGAGCAAGGGGATAAATAAAGAAAAAGTTTGGTATTTTAAGGGTATATGCGCATTTAGATTAAAGAGGAGGGCAGCTCGGCACCAGCCTTTTGCAAGCCGGCAAGACGGTCATAATCACCGGAAAGTATTCTCTCAACAATGAGTTCGTCTCTCTTTTTGATTTCTTCAGGAGAAATGTTGCTCTCCTTGGCAAGCTCTGATCTATCACCCTCATACTTTTCCTGAGCACGGAGTCTAAGTTCCTCGAGAGCCCACTCGCTAATGTCTTCCTTGTCGAGGAAGAGGGCAAAGTAAAAGGCGACAAGCAAAGCCGGGATAAAGCCGTAGTAGATGATGGGTTCCCAGCCTTCCTTTTCGTTAGCGCGGATGACGGACCAAGTGATTTCGCCAGTGGTAGGGTCTTCGACAGGGATTTTGTCCAGAATGCGCTTGCCGTTGGAAAGGTAGTCATTAAGGTCAGCCTGGTTATCAATGTAGAGCTGGATCTGCTCGGAAGAGAGCCTCAGGAGGTCGACAAGGGCCAGTCGACGGTCGTTAGCCAAAAATGTCAGGCTGGCCAGATCTTTGAGCTCAGCATCTTCCGGGCTGCGAGCGGTACCGTCCGGGTTCTGGAAAATCTTGCCTGCACCGGGCAGAGCGTCGAGACGCTTTCGAATGTCGAGTTCACGGTCCTCGCTGAATTTGATAAATCCGGGTGAGGCCTTAAAGTGTGCGGTGGAAGCAAATCTAAGAGCGCATTTGTTGAACTGGGCGGCAGAGCGAAGAATGGAAGAGGAAGTAGTAGTAGGCTGGCTACGAGAGGCCACGGTTCTGAGAGCTCTGAGAGAGAACATTGTGGGTGTATGTGTGAGAATTTTGGTGTTGGTGGTAGTGGGAATGTAAGATGGAAGTAGTTGGTAATAGTTATTGATTTTCAGTGGTGGTGGTGGTGGTGGTAGTAGCGATTTTAGGTAGGGCTATAGGGCCTTTTTTGGGTGTGCGATTAGTGGCAGGAAAAAGTCTTTGGGTGGAGGGTTTTTTTGTAGGCCAATCAGAGCGCGACCATTATGCGAGTAGAAAAAAAAAAATAATAAAAAAAAATAAAAAAAAATAAAAAGCAGCAGAAAATTTTTGTTACAAAATAAATTTGTAATTGTAATAAAAAAAAATATAAATTTAATAAATAAATTAAAAAAAAATTTAATTATAAATTTAATTTAATTTAATTAAATTTAAATTTAAATTTAATAAATTAATTAATTATAAAACCGATTTAAATCACGTGAAATATTACTAATGATGACACATGTAAACATAATCATTGTAATCTATTTAACTTCTTTGCACTGTGACTATTTTATTCCAAAAAAAGAATTAACGGTATCTCTCAGTCTGAATAAGATATTTCAGCACTAATGAAAAATCTATTTGAGCCGCACTCTCCCTATTGTAGATTGAAAATTTTTTTGTAATTCTCAACCAATATATCAAACTTCCCAACCTCTTTCTCTTCTCCTTTTTTTCTTCTTCTTTTTTTTTTTTTCTTTTTTACTCCCCACTAGATAGTCAATCAAAGCCTCAACATCGTTAACAATGAAGTTCATCCAAACTGATCAGACTCTTGCTATCCCTGAGGGCGTCACCGTCGACATCAAGGCCCGCCAGATCACCGTCACTGGCCCCCGTGGTACTTTGACTAAGAGCCTGCGTCACATTGATGTTGCTTTCTCTAAGGTTTCTGACTCTGAGATTAAGATTACCGTCCACCACGGTGACAGAAAGCACGTTGCTGCTCTCAGAACTGTCAAGTCTCTCATTTCCAACTTGATTACCGGTGTCACCAAGGGCTACCAGTACAAGATGAGATATGTCTACGCCCATTTCCCCATCAATGTCAACCTTATCAATGGCAACAGAACTGTTGAGATTAGAAACTTTTTGGGTGAGAAGCGTGTCCGTGAGGTTAACCTCCTCCCCGGTGTTGAGGCCACTATCTCCACTGCCCAGAAGGACGAGATTATCCTTTCCGGTATCTCTCTTGAGAATGTCTCCCAGTCTGCCGCTGACATTCAGCAGATTACCCGTGTCCGCAACAAGGATATCCGTAAGTTCCTTGACGGTATCTACGTTTCTGAGAAGGGCACCATTGAGCAGGAGGCTTAAATTTTTACATAAATACCCACTTCGAAATGTTTTTTGTATAATGATTCCCTCATGATGTTTTTTTTTGATATTTGGCTCGACTTGAAACCGAGCTCTTTTGTGTATATTTTTTGATGGCGTTTTTTATTTTCGCCCGTTTTCCCAAGTTTTTTTTTTCTTTCTCTTTTTCATTTTTTTTCGTACTTTTTATCCATATTGTAGAAAACAGCTATTTAGATTTTAGTTGACTTGTTTACACTAAAGTTATCATTTATAAAGAATTCTTCTGGAGTGAAAAACTTTAATTGTAAGGCCTTTGCAAATTCTCGATCAGAATCGCTAAAGTCGTTTTTACGACCAGCAGCATCGCCCACATAAAAGGATCTCGAGTGATCCACTTTAAGTCCCATACGGCTCACATCTGCCATGAGCTCGTGCCACATGCCACATTCGGGCTTACGGTAAATGTCCTTTTCTTTTATTGGCATGCGTGACGGAGGTGGCTGAGGTTGTGGAGATGATTTCTTTTGTTTTGAAGATTTTGATGAAGTTTGTTGTTGTTGTTGTTTTTTAACAGCTGGTGCACGAGTTGCAGAGTAACACCAAAATGGGATATCCATGGCAGCTGCAATTCTATCAAGACGTTCCTTAAAATGACCATATCGTTTAGTGTCTTCTTTAATAATAACGCCACCTTGGTTGGTGATGATGGCAACAAAGTAAGGCACATTTTCTGGGTTTGTTTCTGCAAGAAACCGACGAAACACTGGTGACACAGATTCTTGAGATAACAAGTCATAGGAGGCAGTATGTCTTCGAGACTTATTAATGAGTTGGTGCTTGACAAGAGTTTGCATATTGTTGCGTACAAATGAATTGAACCACATCCAATCTGCACCATCTTTAGGGAAGGGAGTTTGAGATTGGGTTTTGACAATGGTTGAATCAAGATCAAAAGCAGCAATGGCGATTTTCTTTGCTCCGGAAGTATAATCTGGATGAAGAATAGGTGATGGGGTAGTAGTTGTTGTGATGAGTAGAGTGTTATTACGACGAGCCCAAGTTAGATGAGGGGTTGTAAAAGAAAGAGTTGATAAGGGGAAAGAGGGTTGTGAAATTAAATTAGATGAAGGGAAAGAGGGTTGTGAAATTAAAGATGATGATGATGAGGAGGAAGAAGAAGAAGATGATGATGCTCTTGTTGTTCGTGAAGAGGATGATCGCGTGGACCGTGTGGATGAGCTATAGGTATCTGATCTTGTTCTTTTTCGTGTAGTCTGTGGTGGTAGTTGTCGGTGTTCTTCCTTGTTTTGGTCTTTGTCTTGGTCTTGTTCCTGATCTTGTTCTTGTTCCTGCTGTTCCTGCTGTTCCTGCTGTTGTTGTTGCAATTCGGAATGATGACTTATAGCAGTAGACGAAGCAGCTACCAATACTGGGTCCAAAGACGCGTCGCTAGGGTGTGATAATGGGGTGACAGGTACTGGTAAGTCTGAGAATGCTGAGGTGACAGCAGCTGCTGCTGCAGCTGCTGCATCAGCTATAGACATCTCACCAAACCCTTGAATCGCTTCAAAGACGGTTGGGTGATGATGGTGTTGGTGAGCAGAGATATCTGGGAGAAATGTTTGTGAGGGTAGATGAGCAGGGTGGTGATGTGAAGGGGTTGTAATAGAAGAGATGGAAGAAGAGTGAGGAGGGTCAGCAAGAGAAGAGGCTTTACGTTTTAGTGATTTGACAGGTTGGAAGTATCGCAAGATTGTTCCTGGACGGATTGTAGATGATGATGATGATGATGATGATGACGCGTCATGGTTGTTAGTTGTAGTGTAGTGGTGGTTATGGTGGCGCGGCTGCATGCGAGAGTCCTGGTGGTCGTATGAGATTGGAATAGTTGAAGATGATGATAGAGGAACTGGCATGATTGTAGAGGCAGCAGTTATTAGAGAAGCAGGTTGGACTAGAGGTTGCGATAAGGAAGTAGGTGGTTGAGAAGAAGTAGAAGATTGTTGTAGTTGTTGTAGTTGTTGTTGATGTTGTAGTTGTTGTTGTTGTAGTTGTGGATGGATTTGTTGATGTTGTGAGTAAGATTGAGGAGAACCTGAAGTTAGAGGAGCCAAATTTCTAAGGACGTTATTGTTCATTGTAGATTTGGAGGTGTTGTTGTGTTTCAAGATTTGAGATTAGATTGAAGATTGAAGATTGAAGATTTGTTTTTTTAAAGATTGTTTAAAATGGTGAGATGATAAAATAAAATAAAATAAAATAAAATAGAATAAAATAAGTAAATAAAATAAAATAAAAAATAAAATAAAAGAAAAAAAGAAAAGAAAAAAAGAAAATAAAATAAAAAAAAAGTTTTTGGTGGGATTTTTTTTTTTTATTTTATTTTTTTTTATTTAATGGCGAGAGGAGAAAGAAATAAAAAGGAAAGAGATAATAAATAAATAAATTAATTTATTAATAATAAAATAAATTATTATTATTATAATAATATAAATAAAATGGTGTGAGTTTTATTTTATAAAAGATTTAGTAATTACGTACTTTCTTAGTCATTTACTCAATAAGCAAATTACCCAGAAAGTCAAATGTAAAATTTAACAAAGTTTAACAAATTTAACATAATTTAACAAAGTTTAATTAAATTACTTACTTTTTTTTTAATTTATTTTTATTTTTTATTTTTTATTTCACCACCATTTTTTTTTTTCAGCAAACAAACAAACAAACTTGACAACCAACAAATAATGAAATCAGCAATTGCCTTCAATTCACAGGCTTTACTAATAATACTTTTATTGCCTAAACTTTTTATTTCCTCAGTAAATGCTCAGCAACAACAAGAACAACCTTCAATTGTAGAAACTTCTCCTAACCAGGTCTTAAACACAACTGTAGACCCTCTTTGGGATTCAGTTAGTGAGCTATTTTACGACAATGGTATCTACAACCTTGAAGCAATTGACCTTCGTCTTCATGTAAGTCTTGAATTATTTTCAATTGTTTTCAATTGTCTTTTATTTATTTCTTTCTTTCTTTTATTTATTTCTTTCTTTCTTTTATTTCTTTCTTTCTTTCTTTCTTTCTTTCTTTCTTTCTTTTTCTCTTTCTCTTTCATAACTCTAACTCTTTCTATTATAGGAATGTGAAGTTGTCCAAAACTTAAACAAGTTCATTGAACACGTCGAAGCTGAAACTCCACCATCCTTTGTCCAAAAACTCTTTACAAGTCTCTTCCCATTTGGTCCTGCACTCAATGCTCTTCTTGCAACAACTTACATCTCAGGACCTCCCAACTTTCTTCTTGCATTGGTATGTATATATTATTCCCTCCCATCCCATCCCCCCTTCTTCTACTTGTCTCACTTTAATTCATTCATTTACTAATTTATTTTTTTTTTTTTTTTTTTTTTTTTTTCAGATTCCTCCCAATATTGATCCTTCAAGCCTTAATACCCTTGTGTCCTTTGCCATTGGTGGCCTTCTAGGTGATGTATTTTTACATCTCTTACCTCAGACATTTGTTGGAGAGGCCCATGAGGCAGGTGCAAGGTTTATTATGGTTGATGAGTTTCGTAATACCCTTTTAGGCTTAGCTATGTTTGTTGGATTTCTGTCATTTATTATTTTGGAAAAAACAATGCGTATATTGGGAGCTGGTCATAACCATGACCATGACCATGATTCGGTCAAGATTACCCATAAGGCTCATATAGAGATTAGTGAAAACGATCAAGAAGAAGAAAAAGATGATGATGATGAAGATGATGAAGACGAAGACGAACAAGAAGAAGAAGAAGAAGAAGAAGAAGAAGAAGAAGAAGAAGAAGAAAAAGCAGAAACTACTGGGGCTGACATTGGTGATAAAAATACATTGAAAAAACGTAAAATACATGCAGAAGTCTCTGACTCTTATACCATCGAACAAGATGAACCCGAGGAAACCCCCAGAGCTTCTGTTAAGTTATCTGCTTATCTGAATTTAATTGCTGACTTTACCCATAACATTACTGACGGATTAGCCATCTCTGCATCTTTCTACATTTCCAAGAGTGTTGGTGCAACCACATGTCTTGCTGTTTTTTTCCATGAGATTCCTCATGAAGTTGGTGACTTTGCATTGTTGATTCAAGGTGGGTTTACCAAACGTCAAGCAATGGGTGCTCAGTTTGTGACAGCAGTAGGAGCATATGTTGGTACTTTAATTGGAATTGCCATCAATCATTATGCTAGGGCCACTTCTCTAGTAGATCCATTGGCAGTAGTGGAAGCTACAGGGAAGGCAACAGGATTGTTTGGGACTAATGTTCAGTTGGCTGATCTTACATTACCATTTACAGCTGGTGGGTTTCTTTATATTGGTACAGTAGGTGTGATTCCCGAGGTAATTGAGGCGGATGAGGACTTACCACGGGGGGTTCAAGTACGTAGGAGTTTGGTAAATCTTGGAGCATTGCTTGTTGGGATTGGGTTGATGTTTTTGATTTCAATAGCGGAGTAAAAGAAATGCTTAGAATACTTGGAATATTTGGAATACTTAAAATACTTTTTGTAGGAATAATGTATGGAAATAATGATTTGTTAATTAAGGATTATTATTATCTAAATTATCTAAATAAATAAATGGTCTTATATATTTAGGGGGGGTTGTGTGTGTGTGTGTGTATATATATATAAGAAAGGCTGCTGCTGC
The DNA here is from genome assembly GCF_902498895.1 of Magnusiomyces paraingens. Classification (NCBI taxonomy): domain Eukaryota; kingdom Fungi; phylum Ascomycota; class Dipodascomycetes; order Dipodascales; family Dipodascaceae; genus Magnusiomyces; species Magnusiomyces paraingens. The sequence goes on from NW_022474067.1 coordinate 1,398,202, forward strand.
TTTTACTATTGTTAGTTGCTGGTGTTGCTGCACCCACACGGCAAGTCTTTAGTAATGAATTTCTTTATTTATTTATTTATTTCCTTTTGCCTCCCTTAAAAATAAAATAAAAAAAAAAAATTTTTTTTCTCACCACCACCAATTTATTTTTTTTTAAATATATATATATATATATACAATTTACAATTTACAATTTACAATTTACAATTTACAATTATTTATATATATATATATATAACCACCTTAAATTGACTTTTCCGATATATTTTTCTTTTTCTTTTTCTTTTTCTTTTTCTTTTTCTTTTTTCTTCTTTATATATATTCTCCTTCATTAAAAGAGTTTCTTTAATTAAGATTTTTTTTTTTTTTTCCCTTTTACATGTCTCTTTTTTATAAATTCTCTTGGTACGTTCCTTCTCTCTCTCTCTCTCTCTCTCTCCCCCCTTATTCTTCTTTGTTCTTATATAAACAAAAAGATAACAAACATCATTAATATCTTTTACTAACTTAATACAAAGGCCCGCTGGCCCAGAATCCGTCGTTGCTACCGGATCTTTCGACAACTGGTCTCAGTCTGTAATTCTCGAAAAATCTCCTACTGATGGCTCTTTTTCAAAATCAGTATCAGTCCCTGTTCCCTCCTCAGAAGAAAAAGTTTACTTCAAGGTGAGTTTTTTTTTTTGTTTTATTGTTTATTGTTTATTTTTTTTTTCTTTTTTAAGCCGCGGCGGTGATTTGTTAGTCGTTGGCAACCAAAATTTATTTATTAAGAAGAATTAAAAATTAAAAAAAAAAAAAATTAAGAATTAAGAATTAAAATTTAAAAATTAAATATTGGTGGGAATGCCTTTTTTTTTTTTTTTTTTGCTGGATGACAACAATTATAATACCAGTATCAGTATTTATTTTAATAATATCAATCAATAGTAATGGTAATGGTAGTAGTAAAGGGTAGTATTAGCCTTTCGGTATCTTCAATTGTATCAACAAGCAAGGCTTTTAATTATTTTTTTATTTTATTGTTTTGGTTCTTATTTTTTTTTTTTAATTCTTAATTCTTAATTCTTTTTTTTTTAATCATTAATCCTATATTCAAAAAAAAAATAAAAATATTCCTTATCTAACTTTTGTTTAGTACGTTGTCGATGGTCAATGGGTCATTGACCTAACAAACAAACAATTCACGGGGTCTGACGGCATCACAAATAACTACTTTGAACTCACAGATCTTTTCTCGCCTAAAGAATTGAACCCTCCAGTATCTTTAGGGGGAAATGACCCATCACCTGAAGCCACTGAACTAGCAGCAGCTATCTCTGCAGCCCCAGGCATTGTCATTCCTTTAAATGCAGAATCTATTAAAGAACTTGAACAGCCCAAGGAACTTCCCAAGGAACTTCCCAAGGAACCTGTTCAACTAGCCGAACTCAATGCTGCCATCTCTGCTAACCCCGGAATTGTCATTCCACCAAATGCCGAGTCCATCAAGGAATTTGAAGTGCCTAAAGAACCTTTAAAAGTTGAACCTACTGTCGAAACTCCTAAAGTTGAACCTACTGTCGAGACTCCTAAAGTTAAGTCTGCCAAGACTCAAGTAGCCGAACTTAATGCTGCCATCTTAGCTAATCCTGGTATTGTCATTCCACCTAATGCCGAGTCTATTAAAGAACTTGAAGCGCCTGAGAAACAACTCAAGGTTGATGAGGAACCACTCAAAGTTGAACTGCCCTCTGCAGAAGTGGCAGAAGTTTCTGCTGCCATTTCGGCTGCTCCTGGTCTTGTCATCCCCACCAACGTCTCTGCTATCCCAGAACTTAGCTCACTACCAACTACTACAGATACTGCCACCACTCTTGAAGACGACGACCTTGTGTTGGTTCAAAAGGAAATCTCGCATGAGCTTGAGCATGGTGCAACAGTTCCTGCGCCAATTCCCACATGTCAGGTGGTGACCTCTGAGTCAGTGGTGCTTGTAGATAGCGTGCCTACAACTGCAGACTCGTTAGCTACGACTGCAGCCACAAGTGAGTCACAGTCTGCAGCAACAACAGCAGCAGCAGCAGCTGGATCGACTCCTACATCGGCATATTTGTCTGCGGCCAGCTCACCAGAGGTGGATACTACTGCTTCAAGTGCTGCGGCTGCTGCTGCGGCTGTATCTTCATCTTCTTCAACTGCAACTACTCCTGCCACTGCTCCTGCCTCTACTCCTGCTCCAGTGGAGAGCTCACATATGAGATTTATGTCGCTACATAAAAAGAAAAAGTCTGTTGCTGCTGCTGCTGCTGCTGCCTCGCCTACAGCTGCATCTGCGGCTGCAGCTGCCACTACGACAGCAACACCTACAACAACATCAACCGCTCCAACATTGACAAAGTCGCCATCAGTTAAGAGAGTTGCATCGCCAGTTTCTCCTGCGGGAGGACCACTACTTACAACAACAACATCACCGAAATCTGCAGCCAGTGGGTCTGAGCATGCGTTGGCCGCAGCATCTGCGGCATCTGCGGCTGCTGCAGCTTCAATTGCAGCTGCTACTGCGTCTATTACAGCGCCTGTTGCGAAGCCTGTTGATGAAGGAGATAAGGAGAAGACAGTTGAGTCTCAACAGCAGTCTTCACAGCAACAGCAGCAGCAGCAGCAGCAACAGCAGCAACAGCAACCTATTGCAAAGAAGACTAATCGGTTTTCTTTGAAGCGAGCACTTAAGAAGGGGTTTTTCAATTCTAAGCATTGATGGGTAAGGTATTTTTTTTTAATTTTGTTGTTTTGTTGTTTTGTTTTTTTTTTTTTTAAATGAGATGGAAATGAAATTTATTACGAGACAATTGGAAAGGATTAATGGATAAGTTTGTTAAAATTTGTTTGATTTGTTGTTGTTTTTTAGTATTTATTATTATTATTATTCTATAGTTTTTTTTTTTTCTATCTTTCTTCTTTTCGTGAATTGTTTCTTTAATTTTTAATAAAATATATATAAAATAAATAAATAAATAAATGAATAAAAAAATAAAAAATAAAAAATAATTATTTTAATTATTTTAATTATTTTAATTATTTTAATTATTTTAATTATTTTAATTATTTTAATTATTTTAATTATAATTGTAAAGGAGTTGAATTAACTGAGGATGAATAATTAAATTAACGGAATTAAAATAAATAAATACGGAAAAATTAAAATTATTTTTAAATGTCCAAACATATGGGAAAAAGTTGAAAGAAGAATATTTTAATTTTTTTTTATTATAAAATAAATTATAAAATAAATTATAAATTATATATTAAAAATTAAAAATTAAAAAAAAGAAAAAAAACTTCATTAAAGAAATTAATTTTTTTTTTTTTAAAACGCCCTTTAAAAGCTTTTATATTTTAAATATAAATTTTATAATAATAATAATAATAATAATAATAATAATAATAATAATAATAATAATAATAATAATAATAATAATAATAATAATAATAATAATAATAATAATAATAATAATAATAATAATAATAATAATAATAATAATAATAATAATAATAATAATAATAATAATAATAATAATAATAATAATAATAATAATAATAATAATAATAATAATAATAATAATAATAATAATAATAATAATAATAATAATAATAATAAAAAGTGATTTTTTTTATCACATGCAAAAAAAACACACACACACGATTTTTAATAATAATAAATAGTTGAAAATAGGATTTCTATTTATCTTTCATTAAAAATGAAAAAGAAAAAGTATGTTTGAATATTAAAGACAATCAACGTTGTTTTTTTTTTTTTTTATTAAGTTGCTAATTGTGCTTAATTACTTACGTATAAAAGACTTTTAAAAATTAAAGGCTTTTTCGTCTTTTCGTCTTTTTGTCTCTTTTAGAAAAAAAATATATATATATATTATTCTTTCCTTTTTTTTTTATTTTTTTTAATTATCAATCAAATGTTAAATAATAATTACTTTCAATTATCACTTTTGTTAAACCAACCTCCTCCTTCTCCACTCAGTAATAAAAAAAAAAGAAAAATAAAATAAAAAATTATATATATATATATTTATTTTTTATTTTTTATTTTTTATTTTTTATTTTTTATTTTAAAGTTTTTTTTATATTCGTTTATCGATTAAACTCTCTCGTTTTTATGTTAAATGCAAAAGAGTTTATCAAAAAAATATAAGAAATACCCCTTTTTTTTATTTTATTTATATATATATATATATATATATAATGCGCGCATAAAAAAAAATTAAATGGACTCAAAAAAAAAAAGTATATATATATTGTAGTAAGTAAGTAAGTAGCATAATTATGAAATAAATAGAGTAAGCCGTGCAAAATGAGGTAAAGGGAATTTGAAAAAAAAAAAAAAAAAAAAAAAAAAAAAAGATTGGAAAGGATTTTCAATTTATTTACATATATATATATATATATATATATATTGAACTAAAAAACTAAAAAACTAAAGAAGAATAAGAAATAACAAGATCTTACCTATTATTAGTTTTATAATTTTTTTTCTAATTAGATTAAACGATCGTATATATATATATATATATATATATATATATATCTGAGTGGGTCATTAATATTTATATATACATATATCTTTTAAATCTCTTTAAATATCATTTTGTAAAAATTAAACATGAAAAAAAAATATAACAATAAAAACTAAACTAAATTAAATTAACATGACTTACTTAATTACTTAATTATATAAATCAAATATTTATTTATTAATTTAAATGTTAAAACTGTCAAATAATTTCTTTCATATCTTTTGCAGATTATTATTTTTTTTTTTTTTTATAAATATAAAAAAAAAAATGATAATTACTACTTTTGGGAATTAAAATAATAAAATAAGTAACACGCGTCATACACGTGTTTCTTAAATAATAATAATAATAATAATAATAATAATAATAATAATAATAATAATAATAATATTATTATTATTATTATTATTATTATTATTATTATTATTATTATTATTATAATTATTATTATAATTATGTAATTATAATAAATTAAATAAGTCTATTGTCTATTGTCTACAAGCGTGTTTGAAACAAACGCGTATTTTTCGTGTTTTGTCTTACTAAAAATTCATATATTTTATTTTTAATTATATTTTTAGTTTACATTCCAAAGATTTATTTAAATTATTTTTATTATACTATTATTATTATTATTATTATTATTATTATTATTATTATTATTCTTTTTTATTGTACGTCATTTATTTTATATTATTTATTTTAAAACATTGAAAATAAAATAAAATAAAAAAAGAAATATTTATGTCTCCTGCATTTTGGTTTATTTTTTTATTTTTTTTTTTTTTTATATTCAAAACTAAACTAAACTAAACTATTAAACACCGAAAAAAAAACTAAAATTTAAACAAACAAACTCAATCACTTTGTTGAATTAAAATAACAAATAAAAATAAAAAAATAAAGAAATAAAGAGAAATGAATATCAAAAGTCCCCTGAAACTTTTTTTTTTTTATTATTATACAAAGTTTCACATCTCCAGTTCCTTACATTGCACAATAGTATTTTATATATATATATATATATATATATAGATAAATGTCTTTACTTATTTTCAATTTTGCTAATTTTCAACTACCATCTAACCCTCCCTTTAACGGTTTTTTTTTTTTTAAATGAAACAAGTCAAGTACAAGTCAAGTCAAGTCAAGTCAAGTCAAAAATAAATAAAATAAAATAAAAAAAATATCCCTGCACAGGCTACGAAAAAATCTATTTTTTCTTCTTCTTTGTATATATATATATATATTTATACTACAATTAAAAAAAATAATATTATTATTATCTTAAAAGTCACTCGACTTTTAGTTTAAAAAAACCTGCATCTGTATTTATATATTTATATATTTATATATTTATATTTATTTTCTTTTTTTACCATCTCATTTACCCCTGAATTGTCCCAATCTTTATCATCATCATCATCTTTTTCTCCGGCTTACTTACTTACCTTTCTCCACTGTTTTTTTTTTTTTTTTTTTTGGTTCAAGAAAATAGGAAACAAAAAAAAAAAAACTCAAATCTCAAATCTCAAAAGATTTTTTTTTTCTTCTCATCTCTTAAATATATATATATTTATGTATTCCTTCCCATGTGATTTGTAAAAATCTTTCCTTAGATCTAATTAATCCTTTAAAACCTTCCCCTTTCATTACTCAATCAAACTTTTTTTCCCCTTGTATATCTTATACTCACTAGCCACTTTTCTTAACATGTATTCTACTACCATTGTTTTTTTTTTTTTTTTTTTTTTTTTTTTTTTTTTTTGAATCTCTTCTTACTTTAACCTCCCACTACCAAAAACACAGAATCCGTTGTTGTAGACACCCGTCGTCGTAGATCCCTTCCCAGTTGTTGTTGTTGTCGTCGTCGTTGTCGTCGTTGTCGTCGTTGTCGTCGTTGTCGTCGTTGTCGTCGTTGTCGTCGTCGTCGTAGATATATATTCTGTTGCAACGGTAAAAAATAAATAAAAATATATCTGGATTGGAGGCTGGGTTAAAAAAAAAAAAAAAAAAAAAAAGAACCATCATCAAGTTATGTTTCAGTATAAGCATGTAATGAAATATGAAAAAAAAAAATCTATATATATATATATATATATATCATTGAATAACTATAGCTATTAATATTACAAATTTAGACAGTATTTCAAATGTCAAACATTGCCAATATTCTTTCTCTCCATATTATTATTATTATTTTTTTTTTTTTATATTACTGTTATGAACACGCGTTCAATCATCATTATCATCATCATCATCACTCAAGTATAAAAATGTGTAACTGAAACGCAACACTAAGAATCTTCCACAAAGGAAAAAAAAAAAAAATGATGATGATTATGATGATACTTGTTTGTTTTTTTTTTTTGTTTGTTTCATTAAAAAAAATTGAAAAAAAAAAAAAATGGACTGGACTTTTAAATCTATTTTGTTTTATTAAGATTTAAAGTGCTCACTTTAGAAAAAAGAAAAAAAGAGATATTAAAGATCATTATGATCTGATCAAATTAATAAATAAGTACAGTAATAACTACATATTTTTTAAAAAGTACGAGGGGGGGAGAGAGGTGTTTATATCTAGTAAAAAAAAAAATAAAATAAAAACTAGGATGAAATGTCAACCATCATAGAACCCCAAAAAACACATTAGATTATAATCTTATTTTTATTTTTTTTTATTTTATTTTTTGACATATTTTAATTTAATTTAATGTGAAGTAGATGGATGGTTTTGATGGTTTTGATGATTTTGATGATTTGATTTTTTTTATTTTTTTTAAATGGTATGTTTTTTTTTTAAAAAAAAAGATGTGTAAAACATGTCATTGTGACAGATAGGAAGAAGAAGAAAAAAAAAAAAAAAAAAAAAAAAAAAAAAAAAAAAAAAAGTCAGACCAGAATAATATATTAGTAGTAGTAATTGTAATAGTAGTAGTAGTAGTAGTAGTAGTAGTAGTAGTAATAATAGTAATAGTAATAGTAGTAGTTAATACTTATAATAATGGTAATTATGTTATTACAAAATGTTACAATGAAAATAAATGATATCGTATGATGGAATAGAAATAAAAAAAATAAAAAATAAAAAATAAAAAAAAAAAACAGGTGGTTTTATTGTTTAAATGTTTGTATGAAAAAAAAAAAAAAAAAAAAAAAAAAAAAAACCGTTTGAAATGTGTCAAAAAAAAAAAAAAAATTGTTAGGGTTTAATCGGAAAGGTGGAAAATTTAAATATATATATCCAAAATAAGTAATTATTTTAACAATTTTTAACAATTTTTAACAAAATATAAATTGATAATACACTTTTGATTTGATTATTGATTAGTTTCTATATAAATTAAAATTTCTATATACATATATATATATATTGATTGAAAAAAAAAAATAAAAAAAAAATTTTTTTTCAGAGCAAAAGTGGTTTCCAAAAATTAAAAAAATAAATGAAATAAAAAAATAAATAAAAAAATGACCTTGAAAATAAATAAATAAAAATTGAAATTGAAATTGAAAAAAAAAAAAATAAAAAAATAAAAAAAAAAACGTACTTCTCTTTTCTCATTCTCTCATTTTCATTCTTTAAAATATTATTCTTATTCCATCTCTTTAAAAATAAATAAATAAATAAAAAATAAATTTTGAAAAAAGTACTGCCAACTGTGCGCCATTTGCTCAGGGCTTTTTTTTTTTTTTTTTCATTCATTCTTCCTTTCATTCTTTCTTTTTCTTTATAAATTTTAACAAGGTCTTCTTCTTTTTTATAAATCCTAAAAAAAAATCATTTAATTTAACTGTAAATCAAAAAAAAAATAAAATAAAATAAAATAAAACCATATAAACACATCATAATTCATAATAATAATAATAATTATCATACAATTCCTTTGATATATATATATATATATTTTCTTATTCTTAAGTAAATGGATTAAAAGGAATTCATAATTAGTTTTTGTTGTTGTTGTTGTTGTATTTGACACTGCTATATTTTGTTAGTTTGTTAGTTTTTTTTTTTCTCTCTCCACATTTATCCAAAATGATTTCCAAAAAAAAAAGAGAAAATTTCAACTCTCGAAAAAAGAAAAAAGAAAAAATAAATTTTTTTTTTTTTCTTCGTCAGTTTAAAATTTATATATATATTAGTTCAAATAAGAAAAGAAAAGAATTGTAAATGCTAAGAAAAAAAAAAATTTTTTTAACAAAGAAGTTTTTAGTAGTTTCTTAGGGATAAAATGAAATAAAATAAATAAATAAATAAATAAATGCCCACACTACTAAACTTTAATATCAATTTTATTTATTTTTCAATAACAAAGAAAATTTTAGGTTTTATTCTTGAAAAAAAAAAAAAAAAAAAAAAAAAAAAGGAAAGAAATGGAAAAGAGACAGTTGCATGTAAAGTAATGAAGCAACAGCAATCAAAAAAAAAAAAAAAAAAAAAAAAAAAGGATTTTTTAAGAATTAAAGTGATGTGTTTTTTTTTTTGAAATTGTGGAGAAAAAAAAAAAAAAAAGTAAGGAGGAGGGGGTGGTGATATTTTTTTTCTTTCTTTCAAATTTTTGTCTTTACTGATAATAAAATACTTTTTTTTCTTCTTCTTCTTCTTCTTCTTCTTCTTTCTTCTTTCTTATTGTTATTTTCAAATATTAAAATAAAAAATAAAACAAAAGGACCTTTTTTTTTTACATGCACAGTGCCTGAAAGTCAAGTGTTTTATTTTTTATTTTTATTTTTTTTTTTCATTTCTTGGATTTCTTTTTTATATTCTCCTAAGGTAGACAGTAACAGCAGAAGCAGCTTTTTTTTTTTTATTTTTTATTTATTTTCTTTAATCTTCCCTTAAAAAAGGCATTTTAAAGCAAGAAGAAGAAGAAAAAAAAAAAAAAAAACCAAAAGATGTCCCATCATCTGTTCTTCTTGTTACCAAACTTTGGAACAAATGGTAGAAATAATAAAAAATGATGACGACAATTATGCATTTTCAGAACGAAAGATTGAAAGAAAGAAAGAAAAAGAAAAAAAAAAAAAAAAAGGCGTACAGTGTAAAATGGGACAAAAGAAAAAAAAAAAAAAAAAAAAAAAAGAGCAACTAGAGTTAACAAAGTCCAGAAAAAGCGCGTTTTAATATCACGATGAACAATATAAACTCCCTCTTTTTTTTTTTTTTTTTTTTTCTGCAAAGTCAACAAAGTCAACAAAGTCAATCAAATTAGTTGTCACCTTAAGAGAAGAATGAAAGAAAGAAAGAAAGAAAGAATAAAACAGAAACAGAAACAAGATTGAAAAAAAAAAAAAAAAAAAAAACATAAGACTAAAACAAGCTGTCGTTGTAAAAAAAAAAAAAAAAAAAAAAAAAAAAGCTTTTTGTATCATCAGTAAAGACAAAATAGGGTATTAATATTAAAGAAGAAGAAGAAGTTTTTTGTGAATCAAATATATATATATATATATATATATATAGAGAGAGAGAGAGAGAGAGAATGAGAAAAACATTGTGGGTAGGGGGGGCAAAGGGGGGGATTTGAGTAATTGAAGGAATATTAATTCCATCCAACCTTTGAATTAAACCAAAAAAAAAAAAAAAAAAACAATCAAAAACATATTATCTGATTTTTTTATTTTATTTTATTTTATTTGGTTTTATCGAGTTTTATTATTATTATTATTATTTTGATTTTTTTTTTTTTTTTTTTTTTTTTGGATATTAATGTGTAGAAGAGTTAAACAACAAAAAAAAAAAAAACTAATAATTGAATCCTTTTAAATCCAAAGTGAACAAGTAAAAAAAAAAAAATAATCAAAAAATTGAAACATTATTTCATATGGTATTATGATGGTGATGGTTTTTTTTTTTTATTTTATTTTATTTCAATGTTGTTTGATGATATTCACAGTTTAATAAATTTTATATTAATGGTAGTTGTGAAAGTTTTTTTCTTTTTTTTTGTATATTTATATTTGTTTATTTGTTTATTTATTTATGTGTATATTTATAAAATTTTTGTTTACTTTTTATACATATATATATATATATATATAATATATTTTAACAGTTACTACTACTACTCAGCAATTACCTAATGCTGTACCAAATCCTCCACATTCTCCTTAAGCTCAACGTACGTGGCAGGGAATAGCGCCACCGTGTTGAAATAATTACCCTTCCACCATTCATCATCTGTAAACTCAATTCCTGAAATAACTGCGCCTTCAGGGAATGTCAATTCATTAACTTCAGCAGCTTCGTAATCATATTCTGCAATTGCAAAGGGAGGTTTCAGTTGTTGAACAAACTCAGATGGAACAAGTCCTTCTTCTCCTGATTGGTTACGTACAAGCCACCATTTTTCATCAGGATACTCAAGAATCTTAACAATCTCATTCTCCTTAACTGTTAACTCATTATCATCATCCTCAACGTAATCATATAAAACAAGAGCTGAAAAAAGTCCTACTTCTGAAGAAGAAGAACTAGGTTCAGGTGCACGAGAGGGAAGAGATGGAGCTGCTGGAGCTGGAGCTGGAGCTGGAGCTGGAGCTGGAGCTGGAGCTGGAGCACCAAAGGCAGGAGGCAAGTTGCGTTTAGGAATAGCAGCTTCTTGAGCAGGAGGAGGTGGCAAGTTGCGAGTGGGCAATGCAGGTGCAGCAGCCTCTTCTTCTTCTTCTTCTTCTTCTTGAGCAGGAGCAGGAGGAGGAGGAACAGCTCTGGAAGGCAAGGTAGGAGGCGCAAGAGGAATAATGTCTTCTTCTTCTTCTTCCTCTTCCTCTTGAGCAGCAGCAGCAGGAGGCGATGGAATACGTCTAGGAGGAGGTGGTGGGATTGAAGAAGTAGCAACAGGTGGGGGAGGCAAGTTGCGGGTAGGCAATTTAGGTTTTTCTTCTTCCTCCTCTTCTTCTTCTTCAGGACCTTGGGACTGAGCAAACTTCTGAGCAAACTTGGCCTTTGCACCTGAAACAAAGCTATGGGCAGGCTGAGCTGAATGAGCTGACACATGTTCAGGTTCTTCCTCATCATCATCACCATCACCATTATCAATTGAAGCAGCTGCAAATCTACTGCGAATGTCCTTAACATGAACAGGTTCATGGACCTTTTCGGCCTCAGCTTCCTCAGCTTCCTGTTCCGCCTCACGTGCAAACTTGTTGCGGATATCCGACACGTGGACATGTTCAGGCTCAGTCTCAACTTCACGTTCACGTTCACGTTCACGTTCACGTTCAGACTCAGACTCACCAACAGGAACAGCATTCTTTTTAGCATGCTTTTCAGCCCAAATCTGTGCAGGAGTCTTGTTCCCCTGAGAACCAAAATCTCTGCTGGCACCTCCAATGACACGAGGAGCAGAAGAGGAACCAAACTCACTCTTGGGGAGAGGAGGGGCAGTTCCACCAACAGCCGTAGGCTTTGAAAAACGAGAAGACAAGTGCTTTGTTTTGGAAGAAGAGCTAACAGGTTCAGCATTGCTGGAATAAGCATTGAGACGTTCTTTAAAAGAAAGAGGTCTATATTCTTCTTCTTCTTCTTTTTCGTCCTCTTTTTCTTCATTGTAACTGACAGAGTTACCAAATTTCTTGATACGATTATTGAAATTCTTGGGTTTTACTTCTTCTTCTTCTTCTTCTTGTTCTTGTTTATCTTCTTTCTCTTTAGGCTCGTTGTTGGATTCTCTAGCCTTGGCTTGAGCACGGATAGCGGCAATGTCGACCTTTCCGACTGGCTTATAAGATGACTGGAGAGGCTCTGGCTTAGGATTAAAACGGTTATCCTTGGCTTGAGCACGGATGGCAGCAATATCAACTTTACCAACAGGGGTATAGTTTGTTCCGACTGAATGGGTATTTGGCGTAGGTTTTGACGAATAAGATTCTGGTTCTTTAGCCTGGGCACGGATGGAAGCAATATCGACCTTCATGGGTTTATAAGCAGAGGGGACCTTGGTAACTTTACCATCATCTGAAATAGGAGGAGCATTGTCACCCCAATCATCCTCGCTGGCACCTGTTGAAGAAACAGAGTATTTTGGTTTTGTTGGGACTGCGCCTCTTGACACTGAATACTTTGCGCCTGAAGCACCTTCAACTTTGGAAAGAATATTTTGGACTGAGAGGTCATCCTGGGAACGAGCAGTAATTTGGACATGGTAGCCATGAAAGTATTTAGCAATTGCTGAGAAATGGGCATTAAAGTAACCCTTGACGCGTTCTGGGATACCTTCACCAACCCAGCCAATGAGGACGAACTTTGGGAGGTTTGTGTTTGGGTCAATGACTCTAGCAAACCCGTATTGGACTTTTCCGTCATCGAATTCGTCGACAAAATCTTGGAGAGAAGAAGCTATTGAAGAAAAAGAAAAAAAAAAAAAAGAGAGAGAAATGTTTTAGATTTTTTTTTTTTTTTTTGAAATATTTTATAATATTATTATTATTATTATATTATTATTATTATTATTACATACCACCATGAGCATAAGGCTTTAAGGTTGAAGAAACACCAACGTAGTTAAAAACAGCCCAAGAGATTTCTGGGTCATTAGCTACAATTGAATCGTAAAGGTATTTAATTTCCTTTCCATGAGTGGAAAGGTCAATAATGAAGGAAGTCATTTAAGTTGATTAATTGAGGTTATGTGTGGAGGTTTTATTTTTTTTTGTTTTTTTTTTTTCTCTGAGATAATGGTGGTGGTGGTGATGATGATGATATTTTAGGGATAATAAAAAATAAATAAAAATAAAAAAAATTAAAATTTGGTGGTGTGGAGATATTTTTTTTTATTTTTATTTTTATTTTTCTATTTGGTCAGTAATGGAATTTTCAAATATATATAAAAAAGAAAGGCTGAAAGAATTGCCTCAGAGTGAGGTGTTCAATGTTCACGTGATTATGTTTGTGTATTTAAGGTGGTTTAGATAAAAGTAAATTTATGGTTGTTATTTAGAATGTATATATATATATATATATATTTTTTTTTTTTTTTAAAAATTAAAATAAAGTTTTTATTTTTTTTATTTTTTTTATTTTTTTTATTTTTTTTATTTTTTAATTAATTTTGATGATTTTTTAAAGACGCGCTGCAGACAAAATTATTTATTTAAAAGAGCGAGGAGGCTGTTTTAAAGAAAGTTTTTATTTTATTTTATTATTTTATTTAAAATATAATTATTTAATTAATTATTTAAAAATAAAAAAAAAATTATTATTATTATTATTATTATTATTATTATTATTATTTTAAAAAAAAGGAAATATATATATATATATATATATATATATAAACTTTGATTTAAAAAATATATATATTTATTAAAATTATTAGCAAAAAAATTAAAATCATTTGGAATCTTTTTGAAATCTTTTTGAAATCTTTTTGAAATTTTTTGAAATCTTTTGACATTTTGACATTTTGACACTATTTAATTTTTTTTTTTTTTATTATCAATTTTCTAAAAAAAAAAATAAAAAAAAAAAAAACGCAATCGATCGAAGATGTTAAATTTCTAATTTAGTATAATAATCTTGGGTTGCTTTGTAATCATTTTAATTAATAATTAATTTTTAAATTAATTTATTTAATAATAATAATTATTATAAAAATAAAAATAATAATAAAAAAACGCGTCAAAATAATAATCATCTTTTATTATTATTTATTATTATTTATTTTATTCATCAGCGCCTTTGCAAAGAACCAACCAACCTCCTTCGCTTAAACCTTAAATCTATTAATAAATCTCTCCTATCATTACTACTTAAAAAAATTAAAAAAATTTTTTTTTTTTTTTTTTACCCTTCTTACAGCAAATAATTAATTAAATATATATAAAAAGCCTCTTCCAGCCCGCCCAACCCAAAAGAAAAATTTTTTTTTTTTTTATTTCTTTTACTTCTTTTTTTTTTTTTTTTTTTTTTTTTTTTTTTATTTAAATATTTAAAAAAATTAAAAACTTTCTACAACCATCACCATCACCACCAACCATCATCACCACCACCACCACCATCTTTAAAAGCTGGAAAAGTTCCATTGAGGCCCTTTGCGTGCCATCGTTGTTGTCTCATGTAACTTAACCATTTATTTCCATACTCTTAAAGATTCTTTTCCAATTTTTTGCTTTAAATTTTTATATATATATACATATATTTATACCAATTCTAAGATAAACTTATCCCCCCCCTTCTTTTTCTTCCTCTCCTCCTCTCCATCACTCACCAACTATCGTCGCTCTTTCTATATCCAAAATCCCTCAAAAATGTCAGTTGCTATCCCAATCAACTCAAACAATAAAATTCCAACAGAGTTTTGCTTTCCCTTAAGAGAACCTTCTCAAGACCTTTCTCTTTCTTCATCATCATCATTATCATCATCATCTTCTTCTTCTCCTCCACCAGCAAGAACTTCTGCTGTCTTTCATTCTCGTCAATATACAGGTATAGAACTCCCTAAAACTCTTCAGTCACCACAATCACAACCACCATCACATAGAAAACATGCTCACAGAAGATCTGCTGCAATCTCATTTGATCTTAAATCATCTTCTAATCCACTCCAAGGGCTGGTCCCTCAAAGTGCTGCTCATTCTTTAACCATCCCACAATCTGCATCTTCTCCATCTTTATTCTCTTCAGAACAAATCTCAAACGCTACTCCGCGCTCTCTTGCATCCTCTTCATCATCAAAGCTTAAAGTTCAGTTTGCTCAGGACCTTCCAAAACCTTTTGGTTCTACTGCTAATATTAATAATAACAATAATGCCTTAACTGAAGTCAACTACCACCACGTGACTTCATCGGGCGCGCCTCCCTCACCTCCGCCCAATTTGGATATTTGTCTCCCTAAATTGGTTATTTCACCTCCTACAGCAACAATGGCAACTACCCAAAATGGTAACTTTTTGAGGACTCCTACTCAAATCTCATCTACCACAACAACAATAACACCAGCAACACCTGCAACACCAGCAACAACAACATCTTCTGCCATACTCTCACCAAGTTCTCCAGCCGAGTCCTTCTCGGAACCTGAAGAAGAAGAAGTAATGACCGACCTCATTCTTGCAGGCCCTCCAGAGTCACTTCCATTTTATAATGATTCTAACCTAAGATACTCCTCATCATATATTGACTCGTCTCAACTGGTTGCTGCTGGAGTTTCTTCAGACTCTTACACTCATTCATCTGCAATGGTTTCGTCTTACTCTTTCTCTTCTTTTGACCCTTCTTCTCTCATTGACCTTGACGCTGCTCTTGGTCCATTCTGCACTCCTAAAAATATCCCTAAACTTCACCATCGCAGATCTGAGTCAGCCCCAGAGTCCTCCATTCCTGCATTTAATGCTATCCGCAAACCACGCCTTCCAATGGCTTCTTCTTCTTCTGAGGACTTTGTCATTATTGAAGAAGAAGCTGAGGAAAACGATGACCTTAAACCCCCCCATTTGGGTCATCATGCTGATGCTTCTCTCTCAAACCTCTCTCTTGCCTCTGCAGGCTCAGGGCCATCTCCGAGAGACCGCGCGCGAGTTGCACGCAATTGTAACTCGCTTTCCATTCTTTCGCTCTCGGCGACTTCCTTGGACCAAACGAAGCATGAAGTGGAGATGAAGCAAGTGGAGCTAGAAATTGAAAATGAAGGGAAAAAGAGAAAAAAAGAAGAAGAAGAAGAAGTTCAAGCACATGCAAATGCACACGCACAAGTGCAAGCACAAGTTGAAGTTAAAGTTGAAAATGATGGAAAAGAAAAAGATGAAATGCCTCAGTTTTCTATGGAACAACAGGTATCTACCCAGCCTTCTTCTTCTTCTTCTTCTTCGAGCCATAAAAAAAAGAAAATGCTCAAGAAGAAGAAGAAGAAAGGCTCCAGAAGCTCTCCAACAGCTGCTGTTGATAAGCCTGACGAAAAGAAACCCCACCGATCACGACCCGCGCGAGTTTGGTCGTGGGTAGTTGGCCGTCGCTAAGTAATGATTCATGACCCCCCCTCCCCTTGCAACCCCCCTCCCTATTTTTTTTTTTTTTTTTTTACACATTTTTCTTTTTTGGAGATTAACGATCGAGAAGACTTTTTATTTCTCTCGTTTTCCGCTATTTAAATTTTTTTTTTTTTATATATATTTATATACATCTTGACCCACCCAGTCTCCACTCCCCCACCCCTCGTTATATATTTAATGCGCACATAAATTATAGATATATATCACGTGCACCGATAAGCTCTTTTGACGTAATAATAAATAAATATACTCGGAACTTTTTATTTATTTAAGTCTTCCTAAACTCTTTTTTTTTTTAATATCTTTTCAAATATATATATATATATATATAAAAACCACCCCTTTACAAACCCTATACAAATTCTATAGACTATCATAGACTATCATAAACTACAAACTACAAACTAATATGAACTACCATCTTGTCGTCCTTGTCCATGGGTATGTTTCTCAATATTCTATTCACTTTCTCTACTAACTTGTCAGCCTCTGGGGCTCTGCAGACCACATGGAGTACCTCCGCAAAGCCATTCTTGCAAATAACCCTCCTACTGAATCTTCCACCGTCGTTGTCCTCGTAGCAAACAGTTTTGCCCTTTACTATACCTACGATGGCATCGATGTCTGTGGAGCCCGCGTAGCTTCAGAAGTCATTGATCAGATTGCTCTTTTGGAAAAACCTGCCTCTCATAAAGTCACATCAATATCTGTTGTCGGTTACTCTCTAGGAGGTCTCATTGCTAGATATGCTATAGGCCTCCTACATTCCTACCGCCTCTTTGATACAGTTAATCCTCATTCTTTTACAACTTTTGCTTCCCCCCATGTAGGCGTTCTTGCCCTTGGCCGAGGACCTGTTGCCTTTCTTTATAACGCTATTGCACCTTACGTTTTGTCTTACACTTCTCGCCAACTGTGTCTTGTAGACAGGTCTGCAGTCCACGGTGGCGTTCCTCTCTTGGAAGCTCTTGCAGACCCTTCTCTTACCTTTTTCCAAGGTCTTGCACGGTTCAACAAAAGAGTAGCCTACGGGAACATTGTAAATGACCATAGAACTGAGTGGTACACAACTGCAATGACTGTCACAGACCCTTACGCGAAAAATGTTCAAAATATAGCAGGGCCATACGTCCTTGGATATGAACCAGTTGTCATCAATACTGCAAAAGGTGTCCCTCTGGAAGTCCTCACCAACCCCTCTACAGACCTAGTAAACGACCCAACACATACCCTAGGCTTTGTACGTAGGCTTGGTGGTCGTGTGGTTCGCTGGACCGTGGCCTTAGTCAAGGTGACAGTAGTGGTGCCTGTTTGGTTTGTTGCCTTTGTGGCCAATGCCGCTTTCCAAACTGTGGTTTCAGCTGCCCGCAAGCGTCAGTTTCTAAAGTCATCCACCTATGCCCATTTTGGCCACCTTGCTGTCGTGTTACCCGACGACCTCACAATCCCCCAAAAACTACACGAGGAAGCAGGTAGTGCTCTGGACTCAGTTATGGATGCAGTTAAGCATGAACATGGAGAAACATCTGGTGTTGCATTACGCAGACAACCGACTCATAACGAACAATCACTTGTAAGGTATCTTCAACAGTTTACACCTGCGTGTGCTCCGCGTGAAGGATCTACTTCACAGGACCAGGAAAATCAGGTGGACCCACCCAGAGGTACTCCAGTAAGTGAGTTGAATTTACGGCCGGTACATCGACGAATTATTGGTAACTTGAACTTACTGGCATGGGAAAAGTTCCCCGTACACATTGCTGGGGCTGCGCATACACATGCGGCCATTATTGTACGTTACGCGTCTCCAGAGTTTGAAGAGGGCAAGGTTGTAGTCGAGCACTGGATTCGGCAAGTGTTTGTAGATTAAATAATAGAAAGGATATTGAGTTTTATAATAATTAAAATATATTATATATATCATATATAAATATATATAAGTATAAATATAAATATAGTTATGGACATGATTGTGAAATAAATAAAT
The DNA here is from genome assembly GCF_902498895.1 of Magnusiomyces paraingens. Lineage (NCBI taxonomy): Eukaryota > Fungi > Ascomycota > Dipodascomycetes > Dipodascales > Dipodascaceae > Magnusiomyces > Magnusiomyces paraingens. Next base: position 1,416,748 of record NW_022474067.1, read on the forward strand.
ACTTGCAAGTTGGTTTTTTTTTTTTTTTTTTTAGGTGACAGATTGTGACTACTCCCAAACAAACGTGTGTTGATGTGCGGCTCAAACCGGTATTTAGAAGGACATGAAAGACCGATACATTAAAGTGAATCAGATTAGATGAAACGGTGAGAATGAATATATATATATAAGAAAGACATTAGAACAAAGAGAGCACAAATGTTATATATATTAAGTGAAATTAAAAAAAAAACTGTCATAAAAAAAAAGAAATGAAATGAAATTAAATAAAAAGATTGGAAGAGAAGATATGGATAGAAGAGGGGGTGTGGAAGGTGGGGATGTTTGAAGATCTGAAATGGGTTTTTGATTGAGAATGAGAAAAAAAAGAATAGAAAAAAAAAGAATAGAAAAAAAAAGAATAGAAAAAGAAAGAAGTAGAAATAAGAAGACGGGGGTTTAAGAAAAAAAAAAAGTAAGATCCAAGTGAGATTAGTAGCAGATTCAAACGAGATTGTTAAGAATTAAGAATCAAAAAAAAAACAAACAAACAAAAAAAAGACAAAAGTAAAACTAATAAGTTAGTATTAATAATGAAGGATTCAAAAGGTATAAGAAACTAAAAGAATCCTAATTAAAGATTTTATCCAATATTCATTTAAATTTTTTTTTTTTTTTTTTAAATTTATTTATTTATTTTTTTTCCCTATTTCTCCATGAAACTTTCAATTCTCACTTTAACTGCTTTTTCTCTTCTTGTGGCTACTGTCTAGGCATTTCCAGTACCTGATGCTAATGCACTTGCAAGGCCTGATTCTTGGGCATTTCCTGAAGCCTTAGCCTTACCAAAAAAGAAAACTAAGAAAAAGAACATCAAAAGGAAATCAAATAAAAAGAAAAACAAGAAGAAAATAAACAAAAAGGTCAAGTTTATGAAAAAGGGAGCATGTACAGGTACATGTCCCGAGAATGAATTGTTAGGAAATACTGATGGAATAATTGGAGATGCAACAAACTCCAATGGTCTTAGTGCCAATAGTGAAAATAGTAATGCCAATGCCAATAATAATTCTAATACCAATGTTAACCAAATTATAATCTACGTGTTACCTGGGTCTGCTGTACTAACAGGTGCCAACATTTCCTCGATTCTACCTGCTGGTGCACTTCCATTCAATGGCACTTTAGGACCCGATACGACTGGAGGTGTATTAATTGTACCTGGGACCAGTGGCACTATTAGTACGACGGGGAGTGAAAGTAAAACAGGTAGCAAATCTGGCAAAAATCAAGGGTCAGGAGAAGGTCATGGGAGTGCAACGGCTAGCGTAGGACAATTACCTATTGCAAGTAGTGTGCTTGTACCTTTACCCCTAGACCAAGCTAAAGGAGGAGACTCTGCACAAGTTGTTGAACCGAATACTGGTGGAGTTGTTGTTGTGAATACCAATGGAGAACTTCAAATTGTACAGTATGATACTTTGGCATTATATGATGAAAATATTGAAAACCAGAATAATGAAAATCAATCAACAGATTCTGCAGCAGTAGTGGCAGAATGGGGGTTTAAGGGAACAGATGTTACATTTGTGGATAAACAGACGACATTGTTTGCATGTGCAGATAGTTCTGGGTATGGCGTGGTGTATGCTGGACAGGTTCCTGAGAGTTGTCCAGGGTCGCAGCCACTAGAGCTTGTGATGACTTAACGTGATGGAGGATTCTGTTTTTTTTTTATTTTTTTTTATTTATTTTTATTTTATTTTATTTATATATATAAACATGAATATTATTATTATGTACAAGGTAAAAAAAAAGAAGAAGAAGAAGAAGAAGAAGAAAAAACAAATCTACTCTACTGAGTTGTTTCTGAAGACTCTTGACGGGTTGGCAAAAAGTATACAAATACTTCTTGGGTATCAGTTTTAACGACATTTGCTGCATTTTGTCTAATGGCACCTGTTTCTTCACACATTTCCTTACAAGTTTTACGCAACAATTCTCTCTTTTCCAAATCTAATTCTGTTAATTTTTTAGGAGGACCACGTACTCGTGCACTTCCAAGGAAAATATGTACAGGATGACCCTTTTCTAACCATCCTTGAATTGTTGCCTTTTTCTGATTTAAAAGATCTTTAGGACCAATGGTCCAGTTAAGAGATAATGTCTTAACTTTGGATTGGTTCTTGGACCGATCTTTAGCTTTATGAGGTTCCTTTGACTGTTTCTTTTCGCGCTTGCCATGTTTTTTCGATTCTTTAGTCTCATCCTCTTCTAATTCCATCTCTTCTTCCTGTTGTTCTTGTTCTTGTTCTTGTTGTTGTTCCTGTTGTTCTTCTCTTTCTTCTCGAGCTAACCGTTTCTCTTCTTTATTTTTAATACGTGCAGCTTCCCTCACCTTATCTTTATCTGGAACAATCCGGCACACCACTTGTGGGTCTTGCATTTCACCACGCGGCACAATGCTTACTGCAAGCAACATATTTAATCCACCTCCTGAATTATGTCCTGATCCCTTTAAAGAGTTCAATACAGCAACGATTGGTTGATTCTTGTGAAATGTTCCACGGGTATCAACATAGTCCACACGTCCATTAAGAGGTACTAGATTGGCAATATCTGCATTTGTGATTGCTTTTTTTTTAGCAGAGTAGTGGCGAAGAAGAGTTGAAGTAACACAGAAATGGGCAGTGGTGGATAACGGTGGTCTTATACCTGTGGACGAATAGCATAAAAGCCTTGATGCTGGGAGGAGTCTCATTGAAAAGCTCATCTGGGTTTTGTTGATTGTTGATTGTTGATTAGGATTTTTTTTCCAACAACAATAATTTTTTTATTTTTTTTTTTTGGGTGGTTTAGAATGAGCAGTTTTTTTTTTTTATGTGTGTGAGTTTTTAAAATTTAAAATTTAAAATTTTTGAATTTTTTTTGTGTTGGATGGATGAAAAAAAAAAAAAAAAAAAAAAGGTGGAGATGTCATGTGATTGCCAGCTTAATTATAGAAAAAAAAAAAAAAAAACCACCAAACAGCCAACAGGTTTTTTTTGTAAAGCCAGCAACAACAACATCAACCATTAGAATTCCAAAAATGTCCAGGCATAATAACAACTTTTCAGGTACATCATCGCCTTTACAGTTTGAGGAAATTGCAGTTTTTGAAGAGTTTGAAATTCCATCGGCACATAATTATAATAATAATGATAATAATGATAATGATGATAATAATGATGATAATAATGATGATAATAATGATGATGACCCTAATAGTTCATCCACTCACAATCATAACCACAGAAAACGAGGCCGAGGCCATCACCATTCATCACGACTCCGCAAGTTTGAAGACTCGGATGCTCAACAACAATGGGAGGAATCACTTCAACAAATTCAAGATCTTTTAACGTTTATTATTGTTCCTGTTGCTGGCAAGTTTCTTGGCCGGAGGTTTGCCTATTATTGTAAGTATTTACTATTACTATCAACACCTACTTTTATTTCAAGTTTTTCCATAGTTTAACTTAAAGGAAAAAAATAATAATACTAATTATCAATTACAGTATGGGCCCGATTCACTGCATACCGGTACGGCACAGCAACTCCGCAAATCAAAGACAAGGCTGCATTTGCGGCCACTGGTGTGGTTGAATCTGCAGTCACACTTTCTGTTTAAAAGAAGGAAACTGATTGAAAGGGGTGTAGAATAGATTTTTTTTTTTTTTTTTTTCACATTATTAGCATTAAAGAAAAGAAGAAAAGAAAAGAAAAAAAACAGCAACAACAACAACACCTCGAGGTAATTGACCGGGTCTTCCCTACAAGAAATAAAAACAAAAAATTAAAGGGACCCGAATATTAATAGAACAAACTGACAGACAAAAAGGTAGATGGACGGATGGACGGATGGACGGATGGACGGATGGACGGGACAGACTGATGGACGGGACAGACTGATGGACAGGTAAGGCTGGTTGTTACATGTTTTGTTGTAATTGTAATTGTAATATATTATTAACTTACTTATTTTTAAACTTATTATTAACTTACTTGATAACTTTTTTTTTTTTTTTTTTTTTAATAAAAGAAAAATAAAAAATAAAAAAACCTCCTCCTCCTCCTCCTTTTCCAGTTGATTTGGAAATTAACGAGCAGCTGCTGCACTAAGAAAAAAAAAAAAAAAAAAAAAAACTCTTCTTCTGCCTGCGTGACTCTTTTTTTTTTTTTTTTTTTTTTTTTTCAAATATTAAAATTTTTTTTTTTTTTTTTCCCCTCCAAACAAAACTCTTCCTTTCCTTTCCTTCTTTACCATCCCATCCAATCCAAAACAAACCAAAACATCCCAACCCTTCAATCACCACAATGTCGTCTCCAAACGAATCGCTGGATCTCTGGGCTCAAAAGCTCGCCAGCCCAACCCTCTCGGTACTCCCAAGCGACTTTTCCCCAGCTGATTCAAAGATCGTAGAGGCTACTTACTCCACACAAGTCCCCTCATCTTTCATCTCAAACATCTCCACCCTAGCTAATGACTTTTCTACCGAATCTTCTCGCAAAGTTGATCCCTTTGATGTCGCTCTTGCAGCTTACTTGATTCTCCTTCGCAAACTTACTGGAGATGAAGATCTTCTCGTCTCTTCAGACCTACCCAATAAAACTTTTGCCCTCGTCCGTGCCCCCCTCACACCAGAAACTACCCTTAAAGACCTGATTGCCTCTATCGAAGACTTCTTTTCTCTCGCTGAAGCACACCCAGCCTCTGCCAAAGCCATTGCTACTTACGTCAAGCAAAAGGACAACCTTGATACTACCCCAATCTACTCCTCAACATCTTTTAGCAGACACTCAGTCGATGAATCCTTCCTCAACAATGCAATCAGCGTCTACTTCAATGGACAATCACTTGACTTTCACTATAACTCGCTTCTCTTTAAAAAGGAACGTATCGAAATCATGGCTGCCCAAATTTTCAAAATCGCCGCAGAACTCGTCCAATCACCCAATACCAAGTGCTGCACAATACCCCTCATCTCTGAAAAGGAACTTGCTGTTCTTCCAGACCCAACCTCTGACCTCCATTGGAATGAGTTCCGCGGAGCTATCCACGATATCTTTGCAGACAATGCAGACAAATTCCCCGATCGCACTTGTGTAGTCGAAACTGCAAATATCTTTAACGAATCTTCAAAGGAACGTGTCTTTACCTATAAGCAAATCAATGAGGCCTCCAATGTTGTCGCCCATTACCTCATTGCCAATGGCATCCAACATGGTGATGTCGTCATGATCTACGCATACAGAGGTGTCGACTTTGTAGTCGCTGTCATGGGTACCCTCAAAGCTGGTGCTACCTTCTCTGCAATTGACCCCGCTTACCCCCCAGCCCGTCAAAACATTTATCTTAGTGTAGCCAAACCAAAGGGTCTCATTGTTTTGGAAAAGGCTGGCACTTTGGATAAGCTTGTTGAGGACTACATTTCTGATAACCTTTCTCTTAAAGCTCGTGCTCCTGCCCTCAGACTCTTGGATGATGGTACCGTCGTTGGCAATGGTGAGATCTCTCCTGCTCCTCAAGACATTTTTGCTCCCTTCCAAGAAAAGAAGAGTCAAAGAACAAATGTGGTTGTTGGCCCAGATAGCAACCCTACCCTTTCCTTTACTTCTGGCTCTGAAGGCATCCCCAAGGGTGTTAAGGGACGTCACTTTTCTCTTACTTACTATTTCCCCTGGATGAGCCAACGTTTTAACCTTTCTGAAAACGATAAATTCACAATGCTTTCCGGTATCGCCCATGACCCTATCCAGCGTGACATGTTCACTCCACTCTTCCTTGGTGCTCGTCTCCTTGTCCCCACCAGCGATGACATTGGTACCCCTGGTGCTCTTGCTAACTGGATGGCCAAGCACGGTGCTACTGTTACCCACTTGACCCCTGCCATGGGCCAGCTGCTTTCCGCCCAGGCTGTCGCAGATATCCCTGCTCTCCACCATGCCTTTTTCGTCGGTGATGTGTTGACCAAGCGTGACTGCGTCCGTCTGCAAAAACTCGCCCAAAACGTTGCAATTGTCAACATGTACGGCACCACAGAGACTCAGCGCTCCGTTTCGTACTTTGAAATCCCCTCCATTACAAACGACGCCGCCTACCTCTTGTCCCAAAAGGACATCATGCCTGCTGGCCAGGGTATGCTCAACGTCCAGCTTCTTGTTGTTAACAGAAACGACCGCAATAAGCTCTGCGGTGTCGGTGAAGTTGGCGAGATTTACGTCCGCGCTGGTGGTCTTGCCGAAGCTTATCTTGAGCTCCCTGATTTGACTGCTCAGAAGTTTGTCAACAACTGGCTAGTTGATAACTCCAAGTGGACCGCTTTGGATGCTTCAGTCGAAGGCAAGCCTTGGACTAACCACTGGTTCGGATCCCGCGACAGAATGTACCGCACAGGTGACTTGGGCAGATACCTCCCTGATGGAAACGTTGAGTGCTGCGGCCGTGCCGATGATCAGGTCAAAATTAGAGGTTTCAGAATCGAGCTTGGTGAAATTGATACCCACTTATCTCGTCATCCTCTTGTGCGTGAAAACGTCACTCTTGTTCGCAGAAACAAGGATGAAGAACCTATTCTTGTGTCATACATTGTCCCCCAGTCTTCTGAAAAGCTTAAGGAGTACTTTTCCAATGTCACTGACGAGGAAATTGACCACCCAGACCCCATGGTCCGTGGCCTTGTCAAGTATAGACATTTGACTAAGGATATCCGCGATTACCTCAAGACCAAGCTCCCCACCTACTCTGTCCCCTCAGTCATTGTCCCCCTGATCAAAATGCCCTTGAACCCTAACGGTAAGGTTGACAAGCCCAAGTTGCCATTCCCTGATACTGCCCAGCTCACTGCCGCTGCCAAGCACGCTGGTGAAGAGCAAAGCAATGCTGTTTTCACCAAGATTGAGGCCATCATTAAGGAAGTCTGGCTTGATGTTCTGCCTCACCCCCACGCCATTGAGCCTACTGATAGCTTTTTCGATATTGGCGGTCACTCCATTCTTGCAACCAGTATGATTTTCGCTCTTCGCAAGAGACTCACCATGGAGGTTCCCCTTGGTTTGATTTATTCCCACCCTACCTTATCTGACTTTGCTGCTAATATTGAAAAGCTTTCCGATGACAATAACGACTACAACTTAGACCGCCCTGGGTCTTCTGAAAAGCCCCAGTCGCTTGTCAGTGATTACGCTGCTGATGCTGATGAACTCAAGGCTACTCTTGCTTCCAAGTACATTGCTCCTTCTTTGCCTTTGGCTAAGGGCTCGTTCACTGTCTTTTTGACTGGTGCTACTGGTTACCTTGGTTCCTTCATTGTCCGTGAGCTTCTCCAGCGCACTGAAACCCCCATCAAGATTATCGCCCAGGTTCGTGCAAAGACCCTTGAGCATGGTCTTGAGCGTATTAAGAACTCAGGTATTGCTTATGGTATTTGGGAAGACTCCTATGCCGAGCGCATTACTCCATTTATTGGTAACATTGAAGAGAAACAGTTTGGTCTTGACAACAAGGCCTGGGCAGGTCTTGCCGATGAAGTCGACTTGATTATCCACAATGGTGCGCTTGTCCACTGGGTGTACCCTTATAGCACTCTTCGCGGACCCAACGTTATTGGTACCATCAACATTATGGAGCTGTGTTCCGTTGGTAAGCCCAAGACTTTTACCTTTGTGTCATCCACTTCTACCGTCGACACTGACCACTATGTTGAGCTTTCTGATTCCATCATTTCGGAGGGTGGCAAGGGTATCCCAGAAAGTGACGACCTCGAGGGCAGTAAGTCTGGTCTTGGAAATGGTTATGGCCAGTCCAAGTGGGTTTCTGAGAAACTCATTCGTTATGCAGGCAAGGAGCTTGGTCTGCGTGGTACCATTGTGCGTCCTGGTTATGTTTTTGGTGACTCTAAGAGTGGTGCCATGAATACTGATGACTTTTTGGCCCGTATGATGAAGGGCTGTGTACAGCTTGGGTCGATCCCCAACATTCACAATACGGTGAATATGGTCCCTGCTGACCATGTTGCGCGTGTTGTTGTTGCGTCTGCATTCCACCCAGTGTCAAGCACAGAGGTTAGCGTTGCGCATGTGACTTCACACCCACGCATTCGATTCCACCAGTTCTTGGGCTCTTTGGCCGTGTACGGCTATGGTGTTAAGATCGAGGAGTATGTGCCATGGCGTGTTGCTCTTGAAAAGTTTGTTGTTGGCGAGGCTAAAGACAATGCGTTGTTCCCTCTGCTCCACTTTGTATTGGACAATCTGCCACAAAACACAAAGGCACCTGAGCTTGACGATACCAATGCGGCGGCAGCCCTTAAGGCTGATACTGAGTGGGTCGGCAAGGATTACAGTGCAGGTATGGGGATTGATGTTAAGCAACTAGGCGTGTATTTGGCATACTTGATTAAGGTTGGATTTTTGCAACCTCCTAAGGAAAAGGGTGAGGAGGCTATTCCTGAGATTACTGTGAGTGAGGCCAGTCTTGAGCTTTTAGGCAAGGTTGGTGGTCGTGGTGGATCTTCCAATTAGAAGGGGATTATATATATATATATATATATATATATAAATAAATAAAAAAAAATAATATTTAGAAATAATACAGATTAAATAGGTAGTAGTAACAGTAATAACAGTAATAACAGTAATAACAGTAGTATATATATATATTTATATATACAGCACTATTTTAAAGAGTCTTTGGAAATAGATTTTTGAAACTCATGGCGTAGAATCTTGATACTCATGGGATCTTGTAATCGGTCAATGATTTTCTGCTGAAGATACTGTTTTTGATTTTCCAAGTCTTTGATTTCCAAAGCTTGCATTTCCAAACGGATTTTAGAGTCATTATTTTCGCGTGCAAGACTCGAGAGTTGTCTTTGGACCATATCATATTTTTTCTGCCAATATGATGATGAAGACAATGGTGATGATGATAACGAAGAAGAAGAAGGTGTAGTAGATGATGCTGTTGTTGTTGATGTTGTTGATGATGAAGAAAAAGATGTATTAGGAGATGATGATGCTGTAGTTGCTACTAAATCTGTATGTTGTTGCAATAATGAGTCTATAAGACTTGTAAGTGTATCAATAGGATCATCATTTTCAATTTCAGTGGCATTGGGCTTTGATACAAGGTCAGGAGTTGCAGCACGGATCCTTGCAATAAGTCCAGAAATATATGCCATATTGACTGTACGTAAAGTCCTCCTATCTTGTAAAGATTGATTGTTGACGTTTCTATTGGTATTTATGTTTGTCTTTGTGTTGTCATCATCATCAGAAGAAGACTCATCATCATCATCATCATCATCATCATCATCATCATCATCTTCTTCTTCTTCTTCTTCACCCTCCTCCTCTTCTTCTTCGTGTAACAGTTGTGCATACACACGTGCTGCTGATGTATTAGCTCCAGGATGTGTAAGTGCAAGAATGGCAGTCGCGTGGGTGTTAAGTGTGGCACGTAATATAGAAGCTTTATTTTCTAGAGCAGCCATTTCTGTCTCCATAGTTGCTATTTTCCGGGCAGCTACTGCCGCTTCTTCCAGTGCATATCTTGAAAGTCGTTTATCTGCTGGTTTTGTTGTTGTTTTAATTTCTTCTTGTTCTTGTTCTTCTTCTTGTTTTTCTATTTCTTTCTTATCCACCCTGACTTGTACTTGCTGATGTTGTTGCTGTTGTTGCTGTTGTTGTTGTTGTTTTTGTTGATGGTATTGAGATAAATGTACAGCTGCATCTCTCAGTTTTTTTTCCAACCCCATTTTACGTTCCAAGTCATGATGTCGCGCTTTAACCAATGTCAATTTCTGTTTAAGTTCTTGAACTTCTGTATCTGCAAGTACGCGTGCACCTTTAGTTCCAGCAATCGCAGATTGTACTAAAAAGGCAAGTGTCACAGGGTCTGTAGTATCTAATGAAGGTGATAATGAAAAAAAGGTTGATTGCTCAAGGGCTGTTGATGCTCGGTGAGGTCGTAGGTGTGGCTGTGGACCATGTTTATTGTTGGGATGAGATTGTTTATGTTTTGTGTGGGGGTGTTGTGGTAGTGATGGTGGCATTTTCTAAAAGACGAAGAGGGTGGAGTATATTATAAGTATATTAAAAAAGATTGGGATATATAAAGATTGTGTTTTTGGAGTATGAGAAAAAAAAATAAAATAAAAATATATAGAAGGAATGTAAAAAAGACTAAAATTTTTTTTTTTTAAGGGGGTGGTGGCATACTATTGTTGTTGTTATGATGGAATATTTTTTTTATTTTATTTTTTTTTTTGAGTAGAGAAAAAAAATTACCTAATCAAATGAAGGTTTTAAATTTAACAAGAAAAAAAATGGAAGGGGTCCTTAATATTAACTGAATTATTTGATTAACTTAATTATTTGATTAACTCAAAAAAAAAAATAGTTTTGTTAATTATAATTATAATTATAAGGGTCCTTTAGGCACTACTGTGAAATAATAATATCAACAAGCAGTTAAAAGAATATATAAATATATAATTCAACAACAACAATTATCATTAATATTTATTTAATGCCTTTAATAAATAATGATGATCAACTTCAAATTATATATTTTTAAACTATTGTTTTATATAAAATTGACTTTTTTTTTACAAACAAAAAAAAAAACAGACTTTTCACATTAATTATTATCATTATCAAAGTTTTTTTTTTTTTTTTTTTTTTTTTTTTTTTTTTTTTAAAAAAAAAAGTCAATTAAAACGAAATAAAAAAAAAACATCTTTGAAAATAAATTCTTTTTTTTTTATTCTCTTTTTTTAAATATTTTAAATATTTTAAATATTTTAAATATTTTAAATATAAAATAAATCCCCTCCTTCTTTTCCCCGCCGACAATTGCCGTTAAATGATTTGAAATCTTCTTCATCTATCTCTCAACTACCGCTGATAACCGCCAAAAAAAACAAAAAAACATACCCGCTTTTGTTTTTTTTTTTTTTTTTAGTTATTTAAAACTTTTATATATACTAGAAGGTCCAACAGATATCATCAATAGTAATAAAATCAAATTTAAATAAATAAATAAATAAAATGGGACTTTAAAAGATTCGCCATTGCTTGACGTTGGCGGTCAAAATTATTTATTTATTTTTTATTTTTTATTTTTTTTAATTTATTTTTTATTTTTCTCCCCACCCCCCACATCAATCGGCAGTTTTTGATTTTTTTTTTTTTTTTTACTACCAACAAAACCACCCACCCACATACAATTTTTATTTTTTAGCCTATAAATACCCAGCCAATTTTCCTACATTTAAAATCTCTTTCTTCTACACTTCAAACTAAATATTTCCTTTTTTTTTTTAATAACTATAATAATAATAATATTAATATCATTCAATCAACACACATACACTTACTACTTTTTTTCTAAAAAAAAATGACTGTAACGACTACTCCACCAACTTCTGTCCCCCTCGGAACTTACCTCGCTATTAGACTTGCCCAACTAGGACTTAAACATGTCTTTGGTGTTCCAGGTGATTTCAATCTTACTCTTCTTGACCATATCGAAGCCTCTCCAGATTTAACATGGATTGGATTCTGTAATGAACTTAACGCAGCATACGCAGCAGATGGATATGCTCGTGTCAAAGGTACTCCCATGACATTAATCACTACTTATGGAGTCGGTGAACTCTCTGCCCTTAACGGTATTGCAGGTGCTTTTGCTGAAAATGTCCCTGTTATTCATATTGTTGGTACCACTGGAAGACCTATCCAAGAAGCAGGACTTCTCATCCATCATGTCCCTCCACCAAAAGGTCATGCTCCTCTCCCAGCAAATCATCGTATCTACCCTGAAACTTCAAAACCATTCTCTGTGGCACAAGAATACCTCCTTGACCCAAGACTTGCCCCTTCTCAAATTGATTCTGCAATCTCTGCAGCTTACAAACAAGCACTCCCTGTTTACATTTACGTGCCTGTTGACATGGTTGCCCAACCTCTCCCTAAACATCTCCTCGATACTCCTCTTGACCTAGCAATTGAATCTGGTCTTGAATCAGAGCAAGAAGAAGATTCACTTGTAGACGAAATTCTTACCACACTTTATGCTGCAAAATCTCCCGTGATTTTGGCTGATACTCTATCTGAACGATTCCGCTTACGTGAAGAAATTACTAATCTTGTTAAAAAGGCTCAAATCCCATCCTTCTCAACTCTCCTAGGTAAAGGTCTTGTTGATGAAACTTCTCCATACTTTGCCGGCGTTTATAATGGTGAACTCTCCCATACTGGAATTGCTGAAGCCGTACATGCTTCCGATTGCGTGCTTAACCTCGGACCTTTACTCTCGGATTCAAATACAGGCGGATTTACTCGCAAAATTAAATCTGAAAATGCAATCATTCTTCACCCTCTTTATGTCCAAGTTGGAGATACCCCACGTCGTGATGGAATTTCATTTGTCCCCATTGTCAAGAAACTTGTGGCCCGTCTAGATCCTGCCAAACTACAACATTCACCACTTCCTCAAGTTACCTTACGCCATGACAGACCCTCTCCAACACCCATTTCTCTCGCAAGCTTAATCCACAATGTCAGTACCCAGTTTTTGCGTCCAGGTGATGTAGTCATTCCAGAAGTTGGAACTGTCCAGTTTGCATCTCCAGATTTCATATTCCCCGCAGATACTCGTATCATTACTCAAGTCTTTTATTCATCTATTGGGTTTTCGCTTCCTGCAGCTGTCGGAGCTGCATTTGCTCAACGTGAACTCAATCCAGCAAACCCTTCACGTGTAGTATTACTTGAAGGTGATGGATCTGCACAAATGACAATCCAAGAACTCGGAACCATGGTCAGAAATAAACTCAACATTGCTGTATTTCTGCTTAACAATTCAGGATACTCGATTGAACGTGCAATCTGGGGACCCCAACAAGGCTACAATGACATTTGTCCTGATTGGAAATGGACTCAATTACTATCTGCATTTGGTGGCTCTGAGGCAAAGTCATGCTTGTCGACTCGTATTGAGACTAAAAAAGAAGAAGAAGAATTTTTCACAAATGGTATAATCAACAAGTCGGATCTTCCAAGACTAATTGAAGTCATTTTGCACCCAAACAATTATCCATGGCGTCTTGATGATCAAGTTAAATTTATGGGTGCTCAAAACATTGCCATGTATAAGGAATATTCTGCAAAACATGATTAAAAAAAAAAAAGCTTAAATGCAACCAAGTTTATTTAGAAATCTATTTACTTTTTTTTTTTTTTTTTTCTTCTTCTTCTTTTTTTAATGCAACAAGTACTTATTATATATATTAAAGTATCTAAGTGAAAAAAAAAAAAAAAAAGCTTATCCAACAACGGCATCTATAAAGGCTCGTCGTAAATGACTTCCGCGCCGCTCACTCACAGCCTCCAAATACTCCTCAAACTTATACCTTAATCGTCTCAATGTACTTGTAAGTGGCCATTCACCTCTTGTTTTAATACTTTTCCTTGGATTAAGTAAAATTTCAAACAATTCTGTCCATAAATCTGTAGCCCAGTATCGTTTAAGTGGAACACCAATTGCTATTAATTCACCCTTGGTAGTAGTAGTTGTACGTAGAAACTTTCCAAATAACATCAAATGGGCAAGCCCTGCAACCCCATGATAATCAGGTTCATATGTCCATGGTTCATGTGCACGCATCTCGACACAATCTTGTGAATCCACAGGCCACGTTGCAACAAATTGTGATCGCTCAGGGTATGCACTTACATCAATCCCTCGACCAAAATCAATTACCTTAACTCCACATTGCGTCCATCCATTATCTCCATTAGCTTTGTATGACCCTAAACCTCGCTCACCGTCATCTGGTACTCGTAGCATCACATTATCAGGCTTTAAGTCACAATGAACAATCCTTGCACGATGAAGACCTTCAACCACTCGCAACACTTCTACAATAACAATCATGGCTACATGCTCGTCCAGTGCACCAGATCCCGGTTGTCGCCGTTGCCTTGCACGATTCACTGCATCAAGTACAGTCCCATGTGCCTCGTAATCCATCACCAGGTGACTCTCATCTTTAAATAAGTACTGTTCATGTGCACGCACAACTGATTCCAAGAGCCGTGTATCACCCACTGTTTCACCTGCCCGCCGCACACGTTCTAGAATATAAAACTCCCACACATTCGGTGTATCTTCAATTTTGATGGCCCGGCGTATTATTTTGTACCTTTTGGGGGTATTCTTCCCCTGATTTTCCCCCAAGTACACGCTGCCAAACCCTCCCTGGCCTAGTAAGCTTTTGAGTCGGTACGTTTGACCATCAGGGTATTCAACTACTACGCTGACTGTTTCTTCTTGTTTTTGTTTATTTGAAAATGCCCGTTTCAATACATCTTTTTTGCCCAGCACCACGTCCGGGTGAAAGTGAAACGAAGTCCATGTTGTCAGTGGCGGTTGCATGTGTTCCAAAATCCGCTGTTTATGATCTTCAGATGTTGGATCGCACAAAGTTTCAGGCACTACTGCTGATTCGGCGACGTCGGGATGTTGGCTTCTGATTTCGTCGTGCTCGTGCTCGTGCTCGTCTTCGCCGTCAGCGTCGCCGTCAGCGTCGGCATCATCATCGGCTTCTGTTCTAGAATTTAAGGTAGGATTAGCGCCGTTCGCACGGAAGGAAGAAGAAGAAGAAGAAGGGGAGAGGGAGGGGGAAGACCGCGACGGCATACCTGAGCGACCCGCAAACGTCGCCGTGGACTTGCCGGTAAAATCGTCATCGTCATCGTCATCGTTGTCATCATCATCATCATCATCATGGTCTGGCAAGTCGGTATCACCAAACCCTGTATTTTCAGTTTCAAAGCCGTTATCGTCATCGTCAACATCTCTTTCATCATCGTCGTCGTCACTGGAATCTTTAAGTGGCTGGTTGAACATCTCGTAAACATCTTCAGTCGCTGCTTTGGTCATCAACGTCATGGTTGGTGAAGCCGGAGCTCGTTTAGAGGGAGAATCTTTGAAAAAAAATGTTAGATGAAAAAAAAAAAAAAAAAAAAAATCTTTCTGTCATTCACCCACCTGTGATTGGAACAGACTCCTGAAACAAGGGCTGCTCATGGACTTGGGGATCAGACTTAAATAATGGCGACGAGGGAGTCTGGTCTGATTTCTCGGATCCTGCCGACCCCAATCTTTTACCAGACAATATACCTCGAGCCCGCGCCAGGACTTCCTCCAAACTTAGCTCCTCTCCATCCGAGTCTTGAAGATACTCCAACGCCACATCAATGACTCCTGGTCGTTTCCCCGGTACGTCATCGGGCTGCTCAAACAACTGTATTTTCTTCTAAACCATTGTTAAAACCATGAGGTATCTCCATCCTTTGGTACTCACCTTATCTCTGAAAATAAACATCTTGGTATGCTTTTTAGGCTGCGTTGCAGACTGTAGTGTCTGGCCGACCCATGGAGTCGCCTCCACCACATTTTCCTTACGACGTTGTGCCAGTGTCCCCATATTGACCCAGCCGCCAGCCGCCAGTTCTTGTTGAGACAGCGCACCGGTAGGATCCGAAAACACGCCCATTTTCGTGCGAGATTCACGAGAGCTTGTTGCCGAGCTTCCTTGTTGTCCATGCTCTGGAGTTGTTGCAGCACCTTCTTTAAGAGCAAGCGCCGGTCTCACAATCTCTAAATCATTGTCCACTTGTTCGTTGGGGTCTGGTGGGTTGGTTTCTAGCCGTCGGCAAAACTCAAGGTAATGCCGCCGTAAACGTTCAGCAGGCCGAGCCATACGCTGGAGCCCGACCTCATACGCTTGCTTTGCTTGCGCTCTTAGTCCCATGGTTTCAAGATATCGTGCATATTCTTCGTAAAAGGTGGCTAGCCCACGGCCGATTTCTCTTCTTGCTAGAAATAGAAACATTCCTCGAGGGTCATCGGAAAAAGTCATGTATCTTAGCCAAACTTTGAGATACCGCGGATCATCACGTACATATGGGGCATCTTGGAACTCGTGCGCACATCGCTCAAGTACAAGAGCAAGCCGGCTTTCGGCACTGTTACCTTGCGGGAAGTTTGCCAAGGTCCATTGGATGAGGTCGAGATACGGTTCAAGCGGGTCATCTAAATCGTGAGAGTTGCTGATCCGGCGTTCAAATTCGTCACGTTCCTTGACAAGTTGCTCACGAGCTGCTATGGATTCTGGGGAACCGCCTGCGGGTGGGATGGCAAAAACGCGGGCGAGAGATGCTGCAGAGCGACCTTCTTTAAGAGGCTGGATGTTTTCCTTTTGGGCCTCGAGAATATCAATTGAGACCGGTGCCGAATCCGACAACAGCGAGGAGTTCCCAGGCGATGGAGCTACTGGTTCTTCCGGCATTGGAGGGTCTTTTTTAAGGAGGAAAAGAAAAGAAGACGGGTGGTGATGGATGTTGAAAAGTGAAGATTTTTTTTTTTAAGGAGAAAAGAAAGTGAATAAGAGGGTGTTTGTTTACTTTTTTTTTTTATAGAGTGGAATCACGTGGAGGTTGTTGTGGTGATGGTAAGAAAAAGATATTCAACTTGAGGATTTAAAAAAAAGTGAAAATGAAAGAAATGGAACGAGCTTTAGAATTGGAATAAAAGGAATTTGAAAAAGAAAATGAATTGAAATTAATTTTTATAAAAAAAAAATTAACATTATTAAAAAAAATTGACATTATTAAAAATAATTAAAAAAAATTTTTGAGATTTAGAAGTGTCAAATGTAAAGACTTCACATACTGTTTTTTTAATGTTGATATCTAACTAATTGATATAAACTGAGAATTAAATAACTTCTACAATATACTTTTAAAAGTATTTTTAAAAATACTTTTAAGCAAAATTTTGCTATTAATTTATATAAATATGGAATTTATTTTTTCATTATCCTTTTTAAATAAAAATTTACTTTTTGCAATTACTTTAAAATCTTAGAGATTATAAAATTAGTTAAAGTGACTGTCTTAAAAAGTTTTCCTCAAGAAGAAAAAGATCAAAGACTATGGAGTTTACAACTGAATTCATAATTAAACATAGTACCAAATTGAGCAAACTTCAAGTTGAATAAATTGAAAAAAAAAAAAAATTCTATTGGCATTTTCAGTAAAAAAAAATCACACAAATAAAAATCTTTTAAAAATCACAGAAAACCTCAACTATGTTAAATAAATTAAAAAATAAATTAAAGTTGTGTTTGCGTCAGCCCGGAGTCGAACCGGGGGCTCGTCGATGGCAACGACGAATTTTACCGCTAAACCACTAACGCTTTTAAAGTTTTATGCTTAAAAGGTTATTTTGGGTACAAAAATGCACTCCAAGTGTGAAACTGACAGCAAATTGTAGCTAAAATAACAAACAAACAAACAATTGTTGCTAAAACAATTTTTTTTTACTCTTTTTCTTAATAAACTGGCTTCAAAAACTATTTTAGATTTGTTGGAAATAAAAATTTAAAGCCAAATTAAAGATTTATTATGAAAATGAAAAGATATATAGTAAGAACAAGAAGGATAGTACAGATGCAAATGCTATATAATTATATAGACCTTGAATAAAAAAAAAATTAATAACATTGAATTTTATTGTTTGTTTGTTTGTTTGTTTTTATTCAAGGGTTATAGAACTATATAACATCAGCATCTGCGCTATCCTTTTATTGTCTGACTATGTGACTTGCCGGTTTTCATTTGTACCTTTTTAGTACGGGTGGTTTCTGTTCTGTGCGTCTCCCGTAGCCCGGAAGATGGGCCCTGATGCCAGCTTACGAGGAACAGGGAGAACCAGTCTGTCGGTCCCAAAACCTTCCCAACCCATTTCCACTTATCTTCACGGACGCCCATGTATTTCTTAATCTCTTCCGTCAGAGATACGGCCCGCAATCACCTGCAGGCTATTTAGACTGTACGGAAGAGTCGGCATTCCTGTAACCAGGGTAGCCTATGGTTTTCAGTCTAGGTGTATACTCCCGTACACATCCTCAGGAAAAGGGGGTATTCTGGGAATCGAACCCAGTATCTTCCGCTGTCGAGCGAACGTGTTACCCTTTACACCATCCAGCCCTTTTTCCCCATTGAATTTTATTAACCGCTCGGCCATAAAGCCTGATCACGTGCATTAAACTAAAGGGATTAAAAATATGTAATGAAGGACAAAAGCGATGCACATATAGGCAGGTTGGCCGAGTGGTTTAAGGCGGCAGACTTAAGATCTGCTACTCGAGAGAGTGCGCGAGTTCGAACCTCGCACCTGTCATCATTTCTTTTTTTGGTATAGTTTAAAAAGTTTGAAATTGAAAAGGATAGTTACAACTGCAAATATGGAGAGCTGGAAACAGTTCATCACATTTTGGTTTAATATCCTTTGCTTGAAGAAGAAAGAAAAGTATTAAATCGGATATTTTCAGAAATGGACATGTTGACTCTCTTAAACAGCTTAATTGGCTAACAAGAGATTGTAAGCTTTATCTCTGCTTGGAGGGATTAAGAAATACAATTACAGCGTTGATGAAGACAAGCGGAGATAAGTTGGGAAGATTTGGTTTTTTTTTTGACCCCCTGTTCCTTGTAAGCTGGCATCAGGACTTATTTTCTGGCTGCTAGAGATGCAATGTTGGAGCCAAAATTAAAGGTTTATTATGAAAATGAAAAGATATATTATGGACAAGAAGGATAGCTTAGATGCTGATGTTATATAATTCTCTATAACCCTTGAATAAATACAAACAAACAGACAAATAACATTGTTTTTTGTTTGAATCTAGAATATTAGCTAAAATAACTATATTTTTAGTGTTAACTACCAAACTGACTACGCTTTATATGTTAGTTAAAAAAGATAAATATTCAATAGAAAAAAACAAAAATAAAAAATAAACAGAAGTCATGATTTCTCTGAGTATTAACTGGTAGACTATAACAAAATTGGAAATTTGGAATTTAAAAGAAATATGAAATAGAGGATTGAAACGAAATTTCTTAACACACTAAGAAGGAACAGTGATAATAATTTTATAGTGGAGTACTATAGAAACTTAAAACTAAATTTATTAGCAAGTAAATAAATAATAACTTTAAACATAACAGATAAATAAAAAAAAAACAATTGAAAATTAATTAAAGAAAAAAAAACCGAAATATATCCTCCCTTCGTTTAAAAAAAATGGTATAAAAATAAATAAAAAGTAAGGGCTCAACCGGGAATTGAACCCGGGACCTCTCGCAAATTGCTTAGAATAACCCTAAGCGAGAATTATACCACTAAACCATCGAGCCATCAATGAATTTGTTAAAAATGTAAACTAGAGAAGCTATATATAGTGAACTTAATTCTTAACTATTTTTCTTTTAATATTGGCGAAATCAGATAAAAATATGGTTTAATGAATTAAATTAAACTTATTTTAATGAGAAAATATTGGATTTGATCTTTAAATGCTGTTATTTTGTCAAGGGAATGTCCGGGTGTACTTCTATAACCTTTGAATAAAAAACACATTTAAATTTAAATATTTATCTTTTTTTTATTTTATTTTTAAAGGGTTTAAATGATAAATAATAATCCTTTTTTTTTTGTATTCTGGTTGTATTCTATTAGGTCTTGTACTTTGAAAGTTAGAATATGGTCAAGCCCTTATGTCAATTATTTATTAGTATTTTATTTTATTCTATTTATTTATTTATTTTTTTTTTGATTTAGGATTTCCTTTTTTACTTAACCCCCCGGATTTTATAAAAATGCACATTTATCGATTTACATATAGCATCTTACTATACTGAACACTCTCGAACTACAATATAAATATGAAAGATTCTGTCAATCTATAAATTCATAACGTTGTTAGTTTGTCTTGTTTGAATGCTTGAATATTTTTTTTGGTTCGACCCCGGTATGACGTATTTTTTTCTTGTTTATCTGAAACCCAAACATAGACACAAAGTTATCTTCCTTTATTTATTTTGATATTTTGATAAGCCCAAAAATTTTGTCTCACCACTTTTTTTTTTTATCATTAACCAAACTAACTAAACTAACCACCCAATTATTCAACCAAGAATCTTTAAACTAAAAAAAAAAATTCGAAATGACCAATTCACTAGCACTTTCCCCAGAGCAGATTGCTACATTTCAGAAAGAAGGATGCCTCGTTATCCCTAATGAGCTTCCGCTAGAAACGGTGACAAAACTTCTTGACGAAACTGCAAATCTACTTAATACCTTCTCGCTAGAAGACCACCCTTTGACTCAGTTTACAACAGGCGAAGGGACTGAAGAACGTCCTCATGTTGGAGATGACTATTTCCTGGAAAGTGGAGACAAGGTTCGATACTTTTTTGAGGAGGGTGCATTTGAAACAGATCCCAAAACTGGGAAACAAGTACTTGTCAAACCAAAAGAGCGCGCTATTAACAAGATTGGACATTACCTACATGCATCTCCTGAAGTATCGCCAACTTTTGGAGAGGTTACTGTGAATGAACGAAACCACGCAATAGTTGATTCTCTTGGATATGATGATGCACGAGTGCTTCAGTCCATGGTTATTTGCAAGCAGCCAACTATTGGCGGCGAGGTTCCGCCACACCAGGATGCTACTTTTTTGTACACAAAGCCGCTTTCATGTCTTGGATTCTGGTATGCTCTTGAGGACTGTACTAAAGAAAACGGTGCCCTACAATATCTTCCCGGGTCACACCTTAATACCCCTATTGCCAAACGACTTGTACGCACAGGTGAATCGGGTGAAATTAAAACTACATTTGAACCGGTTCCTGGTGCAGTGATAAGCGAGGAACAACTGGAACTGCAAAAGGATGCTTCAAAGTATAAATGGGTTGAGTGTCCAGCAGGATCTTTGGTATTGATTCACAACTCGGTTGTACACAAGTCAGAACACAATTTGTCAAACAAATCGCGATATGCTTATGCGTTCCATGTGATTGAAGGTACTGCAGATTATGATACCCGGAATTGGCTACAGATTCCATCAACTGGTGGTGCCAACTTTACAAAGCTGTAGTTATTATTATTATCACTATTAATTAAATGCCTTTTTTTTTTCATAAATATATTTACATTAAGTGAGCTTTGAATCGGCCAAAAAGGGGAAAGCATCTTGTAGAGAAAAGGAAAAGTTTGCGCCGAAAGCATAAGCCACTCCGACCATGATGGCGCAAGTGGCAATAGCAAAGCCGCCTGCAGCAGCCAGAATCATCAATGAGTCAAGGGAATCATCGTGAGCCTTTGAAAGTGAGAGTGTAGTGTTATCATCTTTGGGATAGTGTTGTTGAATGTACTG
The DNA here is from genome assembly GCF_902498895.1 of Magnusiomyces paraingens. Classification (NCBI taxonomy): domain Eukaryota; kingdom Fungi; phylum Ascomycota; class Dipodascomycetes; order Dipodascales; family Dipodascaceae; genus Magnusiomyces; species Magnusiomyces paraingens. The sequence goes on from NW_022474067.1 coordinate 1,438,065, forward strand.
CTCAATTTTGCCGCAGAGAATTTCCAGCTTGAGATAATTGGGGTCTGTTGCGACGTTTCGGTCATGGATCCGCTGGACATACTCGCGGAAAACATCATAGACTCCTTTGCGAGAGCGAGCAAGGAGAATGAGTTTGCATGCAAGCCCGCGTCGGATCTTGACGTTTGTTTCAAAAACATGGATATTGTTAAAGACGAGCTCAAGAGTTGCAATGGCCATGACTTGAGGGATAGCACAGAAGCGGAAAAGGGTAGGCTCATTGATATTGTCAAGGTACTGAAGAACCTTAGGAACAAGCTCAAGTACATTGATTGTCATTTCAGTGAGTACATGGAGACCCTTTGTAGTGTAAACAGCTGGGTCATTAAGTTCTTTTAACGAAGAAACGTGGCGAGCCCAAAGTTCTTTAGGGTAGAAGGTGCGGCCATCGTCAAGATCTTCTTTAAAGTCACGAATAATATTTGTTTTTTGCAAAAAGAGACCCATTGCCAGGTGTAGATCAGGTTCCTCAGCAAGAATAGGGCCACCGAATTGGGAAATAATGGCCATACGAGTTAGACCCTCACCAACAAGACCGGCGACATAATAGCAGTAAAGGTTGTAATCGTCAACAGTCTCGAGACCGTCTCGTGTAAAGTCTGAGTCAATGGCATAGTCGGCCATACCGGCACCCATTCTGCGTGTGATATCGGCAATAACTTCACGATATTCTGGCTTAAGGTTTGAGTACTCTGCAATAACAACGTCAAACTCAACGAGAACAACACGGTCCTTTTCATCTGGCCCAGAGTCGTTAAATGTCCAGCCAGGAGTTGTGAGATACGTGTCGAATTTGCGGAGAAGGGGGATTTTAGTATCGAGAGAAAGAGTCATGTCATCTTCTACAGTGTCCAGAGCACGCAGAATAATGTAGAATAGAGCAATGGCGTCGCGAAGCTCAGGGTGAAGTTGCTGGATGACGGCTGCAAAGGAGCGGGACGTAAGGTTGAGAAGCTCATAGCAACGGTGGAGCTCTGGTGTCTCTGACTTGGTATCACGAGGATAAAGTACCGAAGGGAAAAATTTTATCTGAAGTGCAGCCCGCAGTTCTGACGGGTGAAGTAACAGGTCGGCTAGTTTACCCATTTTGTTTTTTGTTTATGTTTTTGTTTATTGAAATTTATTGAAATTTGGAAAGTTTTTTGGTAGTGGTGATGGTGGCCTTTAAGGGGGAGGAGTGGAGGTGTAGAAGACTGAAAAATACGGGATGGGTAGATCTGGGAATGGAGATATCATAGGACTTTTTGTTTTGTATTATATGCGAATCTGGACATTTTCAACAACAACAACAACAACAACAACAACAACCACACCACCAAATAAGCAAGCAAGCAAATATAAGCGCACTAACACAACAGCATGTCGTCGCCAAAAAAACTGCTGCTTATGGGCCGCAGCGGCTCAGGAAAGTCATCTATGCGATCGATTATCTTTTCTAATTACTCGGCATATGAAACTCAAAGATTAAGTGCCACAATGGACGTGGAGCACTCGCACCTACGGTTTCTCGGCAACATGACGCTCAATCTTTGGGATTGTGGTGGACAAGATGTTTTTGTAGAAAATTATTTCTCATCGCAACGAGATCATATATTTGGAGGAGTGGAAGTGCATATCCATGTATTTGATGTACAGTCGAATGAAGTCCAGAAAGATATTCGCACTTTTATTGAATGTTTATCACATCTTCGCAAGTTTTCGCCCAAAGCGCGTATATTTGTTCTTATTCACAAAATGGACTTGGTCAAGCCTGAAAAACGACCCGAAATTTTTGATACATTTATGCTTTATCTACGCGACCAGAGTAAGCCCTATGGGTTTGAAATAACTGGGTTTATGACATCGATCTGGGACGAGTCGCTGTACAAGGCGTGGTCACAGATTGTATGCTCAATGGTTCCTAATATGAGCATGTTTCAACGGTATTTACAAAGGTTTGCAGAAATTAGCGAGGCTGAGGAGGTTGTTTTATTTGAGCGAACTACATTTCTTGTGATTTCGCATGTGTCGCCGCTGGCTGAGCGACAAGCGTCTTACGAGAAGCTACTGGAGCAGACTGGAGATGGAGAGCCACTTCGAAAGCTGGACCCTAAGAGATTTGAAAAGATTTCAAATATTATTAAGACATATAAGCAGAGTTGCTCGAAGCTGCAAGCGCAACTACAGACGCTGACATTGCATGGACCGAGTTGTTCTGCCTATATTGACACTTTGACGAATAACACGTTTGTCATGGTAGTCATGCCTCCTGGTGAGTCTGAGACTCAAGGCAATACCATAGTTGCCAACATTAAGGGAGCAAAAGAATGGTTTGAAAAAGTTGAGCAGTAGTGTATTATGTACAAATAATTCTAATTTTTTTAATGTTTTGTTTCTTTTTTTTTTTTTTTTTTTTTAAAAGAACCAAGACCCAAAACGTTGTTTCGAGGTGGCTTTAGAGCCGAGCCCAGTGGTGGTCACAGCCTTGCCAACATTAAATCCCCATTTTTGAAGTTGGCGGACAACTGCAGGAGTGATGGCAGCTGTGATGGGTATACGGATAAAGATGAGAGACTTGTGGAGAGCGTATGCGACGCCAAACTCAGCAATTAGTCTACGGTCAATTCCAAACCATTTCTGGGTAGGCTGGGGGTCTTTTGCCCTTTCAGGGTCCAAATGGCCAGTTTCTGCGTCTTGTTCCAAAGACTTTTCCTCAGTGGTATATCCAAAGTAACCTTTGACCTGGCTTGTCCATGCTTCCATGCGCTCTGGGCCAACTGAGTGAACAAACAGGAATGAAAGAGGCAGGTCGACGGCAGAAAGTCCGAGGTAAACACCGAGAGCAGAGTAACCGTACTTGGCCATAAGAGCCTTAATGCCCTTTTTAGGAGGTTGCTGGGATGAGGAGGGAGGAGGAGTTGCTGTTGAGGCAAACCGCCGGGCCATTTTGAAAATACTTGATCGGAGCATTGAGAAGTTTGTTGATTATTGTTGATTGTTGATTGTTGATTGTTGATTGTTGTTGATGGTATAAACGAGAGAGGTTTTTTTTTGTTTTTTATTTTTTATTTTTGAGACCGAAATTTTTAAGTGGCAGTTTTGGTTGGAAGATGAAAAACTGCTCACAGACTGATGTATGAAAATTGAAATACCTGGTAAGATGAGTTATGGTTATTAATAGTAAGTAAGTTTAAATTGGTAACTTTTATCTTATTTTGAATTTAGCACGTGAATGACTTCCTTTACATTATTTTTTTTTAATATATCTGTTAAATTTAACTGTTATATCTTCAAAATTTGCTAAAATGGCCACTGTTAAAGATAAATTTCAATAGAACGTTTTTGATAATTTATCATTGAATATAACCAAACCTTTTAAGGTGATGGTGATGGTACTTTGAAGAGTAATTAGTATTCATATGTACAATTCAATATTTATATTTAAACTCTTTTTCAAATTAATTATAGAAATAAACTAAAAGTTTTCTATTTCAATCAAATAATTCCTAAAATTGTATCTTTTTAACAATGTTAACTGAAAAAAATCAAAACTGATATCAACTTCCTAATTGTTTCCTTCTTTCAATTCATATTCTTATTCATATTCTTATTCTTCAAAATCAAATTGTTAATCTCATTCAAACACAATACAAACTGAATACTACTTCACTACCTAACTGAGCTTGACATTCTTCCCCTCACAAGGTTTCTTGTAATCTCATGTAGTAACAACTTACAACTTCCACTGAGGGGTGCGCTTTTCAGCAAAGGCAGCCAGACCTTCACCAATATTTTCAGAACTATTCATTGCCTCGGCTTCTTGAGAATCATATACCCGCCTAGAGTTTTCCTTTAACGACTCAGCCGTTGTCTCATAACCTCTGCGAATTCCACTCAAGGTAACTGCTAAAGCTTCTGGTGCACTTAGCAAAATACGTTTAGCCAGAGCCAAGGCTGTGGCTTGTACATCTTCTGTAGTTGGCTCAACTCTAGTTACGATCCCCCAGGTGTGCATTTGAACAGCAGAGACAGGTTCTGCAAGAAGAGCAATCTCCATGGCTCGTTGGAGAGGAAGAAGACGGCCAAGACGAGGGAGAGCTCCTGCAATTGCAGCAACAGAACGGCGCGGTTCAGGAAGTGAGATTGTGGCAGAGGCCACAGCGACAACCATGTCACAGTTGAGGAGAGTCTCTGTGCCACCACCATAGGCCGGTCCATTTAAAGCTGCAATGAAGGGTTTTTTGGATGTTCGGTCAGAGATTCCAAGAAATCCATTGTCAGACAAAATGTCTGGAGGAACAGAAGTATCAGTGATGGCTGTGCGCCAGCCTTTAAGGTCTGCACCTGCGCAGAAAACACGGCCAGTACCTGTCAAGATGACAACACGTAAGCTCGGGAGTTCTTCAAAAAGAGTCCAGAGCTTGTCAAACTTTGCATGGTCTGCAGCAGGAACACAGTTGAGACGTTTTGGTGCGTTTAGGCGAACTCTAACGACGTGTGGGTGGGGGAAATCGACGACGATTTCGAGCTGTAAGGTCTCTGCAAGGTTGAGAAAAGTTTGTTGATCTTGTTGCAAGGTCATTGTTTTTGGTTATTTGAATTGATGATAGTTATTAGATTATTAGATTATTAGATTATTTTAATAAGATTATTTATCTATATATATATGTCGTTTGAACTAAGTGACATGATGGGGTTATTTATACTTGTCTTTGGAAACCTCGGATGACCCCACATTGTGTGTATAAAAAGGTCTTGAAGTTCCTTTTCTTCTCTAACCCCCCACAATTTAGTTTCTTAAAGAAAAAAAAAAAAAAACCCGTCCCCACTATCTATTTATTACTATATACACACGCACACACACAAACACACACATAAAAAAAAAAGATCATGACAACTTCCAAATACGCCCAGATCTCCCAACTCGCAGTCTCCTTCGCTGCCCCGCAAGTCCTGCTTGTTGAATTCAACAAACCCCACAAGATTAATGCTGTCGATGCCAAAACATGGCGAGACTATGCCCGCATCTTTGCCATTGCCTCCACAGATCCTGATGTGAATGCTATTGTTGTTGCAGGCCAAGGTGAACGAGGGTTTTGTGCCGGACTAGACTTAAAAGACACTGAAGGATTTAATGAAATTAGTGGCCAGGCTACAGAACCTTCACGTAAAGCTATCAAGTCACGCGCACATATTCGCGAGTTTCAGGAAGCCATCAAGTCAGCATATGATTGTCCTAAGCCAGTGATTGGAGTGGCCCATGGCATTTCCATAGGACTGGCTATGGATATCTTGACAAACGTCGATATCCGTCTTGCAGCTGCAGATACTAAGTTCTCAGTACGCGAGATTGCAATTGGCATGGCGGCTGATATTGGCACCCTACAACAGCTCCCGCGACTTGTAGGTTCGCACTCGTGGGTCCGCGAAATTGTTTTCACAGGACGTTTTTTTGGTGCTGACGAGGCACTTAAGCAAGGTCTTGTGTCATATGTGTATCCGACGGCTGCAGCGGCCAAAGAGGCTGCCATTAAGCTAGCAACTCAGCTAGCACAATACTCTCCTGTTGGTCTTCAAGGAGCAAAGGAGTCGCTTAATTATGCTGCCGAGCATACTCTTGAAGATGGGTTGAAGCAGATTGCTGCTTATAATTCCTTTGCATTGCAGACTGATTTCTATGAGGGTATTTCTGCAACTCTTGAGAAGCGCAAGGCCAGATATGAAAAGTTATAAAGGAAAAAATAAATAAATAAATAAATAAATAAAAACAAAGAGGTTATTATAGTTAAATAAATATTAAAGTACAAAGATATGATTATTTACTCTTTGGCTTGATGAAGTTGCTCAGTTTTGGTTTTTTTTCCCCAGGTGAATGCTCTTCTTTGTGTCGCCGTTTAGGCATAGCACTAATCCTGTTTTCTTCATCGCTTTGTTCAATTTCTTCTTTAGTCAGTTTCCGACACAGATCTTGGCCACTTTCAGAGACTTTACCAACTGCCCTACCTACCCGGTACGCTTCCAATGGAGGCGTGGGGTTGTGTAGAACATCATTATTGCCCTTGAGCCATTCTTTGGCGTCTTTCACAGTTAACATCACGGGCTCACGATCGTGCAACCACTCGAGTGGGGAAGAAACCGGTCGGGTGATGATGGAGACTGTATTCTGGTAACAGATTCCGGCAAAGAAAAGAAGTGGTTTAACAGGATGTTTTTTCTCAGGCTCAGGTTCTTCAAGTTTGGCCTCTTTGACGTCTCCAAGCTGTTTCTTGACCTCTTCAGATTCCTTCTTAATTTCTTCAGACTCCTTCTTGACTTCTTCAGATTCCTTCTTGACTTCTTCAGATTCCTTCTTGACTTCTTCATGTTCCTCCTTAACTTCCTCAGATTCCTTCTTGACCTTCTCGGTTTTTATTTTTCCTTCAGTCTTTGCATCAGCAGACTCACTTTTTTCTTCAACTACCTTGGGTCGTATATAATACGGAATCTTGACTGTACTTTTCTTGGTCTCAAATAATTGTTTAGCTTGCCATTCGTAGTATCCTTGGGCCAAAACAATACATCGGTTTTTAGGATACTCTAACTCTTGTGGGTTTTCCAAAAAGCGATGCCAAAACCCTCTGGGATCTTCCACTTTTTCAATCCGAGCATTAAAAGTGGCAAAATGATGAGAATTCGCATTACCACTCGATTTAAACCCAGGGTCCAAACTCCACGTCATGTAAGAAACTTCATGCTCAGTGTTTATACTCAGGTCAAGTCCAAACTTAAGAATGATACGATAAACTGGGACTCGTTGATATGGTGCAAAGTTATACGAGGTCGGGGACTTTGTAGACGACGAATCAATTGAGTCTATTTCAAACCCAGACGCACGCAAAACCCCGGAAAGTTCACTTAAAGGCTGTTTATTGTCAACCAAAAGAGAATCTAATCCAAGATATTCATCATACTTACAATTGCAAAAACAAAACGACCGCACATGACATGCTGATTGATAAAGATAAATAATTTTTTTGATATTTGATAATTGAAAAAAAAAAAAAAAAAGGCGTAGTGTAGTGTCTGTTGCCAACCCCACAAATCAGCCTGTTTGTATTATTTTTTGGTGGTGGTGGTGATGGTGGAGGTTATTCAGTAACACTAAAAAAAAAAAAACCTTTTAGGTCTGCCTTAATGTCCTTCACACACAAATTTTTCACAGCTTTTTTTTTTTTTTTTTTGTCTTTCAACTTATCAAAGTATACCGGTTTTCACATAAAATATAAATATAAATAAAAATATAAAAAGAACCCTCTTTTTCTCAACTATGCTCCGACTGACGACGACTGCCCGGAGAGCACCCGTGCTGGTGGTCCCGCGCATTCTACGCAGACAAATTTCACTATTCACACCCATCAATGATAAACCGGGAATGACGGCAGCTGCAGCCGCTGTCAATGCTCAAAATCTAAACGCCAAGGCACCGACCATTAAGCTACAGACCCCTCGCGACGAGGCCGATGCACGTCATGGTGACGCTGCACTTCGGCTCATGTTTGACGATGCCGGGTTCTGGAAATCCATGAGCCCTGTGCATAATCCAGGAAAGAAAACAGGTCTGTTTGATAACCCATACTTGACATCGCCTCGTGGAATGCTCCGCTTTACAGAAGTGTCACTTGCTCAAGCACAAGCTCTGGCCCAACGGATCCTTTCGGGAACTGTGCGTGATGGTGGAGATCTTGTTCGAACACTTGATCGCCTTAGTGATACTTTATGTCAGGTCATTGATCTCATGGGCTGTGTACGTGCTGCACATCCAGCACCTGGGTTTCAAGCGGCCGCACAGCAGGCCCATGAAACCATGTTTGAGTACATGAATGTGCTAAACACCTCAGTAGAACTGTATGACCGACTTGCTGCAGTTTTCGAGGACCCTGAAAAGGTTGCAAAACTTTCTGCTGAGGAAGATTCTACAGGGCGGTTACTTCTTGCCGATTTTGAAAAGTCCGGCATTCGGTTAGATCCTGAAACACGAACCAAATTTGTCCAGCTCATGAATGTCATTTCTGTTATGGGACAAGAATTTATGGAGGCCGCTGCAGAACCTCCTAAAGACCCGTCTGTGGCTTTTGTCAAAGCTACCTCTTCCGATCTTGAAGGTTTGGACCGCGGGCTTGCCCGGTATCTTGTACAAACCCAGCAGTCAAAGTTATCCAAACTATTTGGTGAAAAGGAACCAGGCTCATTACTTGTGCCAACCACAGGTTGGGAGGCTGCAGTTGCTCTACGAACTGTTCGAGATGAAAAAGTACGCCGGGAAATCTGGACCAAGGGCCATTTAGCATCTGCCGATTTGGAACAAGATAACCGTTTGCAAACGATTTTACGTGCGCGTGGTGAGCTGGCCAACCTAATGGGTGCTCCTTCATATGCCGCCTACGAACTTCATGGCAAAATGCTTAAGACTCCAGCTTTGGCAGACTCGTTTCTTAAGGCCATTGAAGCAGCAGTGGCGCCCAAGGCACGCGGCGAGATTGCGGCGCTGGCGCGGATCAAGGCCCAAGCTACAGATGTCCCCCACAAAACAGCAGGGATGGAAGCCTGGGATAGAGACTTTTTCGGAGCTAGGTTCTTGCATCAGCAGCATTTGTTAAGAGACCACAGAGACGATACACCATCTCAAGAAGCAGTCGCACGTATCCCAGAATACTTTTCAGTGGGAACTGTAATCCAGGGTCTTTCACGATTATTTACAAGTATCTACGGGATCCGGTTTGAACCAGTGCCTCCCAAGGAGGGCGAAACATGGCGTGACGATGTACGTCGGGTTAATGTTGTTTCGGATACTGACGGACTTGTAGGTGTCATGTACTGTGATTTGTTCCAAGCTCCAGGTAAATCGCCTAATCCTGCACACTTTACAGTACGTTGTTCACGTCGAATCTATGCAGCAGAAAATGATGCCGTACGGGCGCTGGACCCATTGGCCAACGAGCGGTTCCCGCATGTTGTTACGGGCCGTGATGCACATCAACTACCTGTGATTGTGCTCATGTGTGATTTTGCGCCGGGTCCCGCCGGCGGGCCTGCGCTGTTAACCTTTAATAATGTACAGACTTTGTTCCATGAAATGGGTCATGCCATGCACTCCATGCTGGGTCGTACTGATCTTCATAATGTTTCAGGGACACGTTGTGCTACTGATTTTGTGGAGTTACCTTCAGTTCTTATGGAAAAGTTTGCAGCTGCTCCTCAAGTTTTAGGACTGTTTGCATATCACCATGCAACGGGTGCTCCGCTTCCATTAAATTTGTTGCAAGAACATGAGCGGACTGCTCAACAGTTGCTTCAACATAGTGAAACTCATGCACAAATTGTCTTGGCTCTTCTTGATCAACTTTTCCATTCAGGTGATCCTGCACTTTTGGCAACCCCAGAAGGCCTTCATCATGCTTACTACGCTTTAGAGTCTCATTATGGTCTTTTCCCAGCCCAACGTGAGTCTAGATGGTATACCCAATTTGGCCATCTTGTTGGCTATGGTGCTTCTTACTACTGTTATCTATTGGGTCGTGCCATTGCCGATCGGGTATGGGCTCATGTTTTCCAACAAGACCCAACTGCCCGTGATGCCGGCGAAAAATGGCGCAGAGAGGTGTTGCAATGGGGGGGAAGCAAGGACCCTTGGCAAATGGTTGCTAGTGTTTTGGATGACCCGACATTAGCACCAGGGGATACCGAGGCCATTGCTTCATTAACTCGAGGTTTTGACAGTATTGATAAGCAATGACTCGCAGCGGGTGATCCGATTCTTCACCCAACCTCCTACGAATATTCTTCACATGAGTACTTGTAAATAAATAGTAACCAAAAATCATCAAACTTTCTCATTTTTTTTTTCTTTTATATTATACACCACGCAATTTAGTTGGACTGCATGATTTGCCAGACGCGAATCAAGTTGTCGGTGTAACCGGCAAAGAGGTTCTGACCGTCAGCAGACCAGGCCAGGGAAATGACCTCGGGCTCCTTAGAAGAGATAGAAGCAAGAGCAAAGTCAGGCTTAAGCTCATCAATAAGGGCTCTCTTCTCAAGATCAAAGATCTTGATGGAAGAGGAAGTGGCAGCGCAGAGCCAGTATCTGTTGGGGGAGAAGGTCAAAGAGTAGATCTCGTCATTGCCAAAGAGGGAGTAAAGGTGCTTGAACGAGTTAAGATCCCAAAGGATGATAGAACCGTCCTTGCCACCGGAAGCGCAAAGAGATCCATCAGGGGAGACAGTGATGGCGGAAACGTAGCCAGTGTGGCCAATGTTGTCAGCAAGGAGCTTAGCGTTCTTAATGTCCCAGACCTATTAAAATGAGTTAGAATAAGTGAAAAAGAAAAAATTTTAAAAAAAATTTTTCAAAAAAAATTGATGATGTGAAACTCAGAAAATGGTGTTAATTTGTCTCATGGAAAAATCTCTGAAGTAGCAAATTTCAAATGAACATCATTGGATCATCAATTCTTTCCAAAAAAAAAATAAGTAAAAAACATACCTTGACAAGCTTGTCCCAGCCGGCAGAGATGACAGCAGAAACACCATCCTCCTTCTCGACAGGAGAGAATCTAACAGAAGAGACCCAGTCGGAGTGGGCAGAAGCATCGTTGAAAGTGTACTTGCACTCACCAATGGTGTTCCAGATGCGGATAGTGCGGTCACGGCCAGCAGAGGCAATCTGACGGTTGTCAGCAGAGAAAGAGACGGAAAGAACGTCACCTTCGTGGCCAACAAAGCGCTGGAGGGTCTTGCCCGAGTTCAAGTCCCACAGACGGAGAGTCTTGTCCCACGACGCAGAAATGGCGTACGCACCGTCGAGCGAGATGGCAACGTCCTGCACAATGTGGTCGTGGCCCTTGAGGGCGCGCTTGGGCACACCGTAGGCCTCCTCGTCGCGAGTCAGGTTCCAGATGATGAGCGACTTATCACGCGACGCAGACAACAAAATGTCTGGGTTAGAAGCGGAGGTCGCAAGGGCCGTGACCCAGCCGTTGTGGCCCTCGAGGGTGCCACGGAGAACAAGAACTTCGTTGGACATGGTTAAGTGGTGCACTTGAAGGGTGAAGTTAGTGGTGGTGGTGGAAAAAGTGTGACCTGGTGGGAGGGGAAAAAAAAAAAAAAAAAAAGGGGGAAAAGAAGAGAGGAAAATTTTGTTGAGTGTGTGTGTGTGTGTGTGTGTGTATGAAAGATTTTCGTAGTGGGCACAGGGTTTAGGGTTTAGGGTTTTTTCTGTTTCTCTTTCTATGGTCAGCCGTTGCAGAGGTAAAAAAAAAAAAAAAAAAATTAAAAAAAAAATTATTAGAGGGTTAGGGTAAAATTTAAAGAAGAGAAGGGGAGGGGAGGGGAGGGGAGGTAGGTAGGTAGGTAGGTAATAATAAAAAAATAAAATAAAATAAAATAAAAGACCCGGTCGGAACATTATTCAACTGAGCATATAATAACCGGTACTTGATTAAGTGTTCCGATAGTATATAATATACACAGACATTCTCATAATTATTAAAACCAATTTCCTAAAAAGGAAAGTGACTGTTTCACGTGATCTATTTCGTAATCAGCCTTAACTTGCCTAATTTGCGCTCGTCAGTTACAACACCTGTCGCAGCTTCAACGGCTTCCTCAATTGAATCTTCTGCTGTTGTTGTTGCTGTTGCTCCGCTAGTGTCCCGAAGGTCTTTAATAATTTTGTCGGTACTTTTATCAACAACATCAACAACATCATTTTTGCTTGATTTATCTGTCATTTCAACATCTCCATCATCACCATTCTTTTCCTGCTTTTCCTGCTTTTCCTTTTCTCCTTTTCCTTCTACTTGGTCTTCTTGTTCTTCTTTTTTTTCTTTTTCTTGTTCTTGTTCTTGTTCTTGTTCTTCCTCTTCTTTCCCACTACTACCCTTTTTCTCCTCACTAATGCTTAACCAAATGGCCTCTTCCTTTTGTCTTCCAACTGCTGTTGCCTTAGGTACAACATTGACTGGCATCACCTTATCTCCAGAAACATCATTTAATAACCGGATCTCACGTCGTAGTGCAACCGAAGTCCGCTCTAGCTCTGTATAATATGCTGCTGTTGCTTCACTAAACTCACGTTGTGTCGTAGGGCCTTTGGAAATCTTCCCTGCTCGCAACGTAGCAATAGCTGTGGATGCAAGATCTAATAATGAAATTATTTGCTATACAACTCTGCTTATTAGTATTATTAAAAAAAAATTAAAAAAAAAATAACAATACGCGTAATTGTAAAAAAAAAAAAAAAAAAATTAATTAAATAAATAAATAAACAATTTCAACGATTTCGTAGACTACAAATCAACTTACTCACCTCATCTATTTTGTGTAAACTGTCTAATCGTTCTTCGACATCTGCGCGGGCCATTGGCGCAACTGACAAATCCACATGTTCAAAAACGTTGTTCTTCATGATATATTGGCATTGATTGAAGTTTCAGTATTAAAAAAAAATTAAAAATTTAAAAAATTTAAAAAATTTAAAAAATTTAAAAAATTTAAAAAATAAAAAAATAAAAATAAAATTTAATGTGGTAGCTAAAAAGAGGTTATATAAAAAATAAAAAATTTAAAAATTTAAAAATATAACCATGGCCTTAACCATTTATTTATTTAATTTTATTTTATTTTAACACCTATCTTAACAATAATAAAAATGTTTACATATACATATATTTAACCCCATAATTCAACTTGAATATTTATCACCAAAACTTACGAGAATATACCAATCCTACAAGCAAAACAACAACCCACAAACCTTTAGACAAAAGTTGTTTAAACACTCCACCAACTACCACAGGGCCCTCTCGTGGATAAGGATTGGCTGGTGGACCACTCATCAAATTGTACTGTTTCGACTTGGATAAGGAATATGGTGGGTATCGCACATTGAGAGCACTCTCAACAATGGCTGGCTGTGATAAAACTGTACGTTCATGGGAAAAGGCACGGAAACCATTGATTCCATGGTATGCACCATGACCAGACTCTCCAACACCACCAAAGGGGGCTTGTGGGGCAGTAAGGTGCATCAATGTTTCATTAATAGACACACCACCACAACGAACACGATCCAAAATAAAATTCTGTTCTCTTTTAGATGTGGAGAAAATGTAAAGGGCAAGCGGGGTATCGTGTTCACTTGTAATAAAGTTCACAGCCTCAGAAAGCTCGGTATATGTGATAATTCCAAGAAGTGGACCAAAAATTTCCTCCTTAAGAAGTGAATCACTAGCAGTGACACCATCCACAATTGTGGTGGGGAAAAATAGCGTTTTTTCATCATAATTACCTCCAAGAACAACAGATCCCTTAGTGTTGTCAAGATAAGCTTTAATTCTGGCAAAGTGGCGGCCATTGATAATGTCACTGTAATCGTCATGAGATTCCGCAGTCAACCCCGCATTAAACTCGTGGTAAGCAACTTTAAGAGCAGCTAAAAAGTCCTTGTGAACCTTCTTGTCAACTAAAAGATAATCTGGTGCAACACAGGTCTGTCCAGCATTAGCGCGCTTCCCCCAGAGAATACGACGAGCTGCAATCTTCAAATTGGCAGTGGCTGTGACAACCACAGGCGATTTTCCTCCAAGCTCCAAAATAGTGGGCGTCAAGTGTTCTGCAGCAGCACGGGCCACTATGCGACCCACAACACCATTGCCTGTATACATGATTTTATCAAAGGGCAACTTGAGAACTGCAGTAGATTGTGGGACTCCACCAGTAATACTCACAAACACACTAGGATCCAAAGCTTCAGATAGAATCTTGACAAGAGCGCGAGAAGTGTGTTCGCACATCTCTGAAGGTTTGTAGACAATTGTGTTTCCTGCAGCAAGAGCTGAAGCAATTGGCAGTACACTGAGTACAATGGGGTAATTCCAAGGAGATATGATGAGAACAGTTCCAAAAGCCTGACGAGTAAGACGGATTGAAGCAAGTTTCAGAGCTAGAGGTGAGCCTGGAATAGGTTTTGGAGCAGCCAAGTCATCGAGGTTTTCAATGAGCCAGAGAATCTCAGTAAAAGTCTGGAAAGTTTCCATCATATTAATCTCATGAGGACATTTATGGAGATCTTGCATCAAAGTTTGATAGAGTAAGTCTTGGTTATCGTAGAGTGCATAGTAAAGATTGCGTAGTTGTTCACGGCGGAAAGAGAGAGGAAGGGTTTTGTAGGAAGTATAACCAGCTTTAACACGGGCAACCAAAGAAGGAATTTCTTCAACAGGAGTTTCGACAGGGATGTCTTCATAAGTTGATATTTTGAATGAAGTCATTTTGTTTTTTGTTTTTTAGTACTTGAAAAAGATGAAAAGATGAAAAGTTGAAAAAGTTTGTTGAAATGATGATGAAGATGGAAAAAAAAAAAAAAAAAAAAAAGTGGCTTTTAATAGCTAAAAAAAATAACAAACAAAAACGGTTCGGACAAATTATAAGCCGTTCAATAAATAAATAAATAAATAAATAAATAAATAAAAAAACAGCTCAACTGGCCAAGTTATTTACAACTTACTTTATAATAACTTAATTCAACACACTACTTACCTACTTACCTACTTACCTACTTGTTTCCCTTCTCCTCAGTGTCAATGTGCCAAATAACGTAGTTGGGCAACCCGACAACTTTAAATCCTGAGCGAGCAGCCATTTTTGCAAATCCCTCAGTCTCAGCCTGGTTCTCAAATGGATACGCAGGGAAGTTAGCACCTGAGCGATGCACATCAGCCTTGACCAGCACAGACACACCTCCGCATCCATCTAACGGCAGTTCTTCGTCTTTATTCCAGCGCCAGTCGCCCATGCGGGCCATATACTCACGGCCTGTGTCATACTCCTTATATCCCTCTGCCAGGACAACATCACGAGGGAGAGTTTTAAGTAAAGCTCGTGACTGGTCCGTATCCTGCCATGAGTTGTAGTCGAAGCGGCCTTCAATGTGTTCGACTCCATCACCAGTCACAACATATCTGTGGAACCATGCATTTGGAACCACAACATCAGCAGACTGAGCATGTGCAGTCAAGTCTTCAAGAAGAGTTCTAGGGGACTCATAAACATCGACATCACGCCAAAGAACCCAAGAATGGTCTGACTGAAGAGCAGATGTTAATAGAAAGTTACGAGCACGGGCCATGGCTTTACGTCTAGGGGCCTGAGCAGCAAACGCATGTCGTTGTTCAACATCAAGGTTGTCCATGGACAATAACAAGTCCTGATCCTGGACTTGACCTTCATTATGTTGGCGAACAAGGAAGTCCTTTGTAAAGATTTGAGCTGAACGGAAGGGTTTTTTCGATTCCTGGGCACGCTTGAGTTCAAGGGCCAACAGGGCAAGGGTATCGTCGGTAGTATCTGAGACCAAAAAGGCCAAGTCGATGAGCTCATGGGGGTATGTTAACGACCGAAGTAGAAGAAAGTAACGGCGTAAGTAAGGGCCAGCATCTCTCAACGGTGTCAAGATGAGAATGCGTTCTCTATTAGCAGCTGCATTTTTTGTTGCAGTTGAATCCAAGTTAAACTTGAATATAGTTTTATCAAGGATTTCTGAAGAGTTTGTAAGAGCAACAGGTGTAGATGAAGCATCTTCATGAGAATGCATGTGAAGTTCTTGTTGATACTTGTCAAGAGCGTCTTGTTGCTGAAAGAATTTGACTGGAGTTGGTGATCTTGCGTGCCACTCAGAGTATGCGTTAGCTGAGAGATCAAAGGGAGCTTTACTTGGGCCAAAGCACCGAAACTTATGTCCAGGAGCTGATCGGACGCGTGGAGTCATGGCGCTGGAGGAAAAAACAACAAGCAGCCATAGGGCTACTAGGGTCCCAGCGGCAGCCACGAGCGCACGGCGTATAGGTGACAGGGCCTTGTAGCGTAGGCGGAGATAATGAACATGTGTAGCTAAGGCATCATTATAAGTGGAGAGTCGGGACCTGTAACCGGAGAGTTTTTTACCGGGTGGTTGTTTTTCGAGGATGACGGAGGCCCGTAAAGGTGGAGAGGCAGGTTCCGTGGCAGGCATTTGGTGGTGGTTGTTGTTAAGTTGTTAAGTTGTTAAGATGTTTGTGATATTTATTTTATATTAAGGAGGAAAGGGTGTTTTTTTTTTTATTGTTGTTATTGATAGGCAAAAGAATTAAATTTTTTTTTTTTTTTTTTTTGCAGCAACTTTTGCAGACATAAATGGAGGGCCAAAAAAAAAAAAAAAAAAAAAAAAAAGATATATAAACAACAACAACAACCACCAGTTAAAAGTGGATATTTGTTTGATTGATTTTATATTTTATATAAAAAAACTATAGAAAATGGAAGTTTTTTTTTTTTGTTTTTACATTATTCATTATAAGTCATCAACATAATTCATATTCGTCATCATTAGCAGTAACAATGAAGCAATGGCTAAATTTACTTGGAAGTATCAAGGACATAACGACCTGCAATCTGGCCCTTCTCCATAAGATCATATACATGAGCAATCTCAGACATACCAACAATCTTGATGGGAGTTGAGACAAGACCACGACGAACAAAGTCAAGTGCTTCTACAGTATCTTCACGGTTACCAACAAGTGAACCACGGATAGTGATGGTACGCAAGACATGTGAGAAAACAGGTGAATGGACAACAGCATCAGCAGGAAGTCCCACAAGTACAATGGTTCCAGTTGGACGAATGTATTCAAGTGAGGTTTCAACAGCCTTTTCAGATACAGCGACATGGACAACAGCTTGGGCACCTTCGCCATCAGTAGCAGCCAAAACACCCTTGACAATATCATCAGTTTTAAAGTCAATAAAGGCCTCACCACCAGTTGATAATACAAGTTTCTTTTTGGCTTCACCAGAGTCAATACCAATCACACGGAATCCCATTGCTTTAGCGTATTGTACGGCCAAAGATCCAAGACCACCACCGGCACCAGTGATGACCACATTATCACCAGGCTTAGCATCTGAGCGCTTGAGGGCCTTATAGACAGTGATACCAGCGCACAAGATGGGGGCTACCATTGCGAGATCTACTCCATCAGGAATACGAGCAGCATGAGCAGCTTTTACAGTTCCGTATTGTTGGAAAGTACCATCATGGGTGAATCCTGAGTAAGTTGCTTTAGGGCAATTACCGTCAGCACCTTGAAGACAGAAACGGCAATCGAGACAAGTACTATTAACCCATTTGATACCAACACGGTCACCAATGTTAAAGTTACGAACAGCATCACCCTTTGCCACAACAACGCCTGCGCCTTCGTGGCCTCCAATGAGAGGGAATGGGGTTTGGAAGGGCCAATCGGCTTTCCAAGCGTGCAAATCTGAATGACAGGCACCTGAGTATTGAATATGAACAAGAAGTTCATCATTTTCTGGGGTAGGTACAGGGATTTCCTTATAAAGGAGTTCTCCACGGGGTTCGTTGATGACGATAGCCTTTTGAGTCTTGGGAATAGGAGCCATTTTGAAGATTGAATTGGGGGGATGGAAGTTAAATTTAGATAGTTTTGGTAGATTTAAAAGATCTGAGTGAGTTTTGTTATAAAGTTGAATAAAGTTGAATAAAGTTGAATAAAGTTGAATAGAATTGAATAGAATTGAAATGAAATGAATTGAAAGATTTGTTTTAAAAAGTCGACTTTCCAGCTGCTTTTTATAGAATTTAATAAAAAAAAAATAAAAGTCCAATTTGATTTCCCCACAAAATATCAAAAAAAAACCCCACAAATAATACACAAATTGGCTCTTTTTAGTTAGTTAGAAAAAAAAAAAAAAACGTCTCAAAACCTTCTTTTTTCTTAATTTCAATTCAATATACAATAACAATTACAATAATAAAAAAATAATAATAAATTTCAAAATCATAAAAAAAACAAAAAAAAAACAAAAAAAAACTTCTCCTCGTTTAGCCGTTCTTTGTTAAAAGAAAAGAAAAAAAAAAAAACAAAAAAGAAATCCCCCTCTCCGGGAACTCAAATTGCAATCTCCGAATGTTCTGTGAGATCTTTTTTTTTTTCATTTTTATTGATATTTTTTTTTTTTTTTTTTTTTTTAGTTGTGTGTGTTTGGAATAATTTTTTTTTTTTTAAAAAAATTCCTTACAATAAATCATCATCGTCACCACCACCACCACCACCACCAAACTACTAAAACTTCAAACTACAATGGACGCGACCTACGAAGCGCTCAACCAACTGCGCATCGCCATTGCTCCTGTAGTTTTTCATATACTTCTTTTTATAAAAACTACCGCCACACAGATCGGCCTTTGCTTCATCCGTCTAATTATCACTGTCTCTCCGCATCTTTCTAATCTTCTCCACCTTCTCCACAATAACCTCCGCACTCTCATCATAACTATTATTCCTCCCCCCTCCATTCTAACAACAATCCCACGTCTCTGTATCCGTTTATTAGTTTCTATAAGCCATATTGTGACATCTCTTTTGGCTATCACTACGGCCCTTACATTAATACTCACCGCTCGCGTTCTTCTATTAATCTTAGCGGCTATCAATACCCTCTTTACAATTATTACAAACATCACTTCACACCCATCAATCACTCTTTACATCAAACCTTTATGTATTGCATCTTTTTTTGCTCTAATTCTTGGAGCTCTCTTAGGTAGTCTTGCAGGTGGAACAATTCTTACTATCCGATTCTTTTTACCACCAACTAGTGGTTCTACCGGTACAAGCAATGAAACATACCCAGTCTTGCCCATCAAACGCGCTGAAACGCGTACAAAGAGTGTTCCTACTGTGAAATTTCAACAACAACAACAACAAGTACAACAACAACAGCAGCAACAACAGCAACAACAACAACAGCAGCAACAACAGCAACAGCAACAGCAACAGCAACAACCACAACCACAACACCCTTCATTAAAACAAACTCAACCTACACCGGCTCTTCGAGTCCCAAGTGCAATGGCATCTCCTAAAAAACCTGCATCAAAACGTCCGTCCGTCACATTCTCGGATCCTCTTACTGTTCCGGATTCGCCGCCTCGTCGGCCACCTACAGAACCTTTACAATCCGTTTCAAACCCTACAACAACGCTTATACCATCATCATCATCATTATTAAATTTACAATCAACAAAATCTATTGAAAAACTACCATCTTTATCAGTTAAAATCTCATCTGCTGATGCTCCTGCTGATGGACCAGCAACTGTGGTTTTTTCTTTTTCAGACCCTCCATCACCAAACTTGGTTAATATGGATGTAGCAACTCATACAACTACAACTACAACTACCACAAGGTATAGACCGCGCCGCCACGTGTCGTTACCACCATCTCCTCGTGCAGAAACACCGCCTGGTAAAATCAGCAACGAGAACAACAACAACAATAGTAGTAGTAGTAGTAGTAGTAGTAGTAGTAGTGGCAGTAGTACTAACCATATTAAACAATTGATGCGTCCACCATCTGCATCAGATTCGAATTTAGTCAAGTTAAAGGCAACTGCTGCTACTGCTACTGCTACTGCTACTGCTACTGCTACTGCTACTGCTACTGCTACTGCTACTGCTACTTCTTCTTCTTCTTCCAATCTTGACACAGAATATGAGAAAAAGACTGCAGCACTGCTGGCATCTGCTGCACGGTCTCTTAGAAAACTCAATTGAGATTTGATTGTTTAAAAAAAAAATAAAAAAGTTATATATTTATATATATATATTAATTATGCTAAAAAATAGAATAGAATAGAGAGAAAAAAACCAAAAAGAAAGAAAAAAAAATTATTTTCGATGTTGACAGGACTCGAACCTGCAACCTTTGGAAGGTATCGAAAGCCGAAATCCAATGCGCTCACCATTGCGCCACAACACCAATCCGTTAAAAAAGTAAAAGTAAATGCTAATAATTGTATACTTTAATAGTAATTGTTGCAATTTCTAAGGAAATTTTTATTTTTCATTTAGCATTAAATCTATTTTTAAATTTTTAAATTTTTTTTTTTTATTTTCTAATAGTCTCTCACCCCCCCCACATTTTTTTTTATTTTTATTTTATTTTATTTTATTTATTTATTTATTTATTTATTTTTTTTTTTGAAATCACATTCCCCCCCGCAATTGAAATGATGATTGTATTTGTTTTTATTTTTAATTTAATTTCATTTTTAAAGTTAGTATTATTTTCTTCTTCTCCTCACTCTTTTTTTTTTCCCTGTTGTGCGATGTGCGGAGTTTTATTTTTATTTTATTTTTTTTTTGTAAACTGATTTGTATTTTGTGATCAGATGAATGAATGAATTAAAGAATATTCATATGAATAGAAAATAAAAATAAAAAATAAAAAAATAAAAAAATAAAAAATAAAAAATAAAAAACTCAATTGAACAAAAAAACAAAAAACAAAAAAAAAAAAAATTATTAATGAAGTTCCCCACATTATTTACGTAATCTTTTAATAATTTTTTTTTTAATTTTTTTTTTTTAAAAGTATTATCGTTATATAAATATAAATATAATAATAATAATAATAATAATGAAAAAATACATATAAAAAATGTCACTGGTTTCACGGTTGACGAAAAAAAAAAAAAAAAAAGGGATTTACCCTTTTAAGTAGAAACCCCTTTTGTGAGGGGGTGTGTCTTTAAAGAAATATAAGAGGAGTAATAAGGAAAGTCTTAATTGAAAAATAAAAAATTATATATATTTATATATATATATATATATATGGAAACTTTAAAAAAAAAAAAATCTTATAATTTGAGATTATGAAGAACAAAAATAATAATAATAGATATAGTTGTAATATCATTTTTTTTAAAAAAAAAAAAAACCATTTGAATTTATAATAATCTTTCAATTCAAAATTCAATTGAACAAAAACAAAAACAAAAAAAAAGAAAATTTCTGATTTTTATAAACAATCAATTAGGATTACATATATATGAAAAGGAATTAATTCTAAAATCAGAAAGATTAAACGAATAAATGACCAATTAGCATTTATTTACTCATTTATACTATATTATACCACCTAGTTATATAGATTTCTATTAAAACTAGGCTTGTGTACTCTTACAAAAATTTTTTTTTTTTTTTTTTTTTTTTTTTTTGAGTTTGTTTCCATAATAAAAAGTATACTTTTTTAATATTAAAATAGATATAAAAGAAGTATTTTTAATACAAAAATTAATGGTTATTAATATATATATATTTATATCATGATCTCAATTAATTCAAATATTAATAATAATACCATAATCATTACATAACTTTCCGATGTTTATCGATAAAACTAATCCACCCTTAATAAATTGACTTACCTTTTAATCATTATCGCCACAACGATATCATGAAATGACTTTGATATAGACACAAAATAAAGTCCCCCCCTTTTTTTTTTTTTTTTTTTTTTTTCTTTTTTTCTTTTCCTTTCTACTTTAAATTTTTTATCAATGTTAGAACAACTACCGGTAGAAATACACTTGGGAATCATTCAATTTCTTTCGGCAAAAGATTGTCAAAAGCTCAGCCAGTGTAGTTCTTACCTACGACAAATTTACCTTCAAAGTGCTTGGGAATATATCGACTTGACTCTTTACAATTATACAAGAAATAGATTTTCTATCAATTATTCATCCAAATATCGTTGTTTAGAAATTCCTATAACCTCTTTTATTTCAAAAGCTCCAACTTATTCTGGTATTCCTTGCAATGCAATTCGACATTTCATTATTAGATGTTTGTGGGGGTTAAACTATATACAGTCTTTAAATTCATCCCCAGAAAAGGATCCCTTACCTTCATCTTTCCCTAATGTAACCTCAATAAAATTTTTTTATGAAGACTCTCGTGGTTACATGTGTCAAATGGATAACGATATATTTTTTAAAGATTCTCTCTTCTATTATTGGAGACATTTTTATTCCAGCCTTTCCTTAGAATTAGTCTGGAGTAAATATGTTACAAAACGACCTTCAACAAAAAGCGACTTTTCATTTTTAACAAAATTATCTATTTTTGATAACTTGGATTTCCCAGATACTATTTGGCCTAAATTTATTAATTTACAAGATATCCATGCTTCCCATTTAACTTTCTACCAATTAAAGTCTCTAGCTTTAGGCGCTCAACACTTGTCGAATCTCAAATCTGTGAATATTGAATATTTTAAAAATTTTAATGACAGAGAAATTAATGGTAACCAAATCATTACAGATGTTATTTCACTTTTACCTATAAATATTTCTTTTTGCAAACTCACCATTCAAAATAATATTTTTCGCACAACTTATAGCCCATTAGTAGTTCCTCAAATAACTGCTTTGGATATAATTTATTTTGGACCCATAAAATTAGATTTTATTTTCCCTCGTTTATCAAGAATAACTAGGTTTCTTGAAACTCCCAATAAGTTTGAATTTCGTTATCCTGATTGGGTTTTGGACAAATTCAAACAAATTGAATGTGTATTAGCAAATATTGATTTAAATATTAATATTTTTAATACATTCTTAAAAGAAATGTCAAACATTAAAAAACTAAAAATCATAATTGATGAAGCAAACAATTTAGATTATAAGTTTTTCTGGATGTTTGGTCAAGAAATGTTTTCCAGTTATGTTTTTTTCCTACGAAAAAAGGGGATAAAAACAATTGGTGATTATTTAAGAAGAAAGGGGAAACTTGCAAAAAAATTCCCTCGAGAATTTTATACTTCAAATTTCCCTTCATTTTGTAATATCCCTCCTGGTCTTATGGATGATTGGTTAAAAGAAAGTTTAACATCTTCTTTATTCTCTGTTATTCATCATCTTCATTCTCTTGAGTACTTTTATTTTGATTGCTCAAAAACATATATTCCTCTTACTGCTTCACCCTATGTATGGTTGTTTCTTTCAACACATTCTACCAACCCCAATCTTAAACAAGTATATATTATTTCAAGACACGATACTCCATCATCACTTCATGTTAATTTTGCACTACCTTACTTTTCTCCAGATATTATAAACAAACGATTTTACATTAAAGGTTATTGGTTTGGGATTTTACCCCAAATTTCATGGATAATTTCAAGGGTAGTATACCTATCGATTAATTCAAAATCTTATTTTCTTTACAATTATGGGATATCAAAAAATCAAATTATTACTTCTGATTCAAGAATGTCTTTGGAAAATTTCCAAGATGAACCAGATGTTGTTAAAGAAGATTCTGTTTATAAAATTAATAGAAATGATCAATGTTATTGGCTAGAAAATGACTTTGATGGTTGGATTTGAAAAAAAGAAAAAAGAAAAAAGAAAAAAGAAAACAAACTTTGTTACAGTATAGTGTATGTACATTATTCTGATGATGGATATTTATAGATAATTTTAATTTTTTTTTGTTAAATAAAAAGTCGAATTAATAACTAATATCAACAAGTATTGATTGATTGATTGATTGATTGATTGATTAATTAATTAATCCATTCATTTATTCATTTATTCATTCATTCATTCATTCATTCATCTTCTGCAATATATATATCTAGTTTTGTATTTTTAAAATACCAGTATAGTATTATTGTTTACCTTATTCAGTATAACTACAGTTAAGTTAATCCATAAATTTTAAGTGCATTATATATTTTTTTTATTCAAAAATATCAAATTGACTTCATATCAAAAAAAATAAAAAATTAATAAAAATTAAAAAAAAAAAATAGATTGTATTATATCGTACACAAGATAGACAAAAAAAAAAAACGGGAAAAAGAATTACATTATAAAAACACCTGAAAAATAAAAATAAAAACAGAAATAAAAATAAAAATAAAAATAATAAAAAAATAAAATATTAAAAAAAAAAAAAAAAACAAGAAACAAAAAAGATAAAGACCAGCTCCTTTCTTTTGTTTTTTTTTTATTCATCTGTCAAAACATTTAATGTCCAACACCAACTGGCTGTGCTACCGTAGCCCATGGGTTTTGCGCATTAAGTGCTGATGCACTCGCTGCAACTGCATCGTAAACTACTCTTCGCTGGTACTTGCCAAACCCTAACACGCGTTTAGCCACAGATGCTACTGAATCATGCATCCAGGTCCGGAGAGCTGTTGTACGAGTCACACCAGCATCCAGACCTGCACGTAATGTTGTAACTGTTGATGTCTTATCAGCAACTGTTGTTTCCAGGGATGTACCTGCTGCTGCTACTACTCCTTCGACAGTGTCGCTGACAACAACGCTCTCGCCATCAACATAGTCCATATATGCTACCATGCGGTAGCACACCCAGACCAGAGTGAAGATGAACACGGGCAGCCAGAAGAAAAGAAACATGCGGTCATTCTGCAGCTTTTTGCGGTTGTTGCGCCAAATCTCTACAACCTCGTCTTCCGTCGGTTGTCGAGTCTCCACAGTCGTGGTAGTAGTTGTAACTACTTCTTCAACTGTGCTACTGGCACCGCTGGGACCACCTTCAGTTGCTGATGCAGCAAAAATAGCTTCTGCAGGTTTCTCCTCATCAATTGCAGAGTTGGAGTAGTCAGGATTGGACCCTGAGCCATGAGGGAAAATGTCGTAATAATTAGGCGGCGAGCTCCCGGGGGCTTCATCAACAGGACCCGCACGTCCAAACATTCCTCGCAGGTATGCAGACCCCGTGGTGATGGCATTGTTATAGTGGTATGCCATGGCGTTGAACGGTTGTTGAGGTTCATGTTGAGAAGTCGCTGGATTTTCTTGTTGTTGTTGTTGTTGTTGTTGTGGTAGTTGTTGTGGTAGTTGTTGTTGTTGCTGCTGTTGCTGCTGTTTCTGCTGAGAAGGCACCGAAAATGCAACTCGCTTACGCAAAGACCTTCCCTCCGGAGTGCGTAAAAAGGAAGGAATATACCATCCAAGCTTATGGGCCAATGTTCCACTCCCTGTTTGAACCTCTGGTTCCTCTTGATCTTCTATGAAATCAGACTCATGGAATTCGTCACTGTCGCCATCAGATGATGCAACTGTATCATCTCCAAGGAATGCAAACTGGTGCTGTGAAAGTGGGAGGTGGTTGTGATAATTAACATTTGTGTGGAAGAAAAAGTCACCAGACTCGTCACTATCTTCGTCATCACCGTCTCCATCATCTTCAATATCACCTTGGTACTCTTCTTCATCAGACGACTCCTCGTTAAAGGCAAACATTCCCTGAGAGTTGGGGAATCTTTCTTGAGTCAAGAAGCGAGGAGTGTCATGTGGTTCAAGGTCATCTTCGCCAAGATCATGATAAGTTTGACCAAAGTAAGTGCATAGAGTTTCGTCTGCATTATAATCAAGCAGCATGGAAATGATGGCTTGGTGATTATGCATAGCAGAAAAGTGCAATGGGGTATATCCATTCTTGTCTTGGATGTCAACATGAGCTCCACGAGAGAGAAGAATGTTGACAAATCTTTCCAGACCAAGAATAGAACTTAAATGCAGCATGGTCTGGCCCTCATTGTTGCGCAGTTGCCAGTTGGGTCGTGCATCATTTTCGTATGAGTCCATAAGGGCCACTAGTTTTAACAACAAAACTTCGAGGCGATGAGGAGGGATTCCTAGAGGTTCCATAGCGTCATTGGCGCTATTCCCCGTACTACCACCACGGAAACTCTGCATTTCTGAGTCAAAACCAGTTCCTGGACCCACAATTCTGCGAGCAATGTCGCGAGCATCTTCAAGCTTGCCATTCATCTTGACACCAACCACACGAAGCGCGAGTTCAATCAGCTGGCGATCCGTGTCATCGTAGTAGGAAAAAATTTGTGATCCAGGCATGGCAGCCAGACCGTCAAAGGAAACAATGACGGGACCTGGGGATTTTGATGGTGGAAGCTGGGTGACCATAGAGCGGTCGCTCCAGCAGGTAGTCAAAACCGACTTGTTTTCTCCAAACTTGGGAACAAGACCATCGATAAAGTTGAATCCAAAGAGTGAAACATCAATGCCGCCACGAATGGGTCCAGTTTGAGGAATAATCTTTTGGATATCTGGAAGCCCATTGACAACTGATGATTGTTGGGAGTGGATGAGAGCATTGATTGTAGAAGGAATAGATTCTTCTGGTTGTGG
Source organism: Magnusiomyces paraingens (assembly GCF_902498895.1). NCBI lineage: Eukaryota > Fungi > Ascomycota > Dipodascomycetes > Dipodascales > Dipodascaceae > Magnusiomyces > Magnusiomyces paraingens. Next base: position 1,464,160 of record NW_022474067.1, read on the forward strand.
AGAGGGAACAGCAATAGTTTGTGATAAACCATTTGACTGAGAAGATGCTAGGACTGCTGTGAGGTCTGATGGTGAAGCCACGGGGGAGGCAATAGTACTTGTAGGTCTTGTTGAAGAAGAAGCAGCGGAGTTATTTCCATAGAAGGGGTTTATAATACCGTCAAAGGAAGCAGATGGGGATGCAGAGGGATGTGGAGGAGAGGTTGGGGATTTGAGAAGATATGAAGGAGAAGAGACATTTGAGAAGGAAGTTGTAGGAGGTGAGGCCACGGCGGAGGAGGAGGTAGAATATGAGCGCAATGAGCGTGAGGCCGAAGCAGCAGCGGCAGCAACATTGGCTGCCGAGACGGCAGTAGTTGCAGAGGTTGAGGGACGTTTTGAGCGGCTAGTGCTGGAGTTAGTGGTGCGTTTGCTTGATGAGGATACCAAAGACTGTGGTGTGGCTGTGATGGGCAGAGCAGCCGAGGTTGGGGGGAGGGAAGATGAGGGTTTTTTCTTGCGTGGCCCATAGTCTGAGGAAATTTGATATTCATTTTTCGGCGATGGTGATGATGTTGCAGAAATGGAAGGATGGGGGGTATTTGCAGCAGTGGAAGAGGCTGTCATTATGACATCTTCATCGTCGGCTGCGTCGATTTCCGAGTTGAGACGCTTGATACCTACAGATGATGCAGCTCTACTAGAGGCAGCCTTGTGATCATCAGTGATCATGATGGAGGAGGTAGAACATCGAGCTACAACCTTACCAGTGTAATCACGCACGACGAAAAGGGCACTAAAAAAAAAGTTAATTAGTTAGTTAGTATCAGTGGGATATGGACCAAAGATGGTTAGAAGAAAAAAAAAAGGACTTACCGAAAGCCCACTTTTTCGTTATGGTGGCGACAGTAGCAAGCCATACGGATAGGGAGCTCTAGTTTCTTTGCAGTGACTGTTTGGCCATTGAGGTCAATGTCAACAAGAGATCCAAAGTCGACGATTTCTTTACAGTTGAAGACGATTGCACGTTTTTCCTTGTCGAGGCTCCAGTGGGCCTCTTCGACAGGAAGACGGACTTTTTTGCGAAAGGCTCGTTTGCGTTCTCGATTGAGACAACAGCGACACATATTGACATAATGGTTATGATCTGTGTCACAAATGACGATAGTATCAAGAGACAGGGCAGTAGGAATTGGATAAAATGGGTCTCTTAGTTGAAGTTTTGGTTTTGAGATTGTATCTGCCGGGAGATGAACGATTGACTCTGATGGTGGAGGGTAAAAATGGAGGGCTATTTTGATTTGTGTTTCGACACGGGACTTGATGGGGGAGTCACTAATGTGGATACGATACTTGAGATTTGAGTTGTCGAGATCATCCCAGTCATTTGGGTTAAAGTCTGGCATGTAATTAGGAGCCGGGTAGTCCTTTGTGGCTAAGGAAGATTGTTGTTTTTGCTGGGGTTTTTCTGAAGATGAGCCTACAGAGGAGAGAGAAGTAGTTGAAGCTGGGGTGATGATTGAAGGATGGGGGACTTGGTCCAAGTTAGATTCTTGTTTAACGATTGGGGGGATTTCGTCGTGTTTATCTGAGGATGTTTGAGGAGATGAAGAGGATGAGACTGAAGGTGAAGATGGTGAATATTTGATAGAAGTTGAGTAATCGACAACGTGGTGGTTTGTTGTTGAGGAAGCATTTCCGACCGTTGGGGCAGGTTCTGTGTAATCGACTAGAGCGGCAACAGCAGCAGCAGCAGACTGCATATCGTGAGTAAGAGGGAATGAGATGTTTGAAGGGGATACAAATTCATCAAAATAGTAGTCAGATTTGAGTAGAGAGATTGGGTCTTCGGAGTAAGGCTTAAATTGTTGTTGTTGGGGGATGATTGTATGGTTGAGGTGTTGTTGTTGTTGATGATTATTATTATTATTATTGTTGTTGTTGTTGTTATTATTATTATTATTATTATTATTGTTTGAGGTTCTCAGGGTGTGGTTTGATTGAGCAAGAGCAAAATCTTGTGGGTCTAAACCTTGAAGTAAAGAGTCGACCATTGAAGCTGAGACTGATTCTGCTGATGAATCCATGGAAGATTGTAATGGAATATTATTTGTATTGTTATTAGAAGTTTGTACCATATTGTGATCATCTAGTAATGAAACTGCTGAGATGAGAGGGTCTTCGGCTAAGTTGAATCCTAGGGGGGCTTCAAGGTTTCTGATCTGATCATGAACTGGATGATCAATTAAAGAAGATGATGATGAAGAAGATGATGATGAAGAGTTAGATGAAGAAGAAGGAGCGTGTGAATGTTGTGATCTAAATCTTGAAGGCTTTTTAGAAGTGTTGTTGGTTTCCTGACTGAGCATATCTGGGAAGACCATTGAGAGATCAGCAGCTGCAGCAGCAGCACCACCAGCAATGGAGCTGTCAGGGGTGATCATTTGAAAGTATGAGCAAAGTTGTTATAAGCAAATACGAGAAATAAATTAAATTATACTGGTGATTTATTCTAATTCTTTTTCTTTCTTTCTTTTTTTTGAAAAAAAATATATATATATTAATAATGTATAATATGGATTTTTAATTTAAATTGGTTGGGATTGTAGTTGTAGTGGTTGGTGGTGGTGGTGGTGAAATTAAAGTTGGCGATGTGTGTAAGCAGGAGATGTTGGGAGAAAAAAAAAAATTGTTGGTGGTGGTGGTGGTGGTGGAAATTTTATGTGTGTGTGTGTGTGTGTGTGTGTAGAGGGCAATTTTGTATAGGCTGAGCTGGTGGCGGTGGTGGTGGTAGTGATGGTAGTGATGATGTTAATTTGTTAATCAGTAAAAAAAAAAAAAAAAATTAAAAAAAATTAAAAAAAAAAAAAAAAAATTAAATCAGGGTTAGGGTGAAGGAAAAGGGAAATGATTACTAATGGCAATTGTTTAGAAGTCGTTGGAATCTAAAGAGAGAGAGAAGAAAAAAAAAGCCACATTGTAATAAAAAATGTAATTAAAATGTTTCATAGTTGTAACTTAGTTGTAACATAGTTGTCACTTAGTTGTCACATACTTAGCCGAGGATTATGACTCACAGACACATTACGTAACACTTAGCCCCACACATGACCCATCACATGGACACTACACGTGACAAGCCGTTTTAAACCCTAACATCGGCTATTCTTAACTCATCTTACGTAAAATCTTACATCATTTATATAATTATAATAATAATAATAATAATAATAATAATAATAATAATATTTTTATTTTTATTATTATTTTTTTTTATTTTTTTATTTTGCTCATTATTATAATTATATTAAAAAGCAACAGCCAGAAGATAAGAAAAAAGAGAGCATCGCGATTTTTTTTTTTTTTTTTTTTTTTTTTTTTTTAAATACTCCTCCACCAGCCCAACAAACCAACCAACCAAACATTCAGACATAAATATAAATATAATTAACCACATCAAATGCCACAAGAAAAAACACCTCTGCTCTCTCATGAATCTCCTTCAGAGAAGAAAAAACGAAGAAAGTCTTACACAACCCTTTCGTCTCCTGAAACTCTCACCTTATCCTCAGAAACAAATACCTTATCTTCAAAAGTCACAGTTATCAGACTCATAACTATTCTATTCGTCTTACTCATCACTTTGTTCATCTTCAACACAAAACAATGCCCATCATTAAAAGCCTTGTTTTTCCTTCCTCCTGAACAAACAGATCTTCCACCTCCTGTAGATGCTGTCGATCTATCAGACTTATACACCCCAGGTGATATGCGCTTCTCTATTAAACATATCTTCCATCACAATACTGACAAACCAAATGGATTGGCTGCACATGGTCGTCTAGATATAACCCCCAACAATATCGCCATGCTCAAAGAAACAACCCCACTTGTCACTTTTGGCCGTAACACTGCATCTCCACGTAAAGTCTCACCTTGGGAAGCCCGTCTGGCCTTAAAACCTCGTAACAACTTTCATGTCCGACGTTTAGCCGACCGCCACCCAGACTCAGTCGAGGCCTTAGTTCATTATGCTAACACATACATGGACCGCGGCCTCCCGGAAATCAAAAACGAAAACCTCAACTGGCACGATGAGAACATTGCAGTCCCAGATATTGAGGACCGCAACACAGTCGTGGCGCTGGCCGTCATGTCTTCTGATGCATATGTCGACATTCCAAACACAGGCGATTGGCAAAACGTCACTGGGCCCTGGCGCAACGAGACTTCCGATTTCGGCTGGGCCGGCGAAGGCGTTCGTGGTCATGTTTTTGTCTCTGAAGCTGATGAGGCCATGGGCTTACCTGCTGCTGGAACAGTGGTGATTGCCATTAAAGGTACTAGTGCAGCTGTTTTTGATGACGGTGGTGATACTGCTCCTAATGATAAGATTAACGATAATCTTTTATTTTCATGCTGCTGTGCACGTGTGAGCTACTTATGGAATACAGTCTGTGACTGCTATACGGGTAAGTCCTACACTTGTAATCAAGACTGTCTAGAACGCGAGTTATACAAAAGGGATAGATATTACAAGGCTGCCATGGACATTTACAGAAACGTATCGGCCATATATCCTAGCTCTGATATCTGGATTACTGGCCACTCTCTTGGTGGATCGCTTGCTAGTTTGGTTGGCAGAACTTATGGTCTCCCCACAGTGACATATGAGGCACCTGGTGAGCTTCTCCCTAGTCGAAGACTTCACTTGCCTATGCCGCCTGGTGTTCCTCGCTGGGCTGAGCATATTTGGCATTTTGGCCATACGGCTGACCCTATCTTTGTTGGAACTTGTAATGGAGCTGGGTCTTCATGTTGGGTGGCTGGATATGCCATGGAGACAGTATGTCATTCTGGGCTGGAATGTGCCTATGATGTTGTTTCTGATAAGGGTTGGCATGTATCATTAATGAATCATCGCATTCATGTAGTCATTGATGATGTTTTGTTGGCTTATAATGACACTGCTACTTGTGGAGTACCCAAGATTTGTTCTGATTGCTTTGACTGGACGTTTGTATCTGATAATGATGATGATTCTAGAGAGCCCATTAAGAGTAGCAGTACCAAAACTTCCATAAGTACTAAGACTGTGAGTACCCGATTCACTAGTACTACATTTCCTACAGCTTCAGTCACTCCTTCTACACCTGTGGCACCTCCAGACAATGATGATGACACATCTCCTAAACCTTCTGACCCTCCTCAAGTTTGCAAACGTCGATCCTGGTACGGATGGTGTTTAGAATGGGGACCAGAGAATTGAAAAAAAAAAAAAAATTAAAAAAAAAAAAAATGAGGAGTTTCAAGTTAATAAAGCACGTCATTGTCAAGGTTTAATGGCGTAATTTTATTGATTTTAAGCGATTTTTTTTTTAAAAAAAAAGTTGAAAGTTTTATTTGATTAAGAAATAAAAATAAAAAAAATAAAAATAAAAAAATAAAAAAATTGCATTTGAGGCCTTTTTTGAAGTTTTGCCCAGTTTTAACATATAAACAAATAAATGAATTAATGAATGAATGATTGATTGAAAAAAATATTTTATAAAAAACTTTGTATTGAAAAAATAAATACAAATATAAATATAAATATAAAATTAATATAAAATTAATATAAATATTTAATATAAATAAATAAATTTAAATTTAAATTTAAAAGTCTGTTGTTGTTGTTGTTGTTGTTGTTGTTGTTGTTAACTAAATAAATTAAACTTAACAAAACTTGAAGTCTACACTAAACAAGCTATTTTAATATTTATGTATATCTTCTGAGAAAATACAACAATCACGTGATCAATACATTGTTTATTTATTTATTTATTTTTTTTTTTTCTTTATATAAAAACGCCTCCACTCGCTGCTGCTGCTTTTTTTTTTTTTTTTTTTTTTTTTTATTTTTTTAAAAAAAAAAATTAAATCCTCCTGGAAAATCTCCAACTCAAAATTTAAACTTAATCAACAAACCAACCAACCAACCAACCAAATAAATAAAACATCAAAAAAAAAAAAAAAATACATCTTCTATTATGAACAACGATACCGCTGCTGACGGATGTCGCTCATCTGGTATCTTGTCTGCAAGTACCTCGCCTCCTCCATTGTCTCAAGGTCACCTTAATCAAACCTCCGCGGGCCATGGATCAACCCCACAACCTCAATCTTCTTCTGCTCACCATGATCATCATAATCATCATCAAAGCTCACATCCTGCTACCTCTAATTCTCCCAATTCTTCTGCAGGATCATCTTCATCTTCAACTGCAGTATCATCTAATCTTCATAAATCTTCTTCTGGCTCTCATATCCGACCAAAATACAATGATTATGGATGCTCAAGATCTTCAGGACCAGTGCCTGCAATCATTGGTGCCCATCAACCTTTGCAATCCCACTTGCATCATCATCAACAACAACATCAAACTTTATCAATGGCAGCAGCAGCAGCAGCTGCAGCAGCTGCTGCTTCATCTGCTGGTTCAGCTTTCTCCCCTTCTTCTTCATCTTCTCCATTTTATAACTACCCCTATTCCGCTCCTCCACCCTTGTCCTATCACAGTAGCCATGCCCATCATCAAAACCCTCATTTCTACCAGTCATCACCATCCCCAGGCCCAGATGAATACTGGCCAACAACTTCCCATCTAACTGCTTCCTTTGCAGATTCCCCCCGTCTCGTCCATACTTGGCGCTGTCCTAACTCTGTTCTTTCTCTCATCACAACAAAAGACTGGATCATTGCTGGATGTGGAGACGGCCACATTTTAATCTTTTCCAAAGAAGATTTTGTAACAGTTGCCGTGCTCCCAGGCCATCGTCCAGCTGCCAAAAAATCACAAAATCAACAAGATCATCATCAACAACAACAACAACAACAACAGCAACAATCACAGCAACAACAACAGGATACCCCCTCAGATTCATCTAAAAAGGACGTCTCCGGCTCTTCCGTTTATTCCCTAGCCGTGACTCCCGATGAACGGTTCCTTTTTTCCGGAGGTGCTGACTCTCTCGTCAAGGTCTGGGACCTTGAAACCCTTACTGAAATCTACACAATCTATTCGATTCACGACATTGGTGATATCTTCTCCGTTGCTTGGATCCCCAAACATGAAGTTCTGGCTCTTGGCTCCCAAAATGCATCCATTCAATGGATCCAACTCTATGATAAAACCTCTTACACAGTCACCCAAGATCCATCGGGTCTCCCATCTCTTCGATTCGACAGGTTCTTCGACTCAAAGGGCCCAGGTGGCAAAATGGCCCCCCAGCAACACGCTAAAACAATACTTGTTGCTGAATCCGATGCCCGCAGACGCATGTCACTTGACGATAGTCAAGACCCTAATGATGACTCTACTTTTGCACTTCTCGAAATCCCCCCGAAAAATGTCATCCAATACGCTCACTATGGTTACGTTTATACCCTTTTAGTTGTCAACAGGAAACTTGGCCACTACTCACTGTCCTCTGTTTCAGACGAAACTGACGAATTCCTCGTTTCTGGAGGCGGTGATGGTACTGTCAAGTTTTGGGCTTTCCAAAAAGTCCCAGGAACTTTCCAGCAAATTTATTCCCTCGATACTGAATCCTGTGTTTTTTCAATGATCTACTATGATAACTTTCTCTATCTCGGTCTTACTGATGGTCAGGTCGGTCTCTATGACATGGACACTAACCAAGTTGTCCGCGTAGACAAGGTTGCCGATGAAGGTGATGTCATGACCATGTCACTCTACGGAGACTGTCTCTTCCGTGGTGGATCTGCTCGCGAAGATAAGTCTACTGGAACTCCATCAACCTCTTCCTCTACATTCTCCACCAGTGGTCTCATCCGCAAATGGGACTCTAAACGCTATGTCCGTGCTGAATGGCTTGCCCACCATGGCATTGTTCTTGCAACCGCCATCACTGATTTTAGTCTTGCTCGCAAAGTTCTTGTAACTGGTGGCAATGACAATACTGTATCCATGTGGGATATCACCTCCATGCTTGACCAGCATGCCCTTGCTTCTCAGATCAATACCGCAAACGTTTTGCACCAACAATTTGCCGACCAGCTTTCAATCTCTTCAACTTCTGCATTTGCTTCCCAACAAATCTCCGCTGGGCCTCAATCTGCTTCTACGGCTACAAAACAAGTCGCTACGCTTACTACTGACCACATGCTGCGCACCCTCCGTGACTTTGTTGCATACAAAACTGTCAGTGGTCACGATGGCATCTACGCTAATGATTGTCGCCGGTGTGCTATTTTCCTTCGCAGTCTTATGCGCCACTTTGGTGCAGATGCTCATCTTATTCCTGTTGAAGACGGGAACCCAATTGTGGTGGGAATTTTCCATGGAAACAATTCCGCAGATAAAATAAATAAGTCTAAGGAAACTGTTTCTGCTTTCCGTTCTTCTTCTGCTTCTGAAAAGGAACCTTCTACTCCTGAAACTCCACAAGAACAACCTTCACGCATCTTGTTTTACGGTCACTACGATGTGATCATTGCAGACAAGCTTACCGACCAGTGGGAAACAGAACCATTTAACATGACGGCTCTTGATGGATACCTTTATGGCCGCGGTGTTTCTGATAATAAGGGTCCCGTACTTGCTGCTATTTTCGCTGTTGCCGAGCTTGTCCAACGCAGCGAACTTGAAAACGATATTGTTTTTGTCATTGAGGGTGAAGAAGAATGCGGCAGCAGAGGTTTCCAAGAAGCAATTCGTGGGGCTAAGGACTTGATTTCAGGTACCACGGCTGAATCATCTCCTGGTATTGACTGGGTCCTTCTTTCCAACTCTTACTGGCTTGATGATACCACTCCTTGTCTTAATTATGGTCTCAGAGGCATCATTAAGGCCACAGTGGAAATCAAGTCGGCCTTCCCTGACTTGCACTCTGGTGTTCACGGTGGTGTGTTCCGTGAGCCCACCATTGACTTGGTTAACTTGTTATCTAAACTCTCTACTGATCAAGGCCGCATTCTACTCCCTGCCTTCCACGATTCTGTTCGGCCACTCGATGATGCTGAACGTAAACTCTATGCTGACATTTTGGCCCGCCCAGAACTTATTAATAACCTCACGCGTGAAGAATGCCCACAGAAACAACAATCCTTAGACGAAGCTGACGAAAAGGCATTGGCCGAAGAATCAATTAAACAACTCATGTCCCGTTGGAGATACCCCTCGCTGACCATCCATCGCATTAATGTCAGCGGGCCTGGTAATTCCACTTTGATTCCTGCACGTGCATCTGCCTCCATCTCACTCCGCATTGTCCCAGACCAGGATATTAGTGTTATCAAGGCATCATTATTGTCGTACCTAAGGGGTGAATTTGCCAAGTTTGGATCTTGCAATGAATTGGCAGTCAATATTTTCCATGAGGCTGAGCCGTGGGTCGGCGACCCATCTAACCGTGCATTCCGGGTACTCGGAAATGCCTTGGAACGTGAGTGGGGACAACCTCCCATTTATATCCGTGAGGGAGGATCTATTCCAGCAGTGAGATTTTTGGAAAAAGAATTTGATGCTCCTGCAGCCCAACTTCCCTGTGGCCAGGCCTCTGATGGTGCACATATGAATAACGAGCGGTTGCGGGTTATGAATTTTCTTAAAACTAGAAATGTGTTGCAACATACGTTTAAGGAATTGAGATGAAGAAGAAGAAGAAGAGAAATATATATATATAAACAGATGATAGTTTCTTGCTTTTTTTTTTTTTTTTTTTATATTTAGAATAATCTATATCTTAGCTTTAGACAATTGCTTTTAGAAAATAAATAAATAAAAATAAATTATCCTTCCCAGTTTGCTTAGATTTGACATTGAGTGTTAATTATATACATCAAATAAATGAAATTAATATTTTTGTTAACTATTTTTTTTTTATCCCACAATTTACTTTATATTATCAATACTACAACTCCAAACCTTCTTCTTAGAAGAATTGAAATCCAATTTTTTTTTTTTTTGCGTTAAAGAAAGAAATTTCTTTAATTAAGAGACAAAACTTGTTATAACAAATTAGAGATTTTCAATTATTGTAAAAACAATTTTTTTTTTACGCCATATAAATTTACAATAAATATTTTCATTTACTTTTTTTTTTATATATAATATTTATAAACTCGTTTTTTTTATTTTCTATGGATCAGCAAGGGTCTGCTGAAACGCTTCGTAGTCTTATTGAAACTTTTCATCTATGTCTTGAAATGAAAATTGCAATCAGCCGCGTTATTATTACAACATGTTGTATATATATACTGTACAATGAGAAAAAAAAAAAAAAATTCCGAGCTTATCTTCACGTGGAACAATTTCAATAGTTACCCTACCCAATATGCTTTTTTATCAAAAATGAATCCATACTTTGTGGCTCAGCATCTAGACTTATTTTTATTTTTATTATTTATTTTCAATTTCAATTTCAATAAATCAAAAACTCATCTTTGAGTGACTCTTTAAAAACAACTCATTTCTTACATTTTCATTGTGCTTTATTTATTTTTATTTTTTTATTTTTAAATCTTTCATGAAATCTTTCAAAGATTTATCTTTCGATGAACACAGCTTTCTTGCCAAGTTTCTGACATCCAATGACTGTGTCTCTTTGGCTCAGACTTGTTCAAGTCTTCGTGATGTATACACAAGTTTAAAATGGAAACACTGCTTTGTTTTAAATGACACTTATAATAAACAACTTTTGACAAAAAGTAAAGTTTTCCGCTCAATTCCACTTTCAGCGGTTTACAAACCTCATAATTTTCCATGGATTCCTGCAAACATTATTAAAACATTGGAATTCGACAACCCTTTTATGGTTGAAAAAAAATCAGTCCATAGTATCATGCCTAATTCTCCCTTTCCAAAAGATGCTTTTTCTCAAGTAACCACAGTAATCATTAATTACAGACCAGAGGATCCAAAAGACAATGATTCGTTTTTAGAAACCTTCTTAATGGAACTTTCAAGTAATATCAAAAACATACGGCTGATTTTCAGACAACAAAGAATTATCAAGTATTACGATCATGAATCGGAATCTATTGATTTCTCACAGGTTTGGGACACTGAATATGATTGTGAGCTTGAGTTTAATAAAAAAGATAGTCAAAGATTACTATCAAAAAACAACTCTAGCTCTTTAAACAATTTATCGTGGGTCTCAAAAAAGGCCTTATTTATAATTGATAAGTTTAATGGTTTTGTTTATAATGCCACATTATCTGGAGAAATATCAACAATTTACTTCTCTTGGTGTGCCCCAAAAGTGCTTTATCCATTTCGTGATATTTACCCAACTGTTATTGCTTTATGTGACATTTTGCCCGAGTCTTTCCCGTCACTTAAAAAATGTGTGTTTGAAACTACAGCAGAAAATTTCAGTGAATCCAGTCCTGATCGAAATCCTATAACACCAGTCACAATACCAATTGTTACTCATCTACTCTTGCATTCAGAATTCCTTAACATTTGTGATTTTGAAACCTGTTTTAAGTTCCCTAACTTGAAATTTATGTCCCTGTGCCTTACTGATATTGATTTTACAAGTTGGAAAGAATTACCCGATCCTTTAACAGCAAACTCTGCAACAAAATGGAATAGCCCGTCAATTCTTGAAATTGTTGTTTCACATAAATGTGCAATGCATGCTAAGATATATGGAATTTTAAACTATCTTCTTGTCAGTTTAGGGCCAAAAAGGCTTAAAGTTACAATGAATACCCACTTTATTCATCATTCTGGTTCTTTTTTCCGACCTGCATCTCATCAATTACGTAAGGTCCTAGAAAAAAAGGAATCTTTTAAAAAGTTTAAAAGTAAAATCCAATCTTCAATTTTGCAAGTATTAGGTGACGATAGAAAACAAAATATTCCAAAACAAACAATTGATTTTTTTTCACATACCATTGAAAAAAGTTTCACTAATCCATTTATGCTCTCAGAAATTTATGATTATAGTCGCCAGTTCTCCCAATACCAAATCTCATTGGATTCTATCATCCCAACTCTTGTAATGGAATGTATTTTTCGAGTGGCAAACCAAAGCCAAAGCTTAGAATACATTCATCTCGATGTTTGGAGTTTTGCATCTCGATACTTTTCACCTGCACTAAATGACTTAATAAATTTACAAGTGATTAAACAAACCAAACAAAGCCCGAGTATTTTTAAAAAATTAATTCCATTTCTAAAGAACAACCCTGATCTAAATCCCATTAATCAGTCCGTGAAGCAGGTTCTCTTAACTTTGCGTGTTCCAGAAAAAGAGTTTATTCAACCCAACTCTCCATGGTATAATGATCTTCCAGAAATGACAATTAGAGATATTATAATTGGATATAAACAATTCTCAGATTTTGATCATAGAATTGTTCAGGTTTGTTATGATTTGAAAAATCCACGGAAAGTTTTTGGGAGAGAAGAAGTGGTAAATGAAAGTTCTGATTCACTATGGGGAAATACAATGCTGGAAGATAACTTTGCAGGTTGGTATTAACCTATATATAAAATTAAATTAAGTTTTTTTTTTTTTTTTTTTTTTCAGTTTAGATCTTGGTTTTGAGTTGCCTTATGGGTGCTTCTTCATATATATGAAGAAGCACCCAACTGATATATCAGCTGATCAGTTGTATTGCAAGGCTATTGTGATTAAGAAAATGTCACGTGATATAAATATATATTTTCTAGAATTTTTTTTCTTAACCGATTATCTTAAATCTTTTTTCTAAGCAACTCAAGTTCTCAAGTTCTCAAGTTCTCAAGTTCTCAAATTCTAAACTATGCAAACTTTCAAAGACTTACCTATAGACACGCACATATACCTGTCTGAATTTCTTACTCCAAGAGATTGTGCTTCTCTTGCTCAGACTTGTACTACTCTCCGGCAAAAGTACAAAGACTTACGATGGAGTTATTGTCTTGTGTTACCACATTCCCCTGGTGCTTTGGTTCCAACTTATCAGCATTCTCGTGCTATTCCAATTGCAGCCGCCACAGCTCCTGAAAAGTACTCGTGGATTCCAGCTGATGCTATCAAAATCCTTGAATTTGACGAGTCTACAAACAATGAAAAAGTGGACAAGGCAATGTGGTCCTTTGTCGAAGCACTTCGCACTCCGTACCCCCACGCCACCTTTCCTTCAGTAACTCGCACAATTGTAAACTTGAACTACCGTTCGACACCTGCATTTGTTCAATCAGTTTGGGCAAGATCACTTACTGAAGCAAACGGACCTATTCTTGATATTCGACGACCGCCGATTGAAGATTTAGAAGACGACGAGGACCGTGAAAGCACCGTCGACCTTGATCAAGAACACCAATGGATATTTAGACTTGAAAAAAATATTTCTAAAAGTCATCTATTAGCTGAAAGTACAAGATCTTTTTTTGCAAACCCTGAACCCATTGTCCTAGGCTTTTTGCGAGACCTGACAATCACAATCACATCTCAAAGTAGATTTTCGCTTGCTGCATCTCTCCCTACATTGACTCCAGCCTTGACTAACCTTAATATTCATTGGATGATACCAGACCCTTTCAACCCATGCAACAACCTTTCACCTGCAATTGTTTCGTTAAACGACTTAAATCCAGCATCACTACCGCAACTGCTCAAGTGCACGCTAGAGATTCCTAATGTTGATGCCGATCTCTCGGGCGAATTTAACTTAGCATCACTTCCTGTTCTTATCATTGCACCAATCGTTACTAACATTGAAATTAAGTCTCGTGCACTCAACATTTCTCAGTTCCAACATTGCTTTAAATTCCCAAATCTTTACCATATGTCGATCGTCCTTACATCAATGGTTCTTTATACCCTCAAACCATTACCAGACCCCATGGCTACTGACGCTGTTTTTAAATGGAACCGACCACATTCTCTTGAACTTGTAATTACTGAGCGAAGCACAACTGACAAGAAACTAATTGATCTTATAAGGTACTTATTTGCTGACCAATCATTAAAAAGAGTTAAGGTGACGCTTGATTCAGAGAAAATGAAACCATCTGGAGTATTGTTCCGAGGAATCTCCCACTTAATGCGCGATATTTCAAAAACCGATCAACCACTAGATAGTTCAAATGATAAGCTTAAATCCCTTGTCATTGAAGCTATTGACGAATTACATGCTTTAGACGTGATGGACGTTTTTGTTTTTGGAACTTGCTTGCAGAACATTTCATCTATTACTGAGGTGGTACTAAATGGGTTTGAGGATCCTTTATCTCTTCAAGATGTTGACCAAGAATTGTGGGATGTTTTTATGGTTGGACTTTATCGCGGATTAATATACCCTACTCTGGTTACGGAGACTATTTTGTCTCTAGCAAATGAAAGCAAGTCTCTTGAATATTTACACTTTGACATTCTCAATACCCTTTCTCGATACTTTTCACCTGCACTAAACAATATAATTGAATCAGAATCTTTGCACCAACTGAAACAGGTTCTTTTAAGTTCCCGTGTTCCTGAATTGGAACTAAAAAATGACGAATGGATAAAAGATTTGCCCTTTTCTCCTAACACTTATACTGTGTTTGGCGAGAAGAGAGATAATGAAAGAATTGTTCAAACATGTATTGATTTGGAACATAAATGCCACTTAATGAAAGAAAGAGTAAATAAGGAAGCATCATCGGATCCACTATGGGATTCTTGGGAGATTTCGAAAAAAGATTTTAATGGCTGGCTACAACTTTGAATAGTGAACTACTATATGAGCATGACTTTTTAGAAGAAAGTACCACATAATCTTACATGGGATTTATTTTTAAATATATGTAAATTTAGATTTTACATCAATCTCATTATCTTTTGAAGTATCTGTAACATGCAAGCCCAAAAAAATCAAAAGAAATGTATACTATTTAAAAATCTAAAAATAAAATAAGAATCAGCATTAAATAGAGGTTTAAAGAAAGCAATTAATTGCGAAGCAAGAATCCTGATCGCTGTGAAATATTTCCAAAATCTTAGATTAATGCTTTGAAAATCAGAGAAAAATTATGTTAGGTAGAATAGAAAATTACATTTAAATTTAGCTTTCTCTCTCTCTCTCTCTCTCTCTCTCTTTTTCCCCTCTTTCAACAAAACTTTTTTTCTTTTAATAAATTTCTAAAAACATTTAACCAACTTAATGTCCTTTGAAAATGAACGAAACCAATCTTATAACAACTAAAATAGATGATCTTCCACCAGAAGTTCATATATGTCTTTCAGAATATCTTAATTCTGATGACTGTATTAATATGTCAAGAACTAACTCAAAGCTCCGCGACCAGTATAAATACTTGAAATGGAGGTATTGTCTTGTGGTTCCTCACCCTCATGCTTTGAAACGGATTTCTACAAATTTCCGTACAATCCCTTTTATCTGCTTAAGAAAAACCAAAAAGTATTCATGGATACCGTTCCATCTCATTAAAACTCTTGAACTTCACCAGACTACAAACTTGGAGTTTTCCGATTTATATTTGAAAATATATGAGCACGTTATTGAGGAGCCATTTCCTAGAGAGTTGATCACTAATGTTGATAGAGTTATTGTCAATTTACACCATTCTGCAAGTGTCTCATTTTTTTCGGAAAATTGGGGGAAATCTCTTATGGAACAAAAACTTGGTTGGCCTAAACTTGAAGTTAGACGGCTCCCTATTGAAGCATCAGATTATCTGCGTGAGTCCGACTCAGATTTAGAATTTGAATATCTTTTGGAACATGAATGGGTTGAGAAGTATAATAATAATCTTTTCTGCACAAGTCTTTTGGCAAAATGCGTCAATATTTTGTTTAAAAGCAAAATTGATTTTATAACCCCAAATTTACGTTTTTTGACCACAGTCATTACCGAAGAAAGCAGTTTTTCATTTAATACTAGTCTTCCACATATGGCTCCTGCCCTTGAAAAATTTGAACTTATTTGGATAATAGATGATTCTATGAATCCAGGCAAAAGAGTTCCACAAGCCATATCTTCTCTTGGCAAACTTGACACAAAGTCATTTCCAAATTTACGCCGATGTTCAATTACAATTCCTAAAAAAACTTCATCATATTCCAATGATTATCTTCCTGAGCCTGATCGTGTGGTTGTTAGAGCTCCAATTGTGACTCATATCATTATTAATTCACCAATGATTGATATTTCTCAGTTTCACCGTTACTTTAAATTTCCAAATCTACACATGATGTCACTGGTAGTTACTTCTCATATTCGTTACTCTGAGGCTGATTTTGTTTGTCCTCTTCCAATAAACAAAGAATTGGGATGGAATCGCCCAAAACTACTTGAACTTATTATCAATAATAATTCTCCATTCAATGACAATACCTTAAAGCTTTTGAAATATATAATTGTCGATCTATCAATTACTCAGCTCAAGTTAACCATTGATGTAGGATTCAAAAGAAATACACGTCACATTTGTGAAAGCTTGTCTTTTCAGTCTCGTGCTTTACCAGTGAGTAAAGAGACAATGTCAAAATATGCGCGTGAACTTGTTCAACCTACTGCTTTGATACTTGATAAGCTTAATGACGAAAACATAATTGACAGGTTTAAGTATTTCAATTCCATGGAGAATATTCACGTTTTGACATACATTATTGCAATGGGAATTGGTGAACCTAGCAGTATTTCAGAAGAGGATATTGAATTTGCAATAAAAGAAATATACAACAAAAAAAATTTAGATCGAGTTGTTCATTATGGAATGTTTTATGAAGAGATTCTTCATATTTCAAGCAAAAATAAATCAATTCAATATATCAATATCGATTTCAGAAATCCACGCACTAAAGTCTATTCTTCTGAATTATATTTTTTATCAAAAATGCCAATATATACCACCAAGCAAATTCTACTTACATTCAACTTGACACACAGAGAAATAGAAGAAGAGAATTGGAAAACTGATTTGCCAGGTGTACCATGGTTACACTATAACTATGGGAAACAAGATCGCTACGGAGATACCCCAGTTCAAGTGTGTATCAATACGACTCAACAAGGGAAGTTGATTGATCCTTACTATTTAAGTTTAAATAGACATAATTCATATAATTTTTGGAAACCACTAAACGAAGTGGATGTAAACTTTGATGGATGGTTTTAATTTATAATTTTATTAATAAATGTTAGTTTTGTTTAAATATATTTAATAATTTATAATCTATAATCTATAATCTATAACATATAAATTTGTAATTGTTTATTCCTTATAATTGGTTAACACCAGAAAAAATCAATCAATTAATGAATTAATTAATGAATTAATTAATTTATTAATTGATTTTTTTCCCATGTTAACCAAGTTTTTTTTTGCATTAAAACGAAGTTTTTGTACACAAGGAACTAAAAATCAATAAACCGATATTAAAATGCATTAGTTTAAAATTTTTATTCAAAGTTTACCATTTCAATGGTGGTTGCATCATTTCTGCATTCTTGATATTATTTTGGCTTCAGAATAAAAAAAATTGAGTATAATTGACCATAAGCATTGACTTTAGATATTTTAGATAAATAGCCTAAATTTTGAAATTTTTATTCTATCAGAAAAGTTCTTTTAAATATATTCGACTATACTATATATATGCAATTAGCATAAAAGTAGGAATACCGATGTAATGCAATTCCTTTCTATAGTATCAAACTAAAGATAACTTTCATTGCCTCAACCAAATACACTTCTGACAACAGAGCTTCCTTGGCCCTTTACCATATAACGAAAAGATTAAAATAATGCAAAAGGAAAACATATAATATCTTAGTCATAAAAATAACTGAAAAATCTGCTATAAAAGCAAGAAAAATCCCTTCAATTTCCAATTTTTTTTTTTTTTTTTTTCAAATCATCTAATCATCTAATCATCTAATCATCAAATCATAAATCATCAAATCATCAAAAAAGTTAAACAATAATAAGTAATTTGTTCACTAATCAAAACTAATAACTTATAACTTCAAAAAAAATGACTTCCAATCAACTCAATTCTAGTAGCAACTGCTTTTTCACTATGTTGCCTCTGGAACTTCACTATTTAATTGCAAATTATCTTTCTGTAAAGGATATTATCTCTGTTTCCAAAACTTGTCCTGATCTTCAGAGAAAATATTGGCCCATGGCATGGAAAAATGTTCTTGTAGATCGAAGGACCTCAGCTTTAAATATTAATCCTAAAGATCGCCTAAACATCCCTATTACGGCTCTTTATCAAAAGCTTGATCATATCCCATACGGATGGATCGAATCAATTGAGTTTGGTAATCCTAACAATAACTTTGGTATTGAAGCTCTTGAAATAATCTCCAAACAAACATCTCTTCCATATAACAAAAAGTTGTTTCCCAAATTAAAAAAGATTATTGTGAATCTTAATTACTTGTCAAGTAGCCAATTTTTAAAAAATGAATGGGTTCGATCATTATTATTTATGGAAGGGAAGCCAGGGTGGCCGGAGGTTGAGATCAAACACCCCGATCTTTGGCAATTAGATTATCAAGCTCAAATATCAGACCCAATTGATCTAATTGATAATTATAAAGGAAACATATTGGAAGTTTACAATAGATTCATTTCCAAAACTAGTCTCACACAATACGCCACTGAACTATTGTTTTCCAAATATGATAAAATCATTTGCTATTCAAAGTTGCGCTCATTGAGCATTATTGTTGATAATAGCAGTAACTTTTCACTTGCTAAAATTCTCCCCAGTAATACCCCTAATCTTGAAGAACTTGAAATCATTTGGGAAGTAAACGATTTGTTAAATCCTAATAAAAATGTTCCTTTAGCCATTGTGTCACTCAACAAGGTTAACAATAACTTTAACCGTAAATTATGCAAATGCACATTGGTGATTCCACAAAACAAATATCAATATAGCAACGAACCACGTGAACCAACTAATGAGGTTATTGTAAATTCACCAATTGTTACACACTTTGTAAATAAAGCAACATCGTTAAATCTTTTGCAATTCTACCGTTCGTTTCAATTCCCAAATCTTGACAATGTGTCATTGATAGTCTCCGACTACCAAAGAAACTATCAACCTGGTTTCATGTATTCTGGATGGGACAAAGAGAAACAATGGAAATTTTCCACGCTTGAACTTGTGGTTCATCCTTCTTCTCGTCTCGATACTGAAGAAATGAGATTTTACCGACAACTCATTCAAAGTACACATGTGAAGAATCTTAGATTACAACTTAGCTCTATATTTTGGACTTACTCCAAGCCGTTTACGGGCATAGCATATGAGCTACCACTTTGGTCTAGACAAAAATCAAGTGAAATTATTAAGAGTTCATTAATTGATAATCCTTGTAATGATTATGATTACCCTGGGTTCAGAAAATTAATGCCTGTACTTTTGAGACTTCGCAAAAATAACATCATCACTCAGTATCAGTTTACTGAATTTATTGAGTGTCAACGAAATTTGGCTCAAGATATTATGTGTGTCTTTTCATCTTCTTTACCCCCACTAAACTTCACTCAAAAGAATATTGAAAACTATTTGAGCTTAAACAGTAAAAAGTATTGTTGTGAATCAAATCGTCTTCCTGAAGGTGAGGATGTTTTTGAAAAGATTATTGGGCTTGCTGGAGGATCAAACGGTATCAATTATTTGAATATTGATATTATTGATTACAAATTACGATCTCCTTCTGTTGAGTTAAAAAAGATCATTAAGAATCCATCTCCTAATCTCAAGCAAGTTTTTACAACTTTTGAAATTTTGCAGTGTGAAAAGACGAGAGAGTTTTGGAAAAATGAGATTCCAATTGTTCCATATGTTTCATACTTTTATGGCAATCATAAACCAAATGGAAGAAGTCAAGTAGGAGCGTGTTATGATTTGCACCGTAAGGTGACATATGTTGATAAGTTTATAAAATTATCACGTCGGGGTAATTGCACATTTGCAATGGATTCAATGAAACAAGCCAACCGTGGTTTCTATGGATGGATTTAAGTATTCTAATGCTAATGGTGGAATTTTAATATGATGGAAAATAGAAGGAAGTTACATTTAAATGTAAATTTGAAATTAATTCATCAATTCCAAAATTAATTAAAAAATTTGGATGGGAAAGAAAATTAAATAAAAGTTTGTAATATTGAATAAGTAATTGTTAAATAATTAATTTATTTTATTAATTTTTATATTTATATTTATGTTTATGTTTATCGATTAACATTTGAGGATTTGTAAATGAAATTTGCTTCCACATCTTCTGATATGAGTATATAAAGGTTGTAAATTTGACTGTTAAACATATTTTTACTATGAATGTTGTTCATAGTTTAGAAATGTTGTAAAACTTTACCTCAGTGTTAAACACCAAGCTTGATACAGGTAGATTAGATTTCAGAGTTTTACTATCTGACATAAAATTCACATGAATGGCAATATCACAATTACAATGTTGTGTTATAACTAGTTCCTTGTAATTTTATTAGACAATACTTGATAATTATGATTAAATATAACATTTTGTACAACATGAAGTTAAGGCAACTATAGCGCTTATTTTGTTAAATGCATCAATGAATAAATATGTTAATAAGGCTAAATAAAACTTTTGTAGATAGTCATTTTTTTTCTATAAGCATAAGATTAAGTTTTCTGAAACTATTATCTAGTAATAACTTAAATTGATTACCAAATCAAGTAATTACTACTACTAGTTTTAGCTGTTCTTTGAATTTATATATAAAGTGTATGATAATATTGTCAATTTCATACTAGGTATTTATAAGTTGAATAATACAAAGAAAAATTATTTAATGCCAACTATTTTATCAGATATAGTTACTATATAGTTTTATTGCTTTAGATATATATATATATCTAAAGCAATAAAATTATAAGTAAAAATGACAGTTTAATGTGTACTTACGTATTCATGAACCTCTCTGTCAGTTGATCTAATAAATAATAATAAAAAAAAGAAAAATATGTAAATTGTTATAAAGAATTTTTCGCAAAAAAATTAAAAAACAAGGTAAAGATGGCTTAAAAAGGTTAAAATAATGTGAATGGAAAAGTAATGCAAGAACTAATAAAAAGAGAAGATCACTATTTGATTTGAGAGACACCTAAAGGTTCAAAAACAAGCATGAAATTGAAATTAACGAATACTACCCGAAAACAATATTCACCGTTTTAATTTGGTATAAAGAATAAAAAACAGAGAAGTCACATCCAAATGTCCTATCTCAAAACTGCTGTATAAAAAGACCCGAAATCTCCCCAATTTTCAAACTTTTTTTTCTTCATCAATCTAATCAATTCTGCTCTGACCGATACTTTAAATTCAATAACTTATAATATTTTAATTGTTTTCCTTTTCGCTTATTCTATTACATTTCTATTAATTTTTTCAAATATCTTAACTAAACAATGAAGTTCTCTATTATGATGCTCTCTGGCCTAGCTATGGCTGCTCCCCTCTTTAACCCATCCACCTCTGGAACTACCCGGTTCCTCAACTCTACAAACAACCTATCTCACACCTCAACTGACTCTTCCTCTTCTCTGGTCTCTGTAGCTGGAATTGTTTCTAACTTATTCAACTGGAAAAAAAAACCCACAGACTCTTACCCTCCTGAAGTCGTTCTCCCTAACAACGATAAAATCTTGGGTATCCTTGATGATAAGTTTACCGAAGCTTTTAAGGGGATCCCATTTGCTGATCCTCCTATTGGAGACTTGCGATTCCGTCACCCTGTTCCTTATTCTGGCTCTCTCAACAAATTTAAAGCCAATGAGTATGGTCCATCTTGTGTGGCCTCTCACTTCTTGGGTCTTACTGATCCTACTAAAAAGTTCTTGGAAATGGTTCCTCCCAAGTTGCGTCCTGCACTTCTTGAAAACCTCAACATCAAGCAAATGGATGAAGACTGCTTGACAATTAATGTATTGCGTCCCAAGGGTACTAAACCTTCTGATAACTTACCCGTCATTGTGTGGATTTATGGCGGTGCTTACCAGTTTGGAGCCGCTAGTATGTATCCGGGTAATAAGTATATCCGCGATAGCATTGACATGGACCAAAAGGTGATTTTTGTTTCATTCAATTACAGAATGGGTCCGTTTGGATTTTTGGGAGGTGAGGCTGTCAATGAAGAAGGCTCAACCAATGCTGGGTTATATGATCAACGATTGGCATTAGAATGGGTATCACACAATATTGCAAGCTTTGGAGGTAACCCTGACCATGTTGTTGCAATGGGAGAGTCGGCTGGTGCCATTAGCATTGCACATCATTTGGTATCCAACAACGGTGACTTGAAAATTAACGAGGATAGTGACAAGAAGTTATTTCATGCAGCTATTTTCCAAAGTGGTGGTGCATGGAGTTTTGATTCTGTAACTTCATCGCGTGCAACTGATGCATTTTATATTTTTGCACACAATGCAAAGTGCATTGAAAAGCCAAGCATGGATACCATGGTAAGCATCCAAGAAACCAATTCCGAAAAGGAGATTTTGGAATGTTTGCGCAATAAAGGAATTAAGGAACTGATGATGGCTCAGAACTTTGACTCAGATATTGATACAAATGAAATCACTACACCAGTTCAAGGATTTACTCAAGGACTTACTCCTTGGAAAGCCGTTTTTGGATTCAGTCCAAGATATGATGGCAAATTGATTCATGGAAATCCAATGGAATTGATGGCTCAAGGAAAGTTTCCTAAAGATATTCCCATTATCACAGGCAACCAGGAAGACGAGGGTACAATTCTTGCTTCACTTTTTGAATTCCATGGTACTCCTGATGTTAACAACTTGATGCACAAGATGTTTGAGCATGCAACTAGTGAACAGTTTAAGAAAATTGTGGAAATGTACAAGGAAGACCATAAGCAGAATTCGGAACCCAAATCTAAAATTGGCGAGTTGTTGAGCAGTCACAAACGATTTGCAACAATTGTGAATGATGTCATGTTCCAGGCCCCCCGTCGTCTTCACTTGCAAAATACCGCGGATGTTTCTGATGGTGGAGCACCTCGCTATGTATATCAGTCGACATTTCTTCGTAACAAGATGCCAGTATTTGGGACAATGCACTCTAGTGAGCTTTTGTGGCAGTTTTATCTTGACTTTAATCCTGCTCCTTCGTACCGCCGATACTTTATTTCATTTGCCAACCACTTTGATCCCAATATGGCAAACACAGGCAAGTATGAAGAAAAGAATAAACTGGAAGCTTGGCCATTGTATACCAATAAGGGCAAAGAGACATTGAATATTGGGATGCGCAAGAATGAAGAATCGAGGGATGTTTTTGCAAGAGATGCCAATATCCAATATTTTGTAGAACACCCTGAAGCAATTCAAATTTAAATCAATTTTTGACTCACTTAATATAGAATGAAAGATGAACAATTTAAAAAAATATAAATAGTTGATTATAATAATTAAAGAAATATTTTAAAAATAGCTAATATCATTTCGTCATTTAAACAATTATATGTTGTGATGATATTGGGCTTAAAATCGATTTTATGTTGTAGAAAAAATTGGACTCAAAATCGATTTTAAGTTGTGATAATATTTGAGGTTAAAATCGATTTTATAAAAACACCTAATTAGGTGTAAGAAACAGATTATAACATAATATTATGTTAAAATCGATTTTAAAAGGCTCAAAACGAACAACTTAGAATCGATTTTTTGTTGGTGTTTTTCAGGAGTTTCAGAAAATTTTCTTAAAAAACAGTACAATTTACAACGATCCCTCAAGGGCTAGGGTTTATTAATAGATGTAAACAACCCTTTGAGTCTCATTTAGTATTAAAAGAAGCGACTTTACTGATTCAACCATTCTTTAACCATAAATATAAAAAAATATATTTATTTACGTAACCCACTTTTTCTTCTACATACAATATGGTATGTAGATTAATCTAAATCAAGAAGCTGAAGCTTTATGCCATTGTACAATACCTGGCGAGCAGAAGAGTACAGTGCAAGATGAGCCTGTTTTAGAGGATTCTCCTGTCCAACAACCCATAACACATAGTAGCACGATGACTCAGTGTGAGTCAACTTGAACAAATACTTTACAACCTTTGACAGCTCCAATGTGTGTGCAATTCGTTTAATAATATATCAGAGTACTGTTAAATTAAACGAACTAGCCTAATCACACAGGGCTTTGTCAAAAGTAAATAATCTGCAGCCTCAAGCTCTTGCTTGTTTTAAATTAATAGAATTTAACATCTATTACTTTAAAGAATTTGTTTTATTGTCATTTTTACAAATTTGTTTTAAAAGAAATTTTTTACAGTGATCTTTGTTTGCTTCACTATTTGTAATTAATATCGTTTCAAGAAAATAGGCCAACTCTTAAACTGATAGCAGGCACAATTGATTAATAAATGAAATTACACACTTTTCAATTAATGTTTCTACCTTATATTTTTAATTAAAAATTTAAGCACACTCTGTCCGCGATTGAGTCTTAGATTTTGATCGGTAGAGAAAAGAAAATTTGATTACAAATTAAAAGATCGGGCTACAAATTCGAGCATAATATCCCACAATACAACTCATCTAGGTTTACTTGTTTCAAAATTCCTGTTTGAAGACTTGTGAAAGATTTTGGCATCATCAATATTTTCAAAGGCAAAAGTAGAAATCTTTTCTATCAATTTGTCGCCCCAATTTTTTTGCAGTTGTTCCTGAATTTTCAAACTTTGAAATAATCCGTTAGAACAATCAAACGTAATTCACATCCCTGAATATCTCTTAATGACTATTTGACTTATGACTACTATCATCAAAGTAAATTTGATGTAACTTCCCTAATTAAGACTTTTATTAAATTTGATCTCTTGGTTTTTAGAGGTCACGTTTTTTAACATTACTAAAGAATTCCTAAAAGTTTACCGGATATTGCCACCTGGTTTATCCAAAATTAAATTTAACAGTATAGATTTTGTCTAATTTCGTTGGCCAGTTAATTATTCTAAGAATAAATGGAACTATATTCTGAATTTCTTGATATTTTCATTAAGCATCACTTACTTACTTTGCATATGAAAAAAAAATTATGCACATCTTTTGGGAAATCCAAAAAATTCAAAAAACTTATTTGAAAGTTAATCAGCTTAATCTGAAGGCTGGTACTGGAATAAAAAAATTACTCATTTATTATTTTCGGTGGTATTTATGCACTTAAAAAGTCAACTTACTTTCACTCGCTGACTAGATTAATAGCTGTGATACAGATCTTATTTCAAAGTCATTAATTACTAGACCTTTGTCATTGTTATGGAATCACAATAAATTTTTTTTTCAATTCTGGTTTAAAGACAATTAATATTTTTCATATATAACTGCTAACCGGATTGACTAGCTGAATTGATTTTTTTGATGGGATGTTTGCACTTCAGTTTCATATTAGATTTAGCAAATGCTTTATTTAGACCATAATATTTCATATAGTTTTCAAAAAAAAAATCATTTATCTTTCAAGCAGAAATTAGTCTATAAGTCTATGAAATACATAAACATCAATTTAATAAGGCACTTTTGTAACTCTTGAAAAACAATTTGCCATTATGAAGAATGAAACTAATTATTTTCATTATATACAAAATTTTGTATATAATGAATAGGTATGCCATAGTGACATTCAGATACTATAGCATATGTAGACAGAACCCAAAAATAAAAATTTGGTAATGTGTTTCAACTAAATAAGATCGAAAATAATAGCTCAGATCCTTTTTCAATTCATTAATTTAATCAGCAGGATAAGAACTTTACTGGTTTTGTTTGGAAAATAAATCTGCTGTTTTTTTAATGAAGTTCTTTTTAAAAATAACTTCTAAATTGTTTTTTTTTTATCGAACTTTGTGTTTAAAAAAAATGCCAATATCATGCTAACTAACGTAGAAATTTGACAAGCATTTAAAAGCTTGTCAAAAATTAATTTTAATTTAAAAATAAACAGTAACAGAATTTTTTCTTATTAGATTTTTTATGATTAAAGAAAATAACTTTTTTTTATAAAAGAGGGGTGATATTTTTTCATTTTCACGACTTTTTTTTTTCCCCCTTTTAAAAAATAGATAACTTCATCAGTTCAAATCACCAATATTAAACCAAATCAAAATGTTGACATTAGAAGATTTACCTATGGAAATGCATTTTTGCATTTCACAATATCTTAGTAGAAGAGACCTCCGAGTAATATCTCACACAAACACTCTGTTGCGCAGCAAATACCATTCTTTGCACTGGAGCCATGTTTTGGTTATGCCGGAAATGTGTTGGGTCCATACAACTCGTAAGGATATGCGATTTATTCCCTTTAAAGCGGTTCAAAGTGAAAATCGGTTTTCTTGGATTCCATTTCATTTGATTAAGACGCTCCACTTGCACGAGACTACGAATGACTTGCATTTTGATCTTAGTAGTCTCTTGTACAATGATATTACTAACAAACCATTTGAACTACAATTATTTCCAAACTTGACAAAAATTATTATTGAATTAAATTATAGCTCTTCAATGTCTTTTCTGTTAAGCAAATGGGGACATTCATTAATGGCCAAACATCCCGGGTGGCCAGAACTTGAGATTCTACGGCCTCATATATACAATACTGAGTATCACGGAGTTCTTCGACAAGTGAGAGATTCGGCCATTAAATGGGAAAATAATTGGTTTTTGAACTTTAAAGATAATTTGGTAAAAACCACACTGCTGGTTGATGCATCAAATATTGTATTTTCAGATACTACTATCCATGTTTTGCCTAAGCTCAAATGGTTGACAATGGTAGTGAACAGACGCAGCAATTATTCGCTTGCAGACTTAGTCCCCAAAATGTTTCCAGCACTCGAGAAGCTGAAGATTGTATGGATAATGGTGGACACTACAATGCCATCACGGTTTGTTCCACCGGCTATAGAGTCACTTAATAAACTGAACAATTCTATGTGTCCAAAGTTGTACAAGTGTACACTAATGATACCCAGGCCAGCTACGTTTTTCAGGGCTGTCCAAGATTCTGTTAATTTGATTTCAGAAAGGACGTTTGTGCAGTCACCCATTGTGACTCATTTTGTCAACAAGTCTAAGAAATTTTACTTTTATGACTTTTTACGGTACTTTAAATTTACTAATCTACACGGATTGTCTACAGTTGTTACTCCGTATCTCCGCTATTCGACAAATATAGTGCCTACTTTGATAAGGCACGACTCAAGGTTGAAATGCAACAATCCTAAATTTCTTGAATTTGTGATTGATGAACACACTCCCTTTGACGACCGAAGTCTTAAAGCTTTGGAACAGATGCTTGGAATCTACCCTGTAAAGCACATTCGGGTGTACTTTAAACTTGAAACTTCATTTGAAATTGGATCCCATCACGGTGACTATAGAATTAACCGTGATGATCGCCAAGAAAGTGAAAGACGGGCTAAAAGAATTGGCAAAAGCCTTAAAAAAAATATAAAGCCTTTACTTGAAAAACTCTATGCCAGTAACTCAATCACGAAGTCTCAATACTCGAGGGCTCGTGACCACACGTTTAGTTTGGGTTACATTTTGGCCAAGGGCCTTCCACAACCAGACTCTATTTCCGAAGAAGATATTGAGGCCGGGCTTCTCAATATATTCAATGGCAAGTGTCCTTGTTCTACTATTCTACCGCATCTCATGTTAGAGGAAATTTTGTATCTTATTGGCAATACTAAATTAGTGACTCATCTTCACATTGAGTATCAAGACTATGTCATGCGCTGGTTTTCCAGTGAATTACATCGATTGACCGAACTGTCATCGACTTCACTTGAGCAAGTGAGGATAACGTTTAAAGTATCTCGGGAGGAAATGAGAAATGGAGAATGGAAGGATAATTTGCCTAATGTGCCATATATTTCCTACTCGTATTCGGAGTTGACGGAAGAACTATTGATGCCAGTGGAAGCGTGCATTGATTTGAAGAATAGGTTAACGTACTTGGATAAATATGACAAATTCAATGTGCTGGGAAATGAGTCTATGGAATTAGTTCCATTGAAAAATGTGGATAAAACTTTTGCAGGTTGGCTTAACCCATGGTAGGCTTGGGCATGAAGTGATGTTAAGCATTTAATGTAAATTCTAGGCATGATGTAGAAACATTTATGAACTTTATTGTTTTGTAATAAATGTTGAAAAAGAATTTTGCAATAAACAGAAATGGTATAAATCTCACAAGAATAATGAATTTAATTCCTTTTATAAACATAAACGTTATAACATTTATATTTAAAGGGATTTTTGGATTTTCATGAAAGACGAATATAGGAAAATCATGCAAATGAAGTTTTCCACAAACCACAACACAAAAAGATAATTAGAACTTAATGGAAATTGAAGAATTGAAATTACATTAAATTCTTAATAATAGTTAATTAATAATGAACAATTCGGTAAAGAATTTTGAAGAAACGTTAAACGACAACATGAGTATTCGAAACTTGAAAATAATGTGAATACGAAAATAATGCTAGGGAAATAAAGTCCAGGTAATTCTTATTCTAAAAGATGGAAATGAACAGAAGTTCATTAAAAGGCATGAAATTTAAAATACTGAATGTCTTTATACCATAAAATATATCTTGAATTGGTATTGAAGTTGGAAAATAATGGATTCGTTACCAAAATTCACTTTTTTTAGGTATAAAAAGACCTGAAATCTCCCCAATTTTCTAACTTTTTTTTCTTCATCAATCTAATCAATTCTGCTCTGACTGATATTTTAAATTCAATAACTTCTAATCTTTTAATTGTTTTCCTTTTCGCTTCTATTACATTTCTATTAATTTTTTCAAATATCTTAACTAAACAATGAAGTTCTCTGTTATGATGCTCTCTGGCCTAGCTATGGCTGCTCCCCTCTTTAACCCATCCACCTCTGGAACTACCCGGTTCCTCAACTCTACAAACAACCTATCTCACACCTCAACTGACTCTCCCTCTTCTCTGGTCTCTGTAGCTGGAATTGTTTCAAACTTATTCAACTGGAAAAAAACCCCCACAGACTCTTACCCTCCTGAAGTCGTTCTCCCTAACAACGATAAAATCTTGGGTATCCTTGATGATAAGTTTACCGAAGCTTTTAAGGGGATCCCATTTGCTGATCCTCCTATTGGAGACTTGCGATTCCGTCACCCTGTTCCTTATTCTGGCTCTCTCAACAAATTTAAAGCCAATGAGTATGGTCCATCTTGTGTGGCCTCTCACTTCTTGGGTCTTACTGATCCTACTAAAAAGTTCTTGGAAATGGTTCCTCCCAAGTTGCGTCCTGCACTTCTTGAAAACCTCAACATCAAGCAAATGGATGAAGACTGCTTGACAATTAATGTATTGCGTCCCAAAGGTACTAAACCTTCTGATAACTTACCCGTCATTGTGTGGATTTATGGCGGTGCTTACCAGTTTGGAGCCGCTAGTATGTATCCGGGTAATAAGTATATCCGCGATAGCATTGACATGGACCAAAAGGTGATTTTTGTTTCATTCAATTACAGAATGGGTCCGTTTGGATTTTTGGGAGGTGAGGCTGTCAATGAAGAAGGCTCAACCAATGCTGGGTTATATGATCAACGATTGGCATTAGAATGGGTATCACACAATATTGCAAGCTTTGGAGGTAACCCTGACCATGTTGTTGCAATGGGAGAGTCGGCTGGTGCCATTAGCATTGCACATCATTTGGTATCCAACAACGGTGACTTGAAAATTAACGAGGATAGTGACAAGAAGTTATTTCATGCAGCTATTTTCCAAAGTGGTGGTGCATGGAGTTTTGATTCTGTAACTTCATCGCGTGCAACTGATGCATTTTATATTTTTGCACACAATGCAAAGTGCATTGAAAAGCCAAGCATGGATACCATGGTAAGCATCCAAGAAACCAATTCCGAAAAGGAGATTTTGGAATGTTTGCGCAATAAAGGAATTAAGGAACTGATGATGGCTCAGAACTTTGACTCAGATATTGATACAAATGAAATCACTACACCAGTTCAAGGATTTACTCAAGGACTTACTCCTTGGAAAGCCGTTTTTGGATTCAGTCCAAGATATGATGGCAAATTGATTCATGGAAATCCAATGGAATTGATGGCTCAAGGAAAGTTTCCAAAAGATATTCCCATTATCACAGGCAACCAGGAAGACGAGGGTACAATTCTTGCTTCACTTTTTGAATTCCATGGTACTCCTGATGTTAACAACTTGATGCACAAGATGTTTGAGCATGCAACTAGTGAACAGTTTAAGAAAATTGTGGAAATGTACAAGGAAGACCATAAGCAGAATTCGGAACCCAAATCTAAAATTGGCGAGTTGTTGAGCAGTCACAAACGATTTGCAACAATTGTGAATGATGTCATGTTCCAGGCCCCCCGTCGTCTTCACTTGCAAAATACTGCGGATGTTTCTGATGGAGGAGCACCTCGCTATGTATATCAGTCGACATTTCTTCGTAACAAGATGCCAGTATTTGGGACAATGCACTCTAGTGAGCTTTTGTGGCAGTTTTATCTTGACTTTAATCCTGCTCCTTCGTACCGCCGATACTTTATTTCATTTGCCAACCACTTTGATCCCAATATGGCAAACACGGGCAAGTATGAAGAAAAGAATAAACTGGAAGCGTGGCCATTGTATACCAACAAGGGCAAAGAGACATTGAATATTGGAATGCGCAAGAATGAAGAATCGAGGGATGTCTTTGCAAGAGATGCCAATATCCAATATTTTGTGGAACACCCTGAAGCAATTCAGATTTAAAAGGGAATCAACATAGACTAGTAAAGAAATGAATTTTGAATAATTTAGTTAATAAATATTTTTTTTAATTTTTTGTTTATATGCAATTACATTTATAAATGAAATGATGTTGAGGGTGTTTCTTTATATACACACAATGCACGCCGTAATTTCCTCACTTACTCACCATAACCGCTGTCTCACAGACTCGCCTGTCCGTGGATCAGTATACACCAATGCCGTGTACAAGAAGCGAATCCCGACTTCATTGGGTAGCAAGCTTTTTGTTGCCACAAATTCGAGCTTAGCTTCAGTAACTGCTTCGTCATCTTTTTCTCCATCTGTTATTCTAATACTGGCTGTTGTAATCCTTTCATTATCATCATTACTCTTTTCACCTAATCCTTCATCTTCTTTGTCATCTTCTTCATGAAGATTTGTACGTGTACCCTTTATAATAACCTGATCATAAAGGAAACTGTGTTTTTGGTGCTTATGGTTGTCATGATTGCTGGTTGTATGGTTATGGTGTCCGTGCCGATGGATCCCTCCAGGCCCACGAATCGTCACACTTCCACTTGCCACCATTTGGATCTGGTTTTTATGGGGAATCAAGTCTTCCAAGTTCTTTTTCTTATTGCCATTTTTGCCATTTTCTGTGTTCCCTTCATTTTCGCCTTCAGGTCCATTGTCTTCACCTTCTCCTGGCCGCCGTTTAGAACCGGGCCGGGGACCTACCTCGCCCACATTTTGTGGCACGTCGCCTTCTAGCTGGATAATCGTGTTAAGTTCGTGGCTTGCATCGCCTCCCTTTTTCCCATCGTCGTCGTCGCCGGTTGTACCTATGGGATCACGCCCAAATGCCGAACGGAAAAAAGATGCAACCGAATCTGTGTGCAACACTCTTGCTTGTTTGCGGAACACAAACTTGTATATTGGAGCAACTGATTGGGAGGATGGTGGGGTTGCAGAGGAGTCATCTGTGGAGGCTGCTAGTGGGGAAACCGGAGAAAGAAATTGGATTCCTACAACCCAGTAGCGTTTTGCTACAACGCGGACATCAAGCTCGTCAAAATCGCGGAGTCTTGTGACGGGCATGCCAACAACTGACGAGACTGTTTCGTCTACGGCCAGGCGTTTGTACAATTGGGCGAGAAGGTGTTTTCTGACAGAATTGTTATCTGTGAGATCATCGCATAAGGTTTCTTTCAATAGTAGCTGGGAGGAGTCTACGAGGGTAGAGGAAGACGAGGGAACAAACTTGCCTACAGGGTGGCGGGCTTTGGGGGTGACGTAAAGCGGGAAAAAGACGTTTTCATGGAAAAGTTGTGTTTGGACAAAAATGTAGCCGGAGGCTGAAGTGACGAGGATTGCGAGGGCAGTGAGAAGGCCTTTAAGAGAAGCCTTGGGGGTAGTAATGCCACGAGAAATGCGGAACGGGCGGCCGTATTGTGTGGAGTGGGTTACATGGAAAAACCTGTGGTGGGGATAGTGGGGAGGTAAATTGATGGTGGGTAAAGATAAGGCGGGATGATTAGGAGGATGTTTGCAATGGCATTTGCGCATGAGAGTCTTTTGCCATGCAGAAGTTCTGAGCATTGTATATGAAGAAATTGGCTTGTACAGTTTGATTTTTTTTTTCTTTTTTTTTTTTCCTTTTCTTTTTCTTCTTTTTTTGGTTGAAGGTTTCTTAAGAATTGAAAAATATCTGGTGGTTTTGTTTAAGAGTTATTTTTAAAAGGAGAAAAAAAAAAATAAAATAAGATAAAACAACTAGTTTAAAGATTATGTAACCATAAGGAGGTTTAAAAAAATCCACGTGAAGAAACTACTTGAGATTTTTATATAAAAAGACCTTTGTTTAATTGATTGATTGTTTGATAAAATTGAGATTCAGTTTAATAGCAAAGAAATCCAGTTCTAAGAACTCATTTCTTGATAAACTTTTGGAACAGACGACCGAACCGGGCAGTCGAGTCGGAGACCACAATGTCACCGTGAGCTGGAATAATGGTTTCCGGTGCCCAGTCGTAAATGGTTTGCAAGGAGCTTGAAGCAGATGCAGGCATTGTTTCAAGCAACTTACGGAGAAACCAACTATCAATGGATAGGTAGCGGGCCAAAAAGGAAAGGCCAGAGTCAGGGCTCAAGTTGGGGTAGGCGGCATATTGAGCGTGTGCCGGGAGATTAAAGAGAAGGTCACCAGTGAGAAGGGTTTTTGTAGGTTTATGGAGAGCAATGAGCTCCTTATTTGGATGCTGGGGGACGTAGACAAAATCAAATTCAGAGGTAAGGTCATCTGGGAGTGGGAGAGATGCCTTGAGCGCAAAATCTGTTTCTAGGAGTTGTGCGGAAATGAGTTTGCCCGAGGCTTCAGCTGCGGTAAAGACATAATCCACAGGAACACCATCTTTTTTCTTCTTTTCAGCAAGCCCCTCGACTCCTAGAATACGAGCATTGGGGTATTGTTCCTTCCAACTTTTGAGAGCCATATGGTGCTCAAAGTCAGGAGCAATAAGATACTTGACATTGACATGGGAAACAACGTCGTCATCAGTGGGGACTTCTGGGACGAGAGTACGAAGAAAGGTTTTAGCTTCTGGTCCCCAAGGGATTGGATTAAAGACGGCCACGTCAATTGAGGAGGAGGTGATATTACGGTGGGTCAATTTAGAGGAATCTTCTTGATCCGTGGAAGTGGTACTTGTTGTTGTTGTTGTTGTTGTTGTTGTAGTAGTAGTAGTATTATTTGGAGAATCTGTGGGGTAAGATCCAGTACCGAGTCTGATGGCTGTACTTCTGTTGCCGATTTCCATAAAGATTCTAAAGAAGGCCGAGTCATGGATGACAATTTTGCCTGGGATGATGAGTCGGTCCTTACCACCGAGAGGAACTGGGTAACCTGAAGAGCCGATTGAGAATGGATAACCGTGGACCATATTGTTGTTGTTGTTGTTGCTGCTGCTGCTAAATAATGGATTTTTAATTTTATTTATTAATTTTTTTTTTTTAATTCAACAAGAATTTTCAAAAAAGATAAAAAAAAAAAAAAAAAAAAAGATTTTGAGATTGCTTTGAGGGTTTTTTTTTTTTGTTAGTAATAAAAGAATAAGAAGAATAATAATAATTATTATTATTATAATGATATTTTAGAAAGAAAAGAAAGTTTTTTTTTTATATATATAAAAAAAGAGAATTTATAATTTATAATTTATAAAAAAAAGAAAAAAAAAAAGATTCAAATTTGAAATGAATTTTTTTTTTATTAACAATTCTTGTATATATATATATATATATATATTTACGTTAATAAAGTTAATTTAATTTAACTTAACTTAGTTTAATTTTATTTTATTTATTTATAATATCTTGCCCTAACCTGCAAGATTAATCGAATGACGCAATTCATTACATAATTATTTAAATTTTTAATTCTTAATTATGGGGAAATGGAAGAGTCTGTCTTTAAAAAAAAAAAAAGGATTTTAAAAGATAAAGAAATTAATTGATTTAAAAACAGTTATTTTTTTTATTTATTTATAAATTAAATTAAAAAAAAAAAAGATATATTCAAGTACTTTTAAAATTATTGACCCCACGAATTTATAATATTTCAAAATGGTTTTCATTTAAAAAAAAAAATAAAACAATAATAATAATAAAAAAAGACATTTCTCTCCGACACGGGGAATCGAACCCCGATTTCCACGGTGAGAGCGTGAGGTGATAACCATTACACTATATCGGACTTTTCCTAAAAAAACATTTTTAAAATAATAAATATATAGTTAGTTTCTTTAAAAAATCACAATTAACAATTATTTTTGGGAGGAAAACGGGGAAAGGGCTGGATGGTGTAAAGGGTAACACGTTCGCTCGAAAGCGGAAGATACTGGGTTCGATTCCCAGAATACCCCCTTTTCCTGAGGATGTGTACGGGAGTATACACCTAGACTGAAAACCATAGGCTACCCTGGTTACAGGAATGCCGACTCTTCCGTACAGTCTAAATAGCCTGCAGGTGATTGCGGGCCGTATCTCTGACGGAAGAGATTAAGAAATACATGGGCGTCTGTGAAGATAAGTGGAAATGGGTTGGGAAGGTTTTGGGACCGACAGACTGGTTCTCCCTGTTCCTCGTAAGCTGGCATCAGGGCCCATCTTCCGGGCTACCGGAGACGCACAGAATAGAAACCACCCGTGCTAAAAAGGTACAAATGAAAACTGGCAAGTCACATAGTCAGACAATAAAAGGATAGCGCAGATGCTGATGTTATATAGTTCTATA
This sequence comes from Magnusiomyces paraingens, assembly GCF_902498895.1. Taxonomy (NCBI): domain Eukaryota; kingdom Fungi; phylum Ascomycota; class Dipodascomycetes; order Dipodascales; family Dipodascaceae; genus Magnusiomyces; species Magnusiomyces paraingens. Next base: position 1,499,240 of record NW_022474067.1, read on the forward strand.
ACCCTTGAATAAAAACAAACAAACAATTGGGAAGGAAACCCCCTGTTCCTTGTAAGCTGACATCAGGACTTACTTTCTGGCTGTTGGAGATGCAATGTTGAAGCCAAAATTAAAAGTTTATTATGAAAATGAAAAGATATATAGTATGGACAAGAAGGATAGAGCAGATGCTGAGGTTATATAATTCTATAACCCTTGAATAAAAACAAATAAACAAACAATTGGGAAGGAATTACTTATTGTTGACGCTCAGTAAATGACTCGTCCAGATATTCATACGACATATTTTGAACAATAACGGTTCTGAAAACTTTTGCTCGCGGTTTGTTTTTTAAGCGAGCCCGTTATTAGCCACATAGGTGAGTCTGCATTACTGCAAATTTTGTTCTCTCTGGCAACTAGTGATGTTACAATAACAGCATCCTTACCAGTGATCCTGGTAAGATAAACGGGTACAACAACAATACGCTTAAATCCAGGGATCAACAGAACATTGCGATGCATTACTCCATTATCCTTATCTAACCAGATGTCACCTGCTTTTGATGCATGCAACTTCGTCACATCATCACCCAGAATCACATTCACATTCATTGGTCTCACACTTCCTTGAATAAACAGTCTGTCATAACCACAAATATGACAACCACTGTCAGAATCAATTAGAAGTAAACGGCTCTTCAAATAGTCTAAATCCACATTTTTCCATTTTATTAATTCTCAGCTTCGTGTACTTAGTCTTGATTATATCACTTTTCAGCACTGACTTTAGATTTAAGTCCTGCAGACAATAATAATACAGTCTCAGGAATCTCGACTGGTGTCTTAGTTTGGAGCACTAAATCCTGATGCTAAAAGATCATCCATTGAATCCACAAATGATACTTCTTCAGAGAGAAAAAGAGGCTACATTACCTTCTTCTTATATGCTATTTTTCTCTGCAGGACCAGACGTCAGTGCTGACTGCCTTTGATTATTTTGATTTGCGGCCAAACTTTGGGTAGCCAATCTTCTCAAAAACTTTGCCACTTCCTGCCTTCCTAGTAACAGTAAATTCTCCTCTATTCAACATCTTGCGAACATCATCAAGCTCGGCACAGTCTTTGCCATGCATCTTAACCAGGAAATCTACTTGAGGTTTAAACAGTGGCATTAAAAACGTACACACTGGAAACGCGTCAAGTAATTTTTCAAAACCATCAAACATCTGCTCTTCAGTCCACTTGGTCATGTCAGCCGGTAAATCACCATACACTTCACTGAACGGTTTCTTCTCTGGCCTCTGATTTTCTACTTTACTTGGTAGACAGCTGAGACATACTGGATATTATTCATCTTCTTTGTTGACCCGCTTTTGGACTTTGGTCGAGCTTTTGCAGCTGGTCGTTCAATTAATTCTCTTGGGCCCGCTGGCAGTAAACCACCAGGGTGCAGCTTCTTGTACACCACATATTCCATATTCGTTGGATCATTACGCACCTGAGCATCATTCCTTACCGAAATGCCACTACTCAACGTATCAGGTTCTTCATAGTAAGGAGACGGATAGTCTCTGAGAGCCTCAAAACTCACACTCTCCTTCTTTTCCAAGATCTTAGTCAGTTCCTTGAGAAAGGCAATGTATGGGTTTGGATAGAACTCCGGCAAATTACCTTCTTCACAAAACTTTCCGTAGTTGGATGAAACTCTTGATAAAATTTTACAGTACATTTCGTCCTCTCAAACATCTTTCGAAACTCTCTCAACTCAGGCTGATAAGCCTCATTCATGGATAGGCATAAATGATATGCAGCCAAATGTTGAGTATAGAGAACATTCATCATTAAAGAATCTGGGTACATCTTGGCATTCTTTTCATAATCCCTCTCATAGTTTCGAACTGCTTGCCGTAGATTATCAACAGCTACTGACATTCTTGTTGGTCTTGTATCCGGTGTAAACCACTCAGATACTGGATACTCTTGTAAAGATGAAAACCCAGTACCCATCAAACGGTTATTGACACAGTCAAGAACATGATCAACTTTCCGTTCCAAAGCATGCTCAAGCTCGTCCAAGATTGTTTTAATTGGCTTAAAGTCTACCACAGCCACCAATCCTGGAAATTCTTTCAACATCAATTGAGTCACAAAGTTTGCTAAGTGAACATTAAACACATGTTGAACCACTTCACTCACCAAGAAAACACTAACTCTGTTTTTTTTTTTTTTTTTCAGTTTCTGCATCAAAAATTTCGACAGCACTTTTGAAGTGTGGATCATCCACCCTCAAGTCCTGTGTTCTCAAATCCTTTGCCATGTTGTAAATTTCAGATTCTGGTTTTGTAGTTGTTGTAGTTGTTGTTGTTGTTGTTTCTTCATGCAGCATCTTCCATCTTTCTTCCAATGAAGTATGGTCATCAAATGAACACCTTCCGACAAAACCGTTCACATGAAAGTAGTAACTCAACTCTAAATTCAATATTTTCTCAATTGACAAATAATCATCCATTACTTCTCTATTGAAAATATTAGGAGCTCGTTTGTCAGTCAACTTCAACACCTTCTTTAGTTCCTGGTATCCAAATTGTCCATTGCATTCAGTTTTTAGATGCCGAATTTCATCAAGAATTATTCTGCCTGATTTGGTTTCGCTAATTGGTTTCATGAAGGCTTCACCCGTTCTATCATTTATTCCCACTAATTCATGTTCCAAATAGTAGTTCCCAGTTTCCAGTTCACGAATGAAAATATCTCTGAGAGGACCAGTGTACACTTCTTCAAATTGGAGTCGGTTTTCTGACTAATCATCACAAAAACTATTGTTGTTGCCATAATTTCTTATATACGGATCTCTTCTGTATTGCCCAACTTTATCAGCTGAACTTTTTGTCGCAGTAGTTTTTCCTGGCTGTACCATCTCAAATTAAATTAATGACTTTTTGTTGAACCAAAAATTACTTTACTGAAAACTCGCTGAATTAAAAATTACTGCTTGCTTGCACTCTAACCTAATACCTTAAGAAATACTATCTCTTAAGTTTAAAATTCGTAATCAATGAGACTTTTAATCTGTTAGGATTTACGTGGGCTCTAAATGGAATTCTGTGTTAGATATTAATAGTTGATTAGAGTAAACAGTAGTAAAAGGGCATAGTCAATTTAATAACAATAATATGTGGTTAAGAAAAGAAAATAAAAATAAAAATTTCACTTTATTTTTTTTAGTTGTTATTTTCCAAACCCTAACTTGATATTTCTGTATTCCAACAGATATCAAACCGAAAGTTTTTTGTTTTTTTAATTTTAGCTGTATTTTTTTTTTTTTTGTTAGTCCCCACCACCCCACATTTATTGATTAACTTGATTAATATATCATATATACTTGAATATTCATTCTTTTATATAAAAATTTACAATTCAATAATTAATTCAATTATTATTATCTAAAATATTTTCCAATTCTTTTTTTTTTTATTTTGATTAAATGATCTACCAGCTTTTGTTTTTTTGTTTTTTTTCACCAAAGTCCTTTTTTAAGTAGTAGTAGTAGTAGTAGTAGTAATATTAGTAGTAATTATTAGTACAGTGTCACTTTTAATATGTTATATTTGTTTCCTCTCCCCCTCCTAATCTCCTCCCCCACATTCTGATTAACTTCTCGGTTACATTTATACCTACTAAATACTTTGAAAAAAATTTCATTAATCCATAGACTTTAAAAAAAAAAAAAAAAAAAAAAAAAAACTAATTTGAAGGGGAATCTTCTACTACTACATATGCATCTATATCTGCATCTCAATATAGAAAGAGACCTTCGAGACATATATAAATATACCCCACATATCTTTAAACATTGTAAGTAATCAGGTATCTTTTGACGAAACCTTTTCTTTTTTTTTTTGTTCTGGTCACAGACATAATTATTATTGACATTAACTCTTAACTCGGCATTTACTCAAAGGTGGTGTCTTTTTTTTTTTTTTTATTATTTTTTTTATGTTGCTCTTATGACTTATAATTATCTTCTATATCTTTTTTTTTTCTATTAGAAATTAAAATTACCTTGTTTCCGAAATATTGGCAATTTTTAAATACAAAAAAAAAAACAAAAATAATAATAATAATAATAATAATAATAATAATAATAATAATAATAAAAAGGAATTCTTTCTTTAGCTAAGTAATTCCTCCTCCTCACTCTTCAACCCAAATAAGGTTAAAAAAATACAGAATATTCTATTTATTTATTTATTTATTTTTATTAATCATTAAAATATTAATTTTTTTTTATTTATTTTAAAACAATCAATTAATTGATTATTTAATATTAAATAATATTATAATTGATTTCTTATATAATGCCAAAATAAAATAAAATAAAAAAAAAACAAAGTGTAAAGTAGTTTTAATGTTAAAAAAAACATTTAAAAAAAATATGGTCTCTGGCGGGATCGAACCGCCGATCCTCGCGTATCACAAGGAAGTTGCTTGTTTATTAGCACGATGCCTTAACCAACTGGGCCAAGAGACCACTTCAATTCTTGTAGTAAACAAGAATTCTCATCCAGAATACGCTGCCTGAATATGAAATTGTAAATTAAGAAAAATTTTGGGCAAAATTTTAATTCTATAACCCTTGAATAAAAACAAACAAACAAACAAACAATGGGCAAAATTTTTTTTTTTTATTTTTTTTTATATTTATAAAACTCAATTAAAGAAAAAAAATATGATTGGTTATTTTTTTTTGAATTAAAGAAAAAAAAAATTTTAATAAAAATATATTGCTACCATTATATAGATTGCTTGCTTGCTTGCTATTTAAGTAACTTAATTCACAAATATAAATAACTAAAAAAAACACGTTCCCTTTTATTTAAATCTTCTTAAAACTTTCCTTATTTATAAATAAAAAATAAAAAATTAAAAAAAAAAAAAAAATTTTTTTCTTTTACTCCTCCTCCTCCTCAATAACCTTGAGAACAATCTTACCCTTGGCCTGGTGGGTCATAAGTTTGGAAAGAGCCTCCTTATACTCAGTCCATGGATACACAGTATCAATTGGAATTTTATATTCAGATCCTGGAACTAGAATTTTTTTCTTTGCAGCATCCAGGAACCCCTCACTACCCTCGAGCACGTATAACTTGTAGTTGAACCCCCACAGAGGCTTGGCAAAGAGATACTTGCTAATCATAGTGACAACACCCCAATTGAGACCAAAGTGTGGGTCATCTCCAACAACAGTCACATAATAAGCACCTGTGTTTGCAGGTTTAAGAATGGAGGAAATTGAAGCAAATAATTCAGTGCCTCCAATACAGTCGAAAATCATGTCAAACTTGACACCTGCAAGCTCGTTTTGAACAAGTTCGGCGGCTTGCTCTGCAATGGGAGTTTTCGATGTGTAGTCAAGGGTATAATTGACACCAAATGAAGTGACACGGGGGATAGATTTTGCAGAACAAGTTGCTGCGACAGTCTTAATGTCGAAATATTTCTTAGCCAATTGGGTTGCAAAAACACCTGTATTTGTAGAGCCTCCAAGAATGAGTAAAGAAGATGGGGTATCTTTAAGTTTTGCCCAGTCGACAAATGAAAGTGATTTAAATGCAGTGCCAAAACTCATCATAAAAGATGCAGCCTGGTCATAAGGCATTTCGTCAGGGATTTTTAAGATACGGTCTGCAGTTGTTGTAACCAAGTAAGTTTTAAGACCACCTTGAAAAGGGTTTGAGAGAAGTACACAGACACGGTCACCTGGTTTAAATTTGGAAACTCGTTCGCCAATGTGGATGATTTCACCGCTGATTTCTTGGCCAACACCTTTTAAGGATTGCCATAGCTTAAATGCGGCAAACCCCATGAGTTTATAATCAACAGGATTGATACCAACATAATGGATTTTGATTGCGATTTGTGTTGGGGCCAAGGGGAGTGTGACTTTAGAGTCGATGACCTTGAGCGAGTCAATGCCGGAGGTATAGACGACTTCTTTAGATTGTAAAGTGGTGGACATTATTAGATTGTAGAATTAAAAAGTTGAATTAAAGAAAAAAGAAAGTTGAATTGAAGAGATTTTGAGGGAGATTTATATGAGATTTATTTTATTTATAAGAGATTTATAAGAAATGGGTTGATGGGATGGATGGGATGTGGGCTGATGGTGGAGAGAGAAAGCTTATCAAGGACAACCAATTTTTTTTTTTTTTTTTTTTTGTTATTGTAAGTGAAATGAGCAACGGAAATACGGTCTTAGTAATATACAGTCACGTGAAATGATTTCGGATAAACAAATTAGCCGGGTGAAGTAAAGTCCGTTGAGTTAAGGTTTAAAATGGGTATTAAAAACAGATGAAGATGATATATAAAGAAATGCATTTCATATTTATATGAATTTAAGGGTATGAATAAGTATATATTGATTATAATTTAATGATATTTTAATGGTTTAAAAAAAAAAAAAAAAAAAAAAAAACTGATTTTGAGGGGACAATTTTTTGAATTGGAATTGTGGGTATCATAAAATAAAATAAATTTAAATTTATTATTATAAAAAGATTATAACAAAAGTGTTAATATTTAAGTCTTAAAATTCAAGTCGTTTATAGTGAGTAAAAAATAAATTTTTGTCTTTATAAAGACAATTAGAAAACAAAAGGGCAAATTGTTTTTTCACTGATTAAACAAAACATTTCGATCCAAAATATTTTTTTTTTTTTTTTTTTTTGATTATTAACCCTTGAATTCAATTTTAAAAAGACATCAATAGATGATGAATGATACCAGTTAATATATATATATATAGAAAGAGAAGACTCCAAAAGAAAAAAATAAAAAATTTCCAATTCAATTAAGTTTTGTTTAAAATCCGTTATTGTGTAGTTAACCAAAAAAAAAAAAAAAAAATTAAAAATAAAAGATGACATTGTGAAGCCTACTAAGCTAAAGTCAGTCAATCAATCAATCAATTTAAAAAAACCTTTATTTAAAAAACAAATTCTTGATTAGTGATATTTCTTCAGAATAATAATAATAAAACAAAACAAAAAAAAAAAAAAAATGAAGTGGATATGATTATTATAATATGTCGTTTAATGATTATAAAGATTATAAAACAAATAAACAGAAAAAAAAAACAAAGCGAATCTGTTTTTTATTTTTTTTAATCATGATGATCATCTGTTGTAAGGTCTCACAAGTCTCTCTCTCTCTCTTTTTTTTTTTTTTTTTTTAGTTTGTTAGTTATTTGATAATTATCACTACTTATATAATTATATATATATATAATTATAAGTAGTTTTGGAAGTTTAGAATGATGAAGATAAAATGACATCATTTTTTTTTTTTTTTTCATCTTTACTCGGTTATTCTTGACACTTTAAAAAAAATAAAAATAAAAAAAAAACCGTTTTTTTTTTTACTTTTATATTTCTCATTTTTATATTTATTTCTTTCTTTCTTTCTTTCTTTTGGGTTTTATATTTATATTTATATATAAAAATTTGTGATAATATTGACAAAATTTAGTTATTTATAAGCATTAAATTTAAGTCAGAAAAGAAGATTATTTATGTCTATGGGTTAGGGCTTTTATATAAATATTTAGTAGTAACAACAACAACAAAAAAAACGTCTTTCGGGACGACCCGAAAATAAAAAAGAAATTTTTTAAAAATTTAAAAACGGAATCCGAGAATGATATTTTCTTTAGTTAAAAAAAAAAAAAAAAAGAAAAAAAAAAATAAATAAATTTTTAAATTTATTTGTTTATTTATTTATTTAATTTTTTTTATTTTTTTTTTTTTTGAAATACTTGCAAATTCTTAAAGGAACAAGATTTCCTCGGGGAAAGAAATATTTCTATTAATATTTTGAATATATTTCTATATATACACTTTTCTATTATATTGACAAATTTGTTTTATTTAAAAAAACAATTTATAAAAGGATCATCATCGAATAAGATATTTTATTTAATTTTTTTTTTTTTTTTTTTTTTTTTTTTTTTTTTGGTTGGAACTGACAAATATGATTTATATAGTTTGAATTTTGATAATTATTATATAAAATAAAAATAATTTAAAATAATTTAAATAAACTTACATCAGAATCAAATTTATATTTTTTTTTTAAATATAATTTTTATTTTCTCCCGTTTATATTTCTTTTTATCGGCTATCGGAGGCGCATAGATCGAAACAAGCCATTACCGGGAGGAAAAAAAAAAAAATGTAAAGAGAAGAAGAAGAAGAAGAAAAAAAAAAAAAAAAGGAGGTGGTGGTGCATTTTGGAAAAGACAGTTGAAAAAAAAAAAAAAAAATGATGCAATTAAAACCGAAAAAAACAGAAAAAAATAAAAATAAAAGAAAGTATAAATTTATTGATACTGATGTTAGATTTATTTTTTTTATGACTCTTGAATAATAAAAAAATTAAATAAAAACACTTTTTTTTTTTTTTGTTGAAAAAGATATATTTGAATAAAAACAAAAAAACAACAAAAAAAAAAAAGTTTTTTCCTGTTTTGTTTTTTTCTTTTCTTTTCTTTTCAATTATCCGATGTTTTCAATCATCATTTTAATAAAAAAAAAAAAAAGGCACTTCTTTTATTTCTTTTTTTTTTTCTTCTTATTCTTCTTTAATTTTTTTTTCTTAAACGGATCTTAATGGGTCAAAAGTTTATCCGTTTTTTTTTTTTTTTTTTTTTTGCATTCAAATATTAAAAATTATAAAAATTATAAAAATTATAAAAATTATAAAAATTAAATATTAAATATATTTAAAAAATTTTTAAAAAAAAGAGAAAAACTCAAATTCAATTTTCATTTTCATTTTCATTTTCATTTTCATTTTCATTTTCATTTTCATTTTCATTTTCATTTTCATTTTCATTTTCATTTTCATTTTCATTTGTTTTTTGTACAATAAATGAATCGGTATTTCTATTTCCCGTTTAAAGTTTTTCTTCTTCTTCCTTTTCTTCTTCTTCTTTTTCTACTTCTTTTTTGTATGTCACTTTGAAAATAAAATGAGGGAGAGGGAGAGGGAGAGACAATGTTGTATTCGAATACAACAGAATATTCTATCATTTAAGAAAACCAAATTTTTTTTTTTATTTTTATTTTTATTTTTATTTTTATTTTTATTTAAAGTAAACCAAGTTGTTTCACGTACAAAAAAAAAAAAAAAAAAAAAAAAAAAAAATAAGGGAAAGGAAACAAATCATGATCATAGTTATAACTAGGCTGTTCCCATACAAAATTAAATAAAAAAAAAATAAATTTAACAAAAACAACAATAACAAAAGAAAACCCTTAATTTTGTTTTTTTTTTTTTTTGTGCCAAGATATTTAAAGAATATCTCATCTATTTGGGGGGGGAAAGAAGATGGTTTGTATGTATTTATTTATGTATTTATGTATGTGTGAGTGAGTGAGTGAGTGTATTGAGATCTGATAAAGTAAAAAGTTTTTTTTTTTTTTCATGCAAGATGATACGCCGCGGATTTTAAAAAAATGACTTAAAAAAAAAAAAAAAATTGTCATTTGGGTACATTTAGATATTTACGATATTTTAAAATAAATAAATATATTAATAATAATGTACAAAAAAAGAAATTAAAAAGGACAAAACATAAGGAGCAAGTAAGCAAGGTTAATATTAATATTAATATCATCATCCATCAAAAGCATACTTGGAAACCCCCCTAATCTTTTTGCCATATGCAAAAAATAAATAAGGTACGGGAGCCATTGCTACCGCCAATAAACCTAATAATAAACCAGACCAATTAAGATGGATTCGATCAAACATAAAGTCTGCAAATAATGGAGCTGAAGCACCAAACATAGAACGTAAAAAGGTCAATGCAGCAAGAGCAGAAGCTGCAAACCATAAGTATGCATCTACTATATAATTCATAGAGGGGACCATAATACCCATAAGACCAAAGCCAGTGAAAATACCTGAAATAGTTGGAACAATCCAATGAACATGATCAGCATAATTTGCAGTCCAAAAAAACCAAAAAAGACCAATAGGGAAAACAAGAGCAGATAAAAGAACAGGTTCAAGACGAAGTTCTGGGTTAGACTTAACACCTGTTTGAAGAAGTTTCCGTTCATAGCGAGGTTCGAAAAATAAAATCATTAAAATGGCACAAAGAATCATACCAATTAGAATTCCAAGATATGGAAGCATAGATAAATTAAGAGCAAAATGGTATAAACCACGGAAAGCATATGGGTAAGATGAAAGACATAGGTAAAGAATAAGATAACAGAAACCATTATAAATTGCCAAAAGAAGAATGATGGGCTCAGAAACAAGCATGCGGAGAGGTCTAGTAATTGTTTTAGTAATAATTTCAGAAAGATCTAGGGTAACATTTTCATGAACAGCATGAACCCCCCAATTACCTGTACGTTCTCTAATGATTTGTGCCTTATGAACAAGAATAATTGGGGTATAAGTTTCTTCCATAAATAAAACAACAGCTAAAAGTGTTGTACCAGACATGATACCAGTAAGATATTCAGTCCAACGCCAACCTAAATAAGATTGAACAATAAAACCACCAACAATTGGGGCCACCATTGGACCAGAAAAGACAATTGCTGCAAAGATATTAATAGCAGTACCTCTTGAGATTGCACCAGTATTGGGGAAGATATCAGCAAAAACAGCAGCAACGATTGTAAGTGGTGCAGATGCAGAGATACCACTAAAGAAGCGACAAATGATTACAGTTTGAAGGTCTTTTGCAGTTGCAGTAGCAAAAGTAAAGCATGTAAAAAGAAAGAGGGCAATGACTATGGGGAATTTTCTACCGTAGAGTTCAGAAAGTGGAGACCAAATGATTGGACCTGATGCGAATCCTAAAACAAATAGGGCAATTGTGAGAGATGAGACTACATTAGCGACATGGAATTTTTCAGAGATTTCACCAAGGGCAGGAGAAAAAACTGAAGATCCCCATACGGAAGTAAAAGTTGTAGCACCAAGACAAGATGCAATGACGATTTTTTTTGATAATGGCCAGTTAAAAGGGTGTAAGGGATCATCAGGGCCTGTAAAGTCTACTCTGTATTGTTCTTGTTGTGGGAGTAGTGGAGGGTAATCTCTATCACCACCCATTGGAGGACATGGTGCATTTAAATCTGGGATTCTTCCAGTTAAAACTCTTGAGATTGCTTCTTGTTCATCTAAAGATGGCATTTCAGAAGCGATTGAATTTCTTCTTGAAAGTTGTTGAGGGGAAAAGTCTCCATTATTATTGTTATTATTATTATTAATATTATTATTATTATTATTAATATTAGCTTCGAGATCTTTTGAAAAGAATTTTTCAGGATCATCTATTTGATTTGAAGATGAAGATGTTGAAGACTCATGAGAGTCTTGAGCTGAGATTGGTTGTTGCATTTAAAAGATGAGTTGTTTTTGATATTTTTTTTTTTTTTTTTTTTTTTTAAAAAAAAAATAAAAAGAGGATTTTAATAGATTTTTATAATTTTTTTTTTTTTTTTTTTTTTTTTTTTATGTTGCCGACAGAGAGGGGAGAGAGTTTTTTTTTTTTTTTTTTTTTTTTTTTTTTTTTGATTTGAAATGTTGGAGGAGCAACAACGGCTGAGGATTTGCAGTTGGCAGTTAAAAAAACAAAAAAACAAATTAAATTAAATTGGCTGGTAGAAATTTTCATTTTTTTTTATTAGCTGTGAGCGAGTGAAGTTAAGTAAATTAAATGAGTGAGTGAGTGAGTGAGTGAGTGAGCGAGTGAGTAAAAAAGAAAAGAAAATATAAAATAGAAATAAAATATAAAATAAAAGAAAAGAAAATATAAAATAGAAATAAAAAATATATTTTCAATTAATTGAATTCAACAAAATTTTTTATAAAAAAAAAAAAAATAATTAAATTTATTTTTAAAATACCAAAAAAAAAAAATTAATTAAAGAAGAAGAAGAAGAAAAAGAAGAAGCCGTTGGGAATTTTTTATTTTTTATTTTTTATTTATTTTTTATTTATTTTTTATTTATTTTTTATTTATTTTTTATTTATTTTTTATTTATTTTTTATTTATTTAATTTATTAACTCATTAAATGTAAATAATCGGGGGATCCGGTTACATTTTTGAATTCCGACACCGAGAATTCTTTTATATATATATATATATATATAAATTTAAATTAAATGAATAGATGAATTGAAAAGAATTTTTATTTTTTATTTTATTATTTTTATTAAATAGATTATAATTATAATTATGATTATAATAATAATAATAATAATAAAAAGTATTAGAAAAATATATATATATATATAAAATAAATATGATTTCTAATATAAATATATATATATTTTAAATCATATTTATATATATATCTTCTCTTTCTTCTTCTTCTTTATGTCCACGGAACATTTTTTTTTTTTTTTTTTTTTTTTTTTTTTTTTAAAAAATTCTTTTATATTTTGTTGTTTCTCTCACCACTTGTTACCACTTGTTACCTCCCCCACCAAAAAAAAAATCAAAAAAAATCAAAAAAATCAAAAAAAAATATTTCGGAGTCCGTAAATAATTATTAAAAATTAGTTCAAGTGTTATAATAAGTAATCTAATGTTAAATTAATAATTATAAGTTACAAGTGTTAAGTCTTATAAATAAAATTAATTATTTCATTTTAACACTTATATCTTATATCTTATAACTTATAACTTATAATAATATATTTGTTACAACATTAGCCGTACACTTTTTTTTTTCATTTTTTTATATTACATTACACGTCATTTTTTTTTTTTTTTTTTTTTCAATCTCCAAGGTTGTTTATTTATTTAATTTATTAATAGACCATTACTTTTAAATAAATATTTATATTTAATATACTACGTAGTCGATATGTATACTCCCCCAGCTTAGCTAATATATTTTCAACAAGTCAAATCTCTAATCAATAAAATAAAAACCTCCTTTTTTCACAACCACCAAATCACCAAATCAACTTTTTAAACTATTTTTGCTTTTTTTAAAAAAAAAAAAATAAAATAAAATAAAATAATAATAATTTATAACATAAAATTTTTTAAAAAATAAATCAATTGGATTATTCTTATTCATATATATATAAGCTATATATGTATATATATATTTATATATTTATATTTATATATAAGCTAATATACTCATATAATCCATATATATACCCTTATCCAAAAAAATAAAATCACATTCTCCTTAAACAAATCTTAATCTATCACCACCACCACCACCACCACCACCACCACCCCATAATGCCACCTAAACCTCCTCCTCCTAATGAATCACCATTTACTAAAAACTTTTCCTTTGGAGGTGACTCTTCCTCATCCTCTTCCTCATCAACCCAACAACAACAACAACAACAACAACAACAACAACAACAACAACAATACTCTTTCCCTTCAAGAACTTCTCCAGCTCTTCCAATTAATGATGACTCTACTGACCCAAATGACCATACTGTAGTCTCTACATCAAGACCCCTTAGAAGCTACTCTGTAGCTGTCCCCTTCCCTAATGGCCCCTCTAAACAAAATGGAACTAATTCAAACTTACGCAAATCAACCCTCTCTCGCATAGATACTTCATCTCCTGACTTAAACCAAGATACTACTAAAACTCGTCTTAGAAGAGCCGCCTCTACTGCCTCTACTGCAAACTCTTGGGGTATCCACTCTGTCCCATCCATTCTCTCAGACTTTCGTAAACATACTTCTCATGCTCAACGTGAACGTCAGTCTATTGCCTCTCCCATGCTAACCCGTCCAGGACCAAACCCTCTCACAGGTAACCATCAAAGTGCTCTTTCTAAAACAATTGATGATCTTCATAAAACTCTCTCAGAAATTAATGTTCTTTCTCCAGTAGATGTTGAGAAAAAGGATTACTTTGATAATATCCCAATTGTTTCAAACTCTAATGAAAATATACAAAATACCCACCAATGTATCGATCACGATCACGATCATGGCCATACTCATGGTCATTCTCATACTCATACTCTTGATCATGATCATAATCATGATCATTCTCACTCTCACTCTCACTCTCACACTCTTGAACAACCTCCCTCAACCTACTCATACCCAGATCATGACTACCACACAGAACAACAACAACAACAACAACAACAACAACAACAACAAATCCAACCACCATCTTTAATTGAAAGAGTCCCTGCCCTGATATCTCTTCCAACTTCCCTCCTGGCCCTCGACTACCTCTGCCTTAAATTGGGTTTCCACGATAAAGTCCCCGCCTTACTCTCAACTTCCCTAGTAACAGGCCCCCTTTTATTACTCACAGGTATCCTCACTCTCATCATGTCCCGCGGTGGCTCCCCTGCTCAATTCTCCAAATCTGACGTTACAAATACCCTTCTCCTTGCCCTTGGAACATTCCTCCTCTTTTGGGCTTGCTCCCTAATTGGCTCTGTCAAAACTTGCCTCATCACTGCTACTCTCTTTAATGCCCCCTATCTCTTTCTCCACCCTCTCAACGTCCCTTATTACATCTACCTAGCACTACTCTTTGTAATTGACATGTTCCGCTCCCCAGCAACTCCAATAGACACATTCCAACCCCCTCACCTTTCAGCCCTTAAAACTCTTGCATGCTACCTTGCCCTCATCGTCTCTGCTTACTGTCTTCATAGACCCTCTGCAACATACTCAGGAACCCTCGCAATCATTCTTGGAATCATCATCATGGGTCCAACCGCTTTTGTAACAACTACAACTTACTCCATCGATGTCATTTCTCTTGTCACAATCACCTCAGGCTCCTTTGGCGTGTTTTTACTCTCCAAACGTGACCTTCACCCTAACCGCTTTAGCCCTCTTGTTAATACCTTTCTCAGTATCTTCCTCGAAAGCTCTGTCTTGCTAAAGGGCACCCTTCCTTACCGTGAAATGTCTTACAATGGCTTCGAAGCTCTTCTCTCTTGCATTCTTATTCCAGATAGAATATACCCACGCTCTGCACCGCTCTTTGACCCAACAAGCCCCCCAGAATCGTTGCGCAATTGGGGTATCATTGATTCTATTTTGGCCCACGAAGATACTAAAAATATTTTTTATTTCCTTCTTCTTAACTTTTCATTCATGCTTATCCAGCTCCTTTACTCAATTCTTTCTCACTCACTTGGGCTGCTCTCGGATTCCATTCACATGTTTTTCGATTGTTTAGCGCTTTTTGTGGGTCTCATTGCTAGCATTCTTTCTAAACTCCCGCCTTCTTCACGGTTCCCCTATGGATTGGGTAAAGTTGAGACTTTATCTGGGTTCACCAATGGGTTTTTCTTGGTTGGAATTTCTCTCGGTGTTATTGCCGAAGCCGTCGAGCGGATTTCTGCACCCGTGGGGCTCGAAAAAACAACCGAGTTGCTCATTGTTAGTGTACTTGGATTGGTTGTTAATATCGTGGGTATTTTTGCATTTAACCATGGCCACAGTCACGGAGGAAGTGGTCATTCCCATAGCCATGCATTGTTTGGAGGTGATCACCAAGATCATGGACATGATCATGATCATGATCATGACCATAACCACGACCACGACCATAACCATAGCCATAACCATAGCCATGACCATGGCCATGATTGTGATCATTCGCTTGAAAAAGACCATGGCCATAGCCATGACCATGGCCATATGGATGTTACAGAAAATGAAAACATGCGAGGTATTTTCCTCCATATCATTGCTGACACGTTAGGATCTGTAGGAGTGATTGCGTCCACTTTGCTCATCTACTACTTTGGCTGGGAAGGATTCGACCCTCTTGCTTCCATCTTCATTGCCATTCTCATCTTCATGTCAGCCATCCCACTCATTTCTTCCTCAGCAAAAACTCTACTGCTATCGCTCAACGATGGCCAAGAATATAACGTTCGGGATCTGCTCAGTGATATTTCTATCATGCCTGGAGTTGCTGGGTACACGGTCCCCCGGTTCTGGGCAGATGGCTCGCAGGTACGTGGTGTTATCCACGTCCAAGTTCAACCTGCACACGATTTGCCTAAAGTTAAATCGCGTGTTGAGGAACGTTTAAGCAAAGCAGGTGTTAAGGCATTTGTTCAGATGGAGCCCGAAGGCAGTAGCTGTTGGTGCCGTCATGTATAAAATTGGAAAGAAACATTTAAAAAAAAAAAAAAAAAAAAAAAATAGGATTATACATATATATATAAAGGTAGAAAGAAAAAAAAAAAAGGAAAAATAATAAAAATAATAAAAAGAAGAAATAGAAAAAGAAGAAAAAGAAGAAAAAAAAAAAAAAAAAAAACAGTATATATACAAGCTTAGTTATAGTATCGCTGGCCCCAACCGCCACGGCACGGATCGTCATTAGACCGGTCTTGGTCTTGGATCTGGCCACCAAAGTATCCACGACCGTATTGTCTGCCCTCGACAAATCCGGAGTCCAAGTCGATGGAAATTGCGCGTTCATCCAAGTATGAATCTTGCAAATATCGTAAAGCATGCAGTGTATCTCTATGGGACTCATATTCGACAAAACAGAATCCACATGGAGTACCCTTAATACGGTCAAGACCCATGATAATACGAGCTATAGATCCAGCTTTGGAGAAAAGTTCAAAGATTTGTTCCTCAGTTGTATAGAAAGATAAGTTACCAATGTATAAAGTACGTGTAGTTGAAAGTTTAGCTAGATCTCGTTTGGCTTCGTCGTTTCCACGGCTGGCTTTGTTGATAAAATATGTCGAAGGACCATCCAAGCGTTCTGCTGAGTTTCGGGCAAAAGTATCAATGGTGATGCGGGGTCGGGACATTTTTTGTGGGTTGTGATGGTTATGGTTATAGTTGTAGTTGTATGTTGTATGTTGTTTGTTGTGGTTGTTGTGGTTGTGGTGGTTGTGAAAGAGAATTTAATTTTGGGAAAAATTTAAAACTCCACGGACTTTTTTTACACACACAAAAAAAAAATAAAAAAATAAAAAAAAAAAATTAAAAATTGAAAAATAAAAATTAAAAATTAAAAATTAAAAATAAAAAATAAAAACTTTTAACATCAACAAATAATAAAAACAAACAATGCCAACGGCCCTTCAGAAAACAATCTTTTACCTTAAGGCCATTTATATAACTGCTGCAGTCATTGTCTCGGCTTCATATGGTGTTGTCGCGTCTATTGTCCTCGCGTTTTTCCGCCGTCGCGGATTGGCTCAGTATACAACCGGTAGACTCTTCTATTACCTGGCTTACCCCGTACTACGTATCGGGTTCCGGTTTGTCGATGGTGCCTCTGAAAATTATGCTCGATACTTATCATCTTCTTCATGGTGGTCTGGATCACCTGAATTCCTAAGACCCTGTGTCATTTTATCCAACCACCAATCGGCCCTTGACGTTCTTATGTTGGGACGTATTTTCCCTCCCTATTGTTCAGTTACCTCCAAAGCCAGTCTACGCTGGGTCCCATTTCTTGGATGGTTCATGGCACTAAGTGGAACTGTATTTCTTGATCGAACCAACTCACGTGCATCTGTAGCTACACTGTCATCAGCTGCAGATTCTGTTCTTGCACGGTCTCAGCAATCTGTCTTTATGTTCCCTGAAGGTACTCGGTCCGGGTTCAAAGTTCCTGGACTTTTAACACCACTTAAACGTGGCGCATTTCATATGGCAGTTCAAGCACAGATCCCTATTGTTCCCATTGCTGTTTCAAATACAAGTAACTTGTTTGATCCAAGTAAGAAAATGGTCCGACCAGGAACTATTAAACTAAAAGTTTTGGACCCTATCCCCACCGAGGGACTTACAAGAGAAGATGTCCCACAACTGGCTATTAAGGTGGAACAGATGTTGGAAGAGGCTATTAAGGAGCTTGGATATAGTGAAGTTTCTGGGCAGATAGATGGCGATGACGATGATGATCAGGACGGATTGGAGACCCCACTAGTTCAGCAGCAACAGCAGCAGCAACAACAACTGGAACAACTGGAACAACTGGTTGTTTAGTATATGAAAGAAATTTAAGTCTCCTAATAATATGTCCACGTGATCCTTTTTTTTTTTTTTTTTTAATTTTAAAAAAAATTTCAATTTTGCCGCACCTCAAAAAAAAAAAAAAAAAAAAAAAAAAAAGGCCAGCAGCTAAAAAAAAAACCATCGAAACTTTCATTTTCAAAAAAAATTTAAAAATTTATAAAATTCATGCAAATCCACCAAAAAAACAAAAATTTAAAAAATCTACAAAACTTTTCAAACAACAATTTTAAACAAATATTTCAAAAAAAATGATATCTTCACCAAATACTCCAGACTCAAGTAGTAGCTCTCGATTACTTAGAGAAGAAATGGAAGCCGAGGAAATGCTCTTTGATAGCTTCTCTAGCAGTTCCAGTACTAATAAAATTAAAAATATAAACAAAGCCCCGCCAGCTGCTCCAACCTCCGCACTCACCGCCGAGGCCTCCGATCTAAACGACCCGGATGATGCTGAAACCGGGTCCTCTGACGGGTTCCTTCTTGTCAAACCCCACCGTAATCGGAACCGTCATCATACCCCACATATCCCCCTATCAATGCGCTCCGCAGATCCTCCGTCAGAAAACGGTAACACCAGTAGTAGTAGCAATAACAATAACAACAACAACAACAACAACAACAACAACAACAACAACAACAACAACAACAACAACAACAACAACAATACAAGTAGTACTGGTACTAACAGTAGCAGCAGCGAAGCAGATGACGAAGCTATTACTCGGACGGTTTTGCGGCGCAAGCAACAACAGAGACTGGAGCGCAGCAGTAGCGGCAGTAGTAGCAGTAACAACAGTAGCAAACGAAGCCAGCAAAGCCAGCAAAACCAGGAGCAGGGGAAAACTAGCTCGTCACTGAAAAGTAACTCTGCATTTGCCGTATTGGAACTCGATGACTCGGATCCAAATAACTTGTCGTCTTCCAGCTCTCAATCTCACCAATTGACTGAGTCCCGGTCTAAACTGCAAGACCTTGATCAACAATCGCATCAAACCCCTCAAACAATAATTAAACGTCGACGCAAACCGAAATCCACATCCGCACCCCAGCGCGCTCGTTTAAAACCGTTGTTATCGGCACTACCTGGGAAAAAGACTTCAGCGCGCGATTTATTTACTTCTGGTGGAGAAGTCACCGTAACTGCAAAGCTTAACATTGAACCAGCAAATATTGCAGAAGCTATTCTTTTGCTTGCTCCATTCCTTTACGCTATCTATATCCATACCCGCGGTGCAAAGTTTTATGCAGCCAAAGATGACTTTGATCAAACTTACTCGCTACTCAATTTGGCCGATAATTCTACAGGACTTTCACACTTGTTCCACTTGCGAGCGTTCCCGCAATATAACTCGGCATTTTTCATCTGGCTTACTCTTCTCATCTTTGTCCTGGTAATCGGGACCCATAGGGAAGCCTCCATTCTGCGCAAACCACCCAGCGCCTTTGTTGCAGTCTTCAACTCCTTTTTCCCCCACATTCTCTACGCTGCTATTCTTCCTCCCCTCATATCCCTCGCAACAAACCCTCAACACCTTGCCTTTTTCCACACAAACTTGCTTTCTGTTCTTGCATATATCCCCTTCTCAGGGCCAGAGATTCATATCCTCTCGCAGCTCCCTCTACCAATTACCCATGCCGTCTCGCTTCGTAGAATTCTTTGCGCCCTCGTCGAGCCCACCCTCTCCGGAGTCATGGACCACGTTCTTGCAATTCAAGATGTCCTTGCTCTTGTTGCTCAAAACTCACTCTCCCAAGTTGAGGCCTTTTTACTTGCAACTTTGCTCGTCAATCTTTTCTACTTTGCCTCTTTTAACACCCTCAAATCCCCCTGGCATGACCCAGCCCTCACTACATCAACAAATTTCCCCAACCTACCAGACAAAATCAAAACCCAGCTCTATGTCGCTGGTGTCCCAGCAGTTATTCTCAAAGCCCTCATCTTTGGTGGGTGTCTCATTGCAATCTACCCCACCCTCCCCCTCGTCTTCAAAATCATGAAGACAGAAAAACTTAACGCAGCAAGACCATTGTCTCAAGAAGACAAGGCGCGCGTCACTAGGTCTCAGCTCAAGGATGCAAACAAGGCCTTGGTCATTTACATTGTTGCTGCCATTGCATCTGTCCTCGGACTTTTCCTCTACATTGATCTCCCCTGACCTTTCCTCGGCCTCAACTTCTTCTTCTTCTCCTCCCTCAACTTTTTCCAAATTCACCTACCCAATCTCCTTCATTTTCCAAAATGTCCTCTTCCCCTCACAAGCCACTACTAAAGCCCACTTATTGATTGCCGCATACTGGCTCGCCATCATCGCAGTTACCATTCCTACAGTCCAAGCCCGTTCCGGATCCTGGGCTCACCTCGATCTCCGCCGTAAAGTTTGGCACCTTACTGTCGTCGCTTTGTTTCTCCCTGTCGGCTTACCCACCCACCCAACTTTTACTAAACTCGCCATGGCAGCCGCAACTTTCCTATTCCTAGCAATTGAATTCCTTCGTGTCACAACAATTCCTCCCCTTGGCCCACAAGTCCACCGAGCGCTACTCCGCTACCTTGACCCAAGAGATACATGCGGTCCAATCATCGTTTCCCATACATACCTCCTCATCGGCATCTCTATCCCCATGTACCTCTGCAATAGCCCAGCAGGTATAATCTGCCTTGGCCTCGGCGACGCCGCTGCCTCTGTTTTTGGCCGTATCTACGGTAAGCACCGGTGGTCTCTCCCCCGCGGAAACAAAAAATCGGTCGAAGGTACCCTCTGTTTTGTAGTCGCTGCTGTCACTGGCCTTTGCCTTTACAAGTACGCAGTTCTCAAAACTCTTTACCCATCCGTATACTATGGCCCAGCTTATGTTCTTGACTCATATAACCCGTTTGTCAAGGCAGGCAGTTTGACCTTCTCCAAAATGGTGCTTGTTTCAACTCTCACTGCTCTGCTTGAGGCTTTCAGTTCTCTCAATGATAACGTCATTGTACCTCTCTACATGACTGCTCTTGTCCAGTTGTGTTAAAAAAATAAAAGAAAGAAAAAAAAAAAAAGAAAAATTAATTAATTAAAAATTACACAATTATACAGTTTAATGACATCTCCCTCCCTCATTCAATCGTAAATCTCAATCGGAGGCAAGTGATCAATGGCATGCTGCCAGTTTCCACTCTCTAACTCATGTGCAAGCCACTGTGTCGGGAAAAATACAAGATTCCCGCGCACACCCTGCACAACCCGCCCTGCAATGCTTGGCTGGAACACATCGTCCGCCGTTAAAACGTTACGTGACGACCGTCGGTTCTGGCGTCGCCGACGCAACATGTCTTGGTACTTTTCCCGCTCCATACGGGCCTGCTCCTCAGCCTCACGACGAGCTGCTTCCCGCTCACGTCGCCGGGCTGCAGCATCCTCACTTCCATCGCCTGTTTCGCCCTCCTCACCTTCCTCTTCATTCGCCGGAGGCTCCAACCCTGCACCAGGTGCTCTATTCAAATCATTCGAGCTCATTGCTGACAAAACTTCCATCTCATATTCACTGCGCTGTGTCTCAGGAATATTAATTTCGAAAATGTCTTCCGGTACATTCTGACCCTGGTTCTCGGCAAACCGCTTAAACAGTTCCTTGAATTCAATGTACTGCTTCCACGATGTCACTTCGTCATCAGGCTGGCAATGGAACACCTCGCGGTACAACAACGTGTTCTGGTCCGCAACCCGCTCCCACATGTCGTAGTAAAAATCCGGAGACAAAGGGTCCTGGAAACTGTACGGATCAATAGGCGAAAAGAATTGAGGAGGCAGCGAGTCTCCAGTGGCTGCATGTGCTTGGATATTAAAATTATGCGCCGTGGCCCCAGGTGGACTATTAGCAGGTGTGTGTATTGGCGAACCATTACCGTCCATCGACAATGACGGTGACAAGTCATCCAAATCCCGGAACTGAAACACATGGTCGTCTGCGTATGCGTGTTGCGGGAAAAAATGCATTGAAAGAGGTTTCCCGCCGTTTGCAATCAAGCTAATGTCATCAAACGTATTGGTTTCCTTACGCCAGTTACGCGTCTGCAAGTAATAGTATAACCGACGCTTAATTTCCGTCACATTCGACAGCATTGCATCAAGCCCAACATCGTTCATCATCTGCTCAAAATACTTGTGAACAACACCTTCCATGGAATCCGCATCTGTTGGTGCCATTGTCGTCATGACTACCCCCATGTGCTCCATTGCTTCGCGCTTACGGAACTTGTCAATTCCAAGCCCTTCAACATCCAGACGGTGAGTCTCATTGCCCTGCACACGAGAATCATTACTAAGAGGTTTTTTATCGCGCAACCCAATGTTCTCAACACCTGCCAGGTGATTGAAACTGTGCAACTCCATACGCTGTGGGCGATCATCTGTAGAGAGAGAGCTTGCCCGAGGAAGACGAGACGGATCAATGCCATTTGCCATCTCCATAATGTTAGAGTCACGCGGGTCCACCATTTTTAACGTCGCCGCTGATAGTTCTCGATCAACAAGATGGTCAATCATTTCCAACTGGTCAATGTCAATGCCAACGTGCTCACGCATAAGACGCATGCGTAAAGTATGTGGGAACCTTCCAACCCGGTACGGCTTGCCTGCCATTACCGACTCAATAGTATCAGTGTCGCGAATAATCGACGCCACCTCCGAATCACGGTTGCCACGCATCGAGCGTTCATTGATATTGGCAGACCCAATGATGGCAATACGGTCGTCAACAATCATCGTCTTGCAGTGGATATACAGCTGCTCAGTCACAAACTGTTTCTTGGGCCCAATCTTACCCCACTTTCGTAGAGAAAAAAATTGGATATAGTCTTCTGGATTGATATTCTGTTTAAACAGCTTGCCAAAGATACTGTTGGGTCCATGACTGATTGTAAGATACTGAAACTGCATAATCATACGCACACTCAAACCATTCTTCTCGTCAATCTCGCTCTCAAATCCAGGCATGAGCGGAATAACAACAACACACTTCCAGTCTTCATTGTTGCGATGGGCACGAATAATACGCTCAACAAGCGCATCGCCAATTCGGTTCTGAATTTCAGTGCCTTCGTAGTAAGTGGATGAAATGAAAAACTGGTTTTCAATATACACAAAATGTTCAGAAGATTCAATTGCTTTCAAATAGGCATTCTGAATACTGTGCTCGGGCTTCTTGATGCCAAGCGACCAGAAACACGATGAGCGAAGAATCTGTACTTCGCAAGTGCCCTCCAAATGCAACGACTGAAGCTGAATGGGTGTCAAGTCTGCAGGAGGAAGTAATAGCGGCGTGAAGCGCGAGGGCCGCTTCTGCCGAATAAGATAGTTCCAACGTTGCACAAAGTGCCGGACCAAATCACGGGCAGCCTGGCCAGTAACCATCATGTGAACATCGTGCCAAGGCATGCGTGGCGTCTCGTTACGATCATACATATCTTCATAAGGCTTATCCAAGCTGTAGAAGTCGCGTTGACGAGGATTCGAATAGTCCTTGCCGGGCCATATTTGTGTAGGTCCTTTAAACTCACTCTTTTCGTTGGGGTCGTAAAATGCAACTGGACTATCGTCCACCAAAACATGCTCGGCTGTATCCCAGCGGCCAAAGCACAAGTCAATGCCTCCAAGGAATCCAATGGTGTGATCAATCAAGCATAGCTTTTCGTGGTGGGCCCAAAAGTATGTATTTTGTAGCAGCTGATTGGGAGACCGCATGAGGTAAATGTTAGGATGTAGGTCCAATAAAGAGTGTTTAGTCCAGCTAGAGTCAATGGGGACTGTTTGGCCAACGTTACGATAAACAATGACAAAAACCTTAACACCCTCTTCGGCCTTGCGCTTAAGGACACGATCTAAACGCCATTCCTGGTTGCCATCAGGAGGACGGCGCAAATAGAGTTCAGGAGAAAGCCACCAATCGTGGATATAAATGACATCCTTGGCCATGTCCAATGCAACACTGACTGTCCAAAAGTAATCTCTCTAAAAAAAAATGTTAGTATTGCACCAGTCAAATAATGAAATAACTTACAGCATCAACAAACCATCTGGCTTGTACATTTTGTCTGACAGGAGCAAACGAATGAAATCGATGGGGCTTACTCCAAACAGTTCCTTCCTTCATGTGGTTAATACTATCAACCCACAAACTCAATTGACGCTGTGAAGTGGCAACAAGCTTCATTTTGCGTTCGCCATTTTCAACCTGGAAAGTGAAACCTTGATGAGACTTGTCTGTGGTTTCTTCCTTTTCTTGAGGCGGGGGTGCGATGGTTGCACTGCTACCGAAAGTAACGTTAAAATCAGGATCGACCAAAAAGACCTCGGAAACGTTTGCTGATGAAATATCATTGACACAAACAATATATGATTCTCGAACAAGATACCAACGAGAAGTATGTCTGTCAATCATTAAAGAAAGCTCATTGGGCTTCCAATGTGAAACTCTCCAGCCCATAGATGCCGCAGAGGTTCTTAAAATCAAGTATCCCTCTTTGCCATGGTATGAGTTTTCAGGTGCAAGTCGAATACTCATATTGGATAATTCAAGAAACTGGAAAACACGATTGGCTTCAGGACGGAAACGCATTTCTCGAAGTAAATCCAAAATGTACTTTTCCACACTAGAGCGAAGCCGTTCGATGAAGGCGTCTCTTTCTTCTTCATTCTCTTGAGCATTTCCATGCCCCCCAATGAAAGAAGGTCTGTGCACAGCGTGCAAGTTGCTGGCAATAGAGGCTGTTCTATGAATACGACGAAAGATATTGCGTGAGTTTTCAGAAGCATTGGAGCCCAACGATAGGATTGACCCACTGCGGTCGGATGAAATTGAGTGACGAGATCGTTGTTCGTCTGCAATTGTACTAAGATACTGGGAGTGTGTGTGATGATGCGGGTGTGTGTGAGGGTGTGGGTGTACCGAAGGGGCAACTGGAGCAGAATTAGGCGCATGGTTGGGAGTGGTTGCATGTGAAGAGGATGCCACGGGAGCAGATCCAGGTGTTTGCGCGGCTGAGGTGGGATTAGAATGTATGGGAGTGATTAAACTAGCAGTGCGGCCATGACGCGCTAAACGTTCTTGCTGATACCGTTCTTTAATCATTTGGTCCGCAACGTGATGTCTACTGGGGAACTTTGGAAGCTGAAGCTTCGTGCTGAAAACATTTTGGAAACTCAAAACTTTTAAACGCGAGTGCATTGCAATAAGGTCTCGGTATTCACGAACAATAGACCAGTTTAAGCTGGTAGACCCAGAACCATAGCTCAACTCAATCGAGTATTTCCGATTCTTTTCATTAGGTTTAAGTGTAATGTCATTAACAGAGGCTTTAACGTGATGCAAAAGAACAGGAATACGTGGAATTCCGCGGTCGTCCTTCAAAAAGGACATTGGTATAATCATGGCAGAGGGTGTGCCAGAAGCAAGCTCAGAAATCAGAGCGGTGTCATCTTCAGGAACTTGGTCCTCGGTTCGCTCTTCCTGTTTCTTTTTCTTAAACCGACGTAAAGCATTCCTAACGTCTTTCCAATCAATAGCCATGCTTGGTGGGTTGTAATCCATTGAAAACAAGGTATGACGACGTGAAAATCTTTGGGGATGTTCTCCAGCAACTTCAGATTCTGGATTTTCAGCATCAGAAGGTTGGCGTTGCATGTTATTGTGGTGACGACCGGCATGAGCAACTCCCGAACCTGTGGAAACGCTTGCACCAGCGGTACTAAACGTCGCATACCTGGGCAAAAACGTACGCCTGCGTTTAAATTCAGTTCTTGGAGAAGTTGCTGTAGGAGAGGGGTCATTTTTAATGTGATCCAACTCAGTATCGGAGTGTGATTCTGGGAGATTATCTGAAGGTTCAGCAGGTTCCAATTTCCTAGGGTCGTGTTCATCAGAGTGGCGACTTCTGCTGCGAAGTCTCAAGCGGATAGTTTGTAAATCTGGGCCATCATACAAGCCAACATCCGATTTTGACCTAGACTTGTGCAAATGATGTGATGTTCTCTTTGATTGAGATTCTTGCTCGCCATGCTTCGTCGATTTTTTCAAAGTCGATGAGCCGTTTGCAACACCTGGGTCTACTGAGTCGTCGATTGTAGGGTCTACATTAGCTGGAGATGACGGCCGAGACTGAGCAGCTCGAAATATGTTGGAGTTGAAAAATTGAGACTTTCGCTTTCCCTTCCCTTTGTCTTGATTATGTTGTAGTTCGGGTGACGGAGGAGCCGGTTGGAAGGTTTCCGGGGCTTGACCATCAGAAGAGCCAGGAATGTCTTGTTTAGGTGAACAATCATTATCCGGATGAGCCAGTCCATCATCAGCGTGAGAGGCGTCTTTTTGGAATTCCTGGTGAAGCAGGTGAAAGCGATGGTATTTACTTTTAGGGGATCCCGGCGGGGTATTCAAATTAAGGTTTTGCAAAGCATCATCAGTTGCTTCTGTTGCGGCATCCATCTGAAGCGCATTTGCAGCCAAACTTAGATTGTTTACTGAAGAAGACACTTCTTCAAGCTCTTTAGAATGAGATGTGGTAGAATTGGTTCCATTTGAAATTGACAATTCAGGATTCATGGTGATGGACTGATTTTCATTTGTAAGTGAGGAGGCTTGGTCCAAAGCAGTGGCTGTTTTGGTTGGCATTGCTACAGTAGATGTTGTTGCAGGTTCCTGAAAAGACAAAGAAGTATTGGTTTTAGTTTCGACGATTAATGGGGATGTTGACGGAGTATTAGAAGTGACAGTTTCTTCGGTAAAAGAGGAGTTCAGTCCATTAGTTGATGAGGGTGAGATGGTGCCGTTATTAAATGTGGGAACCCCAGCAAAGGCATGAGATTCTTTTCCATCGTGTAGGCCATTCTGAGAAACAATCAATAAATCTGAATTTTCCAAATGAGTTGGGTCTTGTTTTTGTTTTTTTGTAGATATGGTGGGCCCAGCGTCAGAAGATGACAGCATTGAGCTATCTTCTTGTTGTTGGGATTGATGGGGTAAGGTCATGATCAGGGGGTTTTTACAGAAATGACATAGTGAAAAAAGTAAAAAAATATTAAAAATGACGAAACAAGAAAAAATTCAAAGATTTCAACAAATTTCACCAAATTATTCTCTAAAGTATTGTTGAAAAGTACGTTGATAGCAGTACACAATCCTTGTGAACAAATTTCAGGTTGAAAGAAATGAATATTTAAAGGTTAAAGGTGGCAGACTAAAAAAAAAAAAAAAAAAAAAAAAGGCCAAAATAAAGTTGTTACAAATATATATATATTACACTTTAAGTTGCATCTTGTGTGTATTTAAAAAACGTGCCATTAATTATACCACTATATATAACTTTATCTCTATAAACGAAAAAAAAAAAAAAAAAAATTTCCTCACCGCTTCTCTTCGTCCTTCTCTGGCTTGCCTCCAAACATCCCGGCAATGTTACTTTTGATAAATTTTGAAGTTGGCACCGAAAATACTCGATCCAGCTCTTCTAGAGACAGAGCCTTGGTTTCGGGTACAAACAAAAATACTAGCACAAATCCAATTACATTCCATGCTGCATAGTAACCAAACGCTCCCTGGGGTTTGAATGCTTTAAGCAGCGCTGGCCAAGTCAGCGACAGCAAAAAGTTAAAGCCCCATAGTGTAATTGTGGCCATCGACATACCCACGTCACGAACATGCAGTGGGAAGGCTTCAGCCGAGTATGTGAATGGAACAGGTCCCATACCTGGAGAGTAAAATATGGCATAAAGGTAAATGCCAAGTGTAATGCAACCAACCCGAGCCTCGCGGTGCGGAATCCAAAAAGAACAACCAGTAAACAACAGCATAAGTGACAAGAATGGTAGCGTAAATAGTACCAATGAACGCCGACCAAACGTGTCAATTGTAAAAACAGCAGGTAAAGCAAACAAAAAGTTCAAAATGCCAAAGCCCATGGAAACTAAAATACTGGTTTGGACGGAATAGCCAGAATCAGCAAAGATTTGGGACGAAAAGTAGGCAATAATATTTACACCACAAAATTGTTGCATAAACATGACAATTTGTGATGCATAAAGAGCTCGGCGGTTTCGGCCAACCTTAAAGATATCAGCCAGAGGATTGCTGCCTTGATTCATCTTATCACTAATGTCAGTCAAAAGATACATGTAGTACAAGTCTCTGGCAGCCAAAATTCGATGAGATCGATAGCGGCAAAGCGACCTGTAGGCATCTCCAATCCGATTCTTCTTTAGATACCAACGCGGGGATTCAGGAACAAAGTACACCTGCAAGCAAACAAAGATGGGCGCTACAACAGTCGACCCCATCATAAGTCTCCAAGCCACAGTTTCAGACAAGTTACCTCGAGGCAAAAACACAACATCAACAATAAAGCCAAGCATGATTCCAAAAGCAGTCCACATTTGCCACATCATTACAAATGCACCTCTGGTCCTTGCTGGCGCACACTCTGCAGAAAAAACAGGAACTGTAGACGATTTTGGACCAATACCCAGTCCCAGTAACAGTCGAGCTAAAAACATTTGGACCCAGCTATACGTAAATGATTCCCAAATGGACGCTGCACCAGCAATAAAACAGGAAAGGAAAATCACGCCTCGTCGGCCCAAAAGATTGTTGAGTGGACCAGTAAGGGCACATCCCAGAGCAAAACTGCACAAGTAAGGTGCACCAACAACCATTCCAATCAGCCATTCAGAGTTCTTCATCTTATCCATGCCAAACTCCTTGACAAAGTAAAGCTGAGCACCATTGATAACAGTCTCATCCATACCTTGTACCACCGCACACATGGCACACATAATAGCCATATAATATAGAGTCAAGGGTTGCCCTGCCCACTTGTGATTAACTTCCTTGTCGTAGGCCATAAGTTCGTCTTCTTCTAACTGATCAGTGCTGCCGTCATATGCCAGCATAGCCCCCCGTGCAAAAACATCAGCTTCTTCTTCTAGTCCATGTTCTATCGCAAAGTCAAATGCACTTTGTGCCACTTGGTCTTTGGTGAGTCCTTCAAAGGGATTGATTTCTTCTTCATCTCGAACTGTTTCAACATGCACATGTTCTTTCGCCCCTTTTGAATCGTTTGGGCCAAGTTCTGTGCCCTCGATAGTACTACTATTGTTGATGTGTTCTGCAAGCTCGGCTTGTGTTTTTTCGGGGATGAGTGCCGAATCTCTTGCTAGTGTGGAATTATTATCGGTAAAATTTATCATTTTTATATGTATAGTAAGAATGAGTGAATAGATTAATAAATTATGAAGGAAAAATTAAGAAAAAATCAAAAGAAATTGGAGAGCTATTTATATTTTTGGGATAAACTAAACTGGGGTAAGAACGGCAAAGCCTTGATCTGCCGCTCGGGTGGTTCTATAAAAAAACAGAGTTGCTATATAATTTAAGTTTTCTAATACTCAAAAATTTTTACAAATCATTTAGAATGTAAAAATAATAATTCACTTTTTTTCTTTTTTCTTATTTTTCTTATTTTATTTTTTTATGCAAATAACACATATATCCCTAAAATTTTTATTCTCAATTAAAAAATTGCACTTCAATTATTTGTTCCTTTAAGATTTGACTTGACACATTAACAAATCCATTAGTATTGTTGTCAGTTCACTTATATTAAATCCAAGTATTAATGATTAAGGTCAGATATTAACACAATATTTCAAGTATGTGAAATTGATCAGAACTGAAGAATGTCTTAAGATGCTCACATGCCTTTAAAAGTTATTCCGATGTCTAAAGTGAGAAGAGAAAAAAAGTTCGCGTGAGAATAGATTCTTTGTATGATCTTAGCGGGACAGATCGGTTTAGCTCATGGGGTAGCTTTTTTTTTTCACAGCTTCTATTACTTCAAGTATCCATTTTAAACCAAAAGAAATCAAAAAGAAGTTATCTAACCAGTATATTTTTTTTGGTTTTATTTTTCTCTATTCAGAATCTTGTAAAGTTTAATAAGGGTAAATTTCCGTTTCTGGGGTGGTAATATCATGCAATAGAAAAACAGATTTCTTAGTAGTGCTTAATTTGATTAAAAAAAAAGAAACCGTTTTAACAGTTTATATGTTTGATGATGGGAATTGTTGTTTAATTTGAAAAGTGCTTTTAGATATAAAGAAGAAAAGTTAGTAGAATTGTTAGAATGTATAACAGCAATACTTGAGCCAATTCAATATGTTCACTATTTCCTGCTTTTTTATTTTAAGTCTATTTTTTTTTAGTTTGGACCCTATGACTTAAATTTATGTCAAACCACTTTTTATCTTAGGTTTAAAATACATTTTTATTTATGTGCCAGCCTTTATTATTTTAGATGGAAATGCGCACTCGCGAACAAGGGTTTCCCGGGCTTCAATACAGTTTAAAACTCTTAAAACCAACAAAAATAACAATAACTAATCCTAATTGGATTTTTTTTCTAGTCCAGCTTTTAAAGTTTTATTATTGATTGTTATTTGAGCCAGTCTAAAAAAAAGAGAAAAAAAATTAGAAAAAGTGATCATTAGAGATGCTCTTCTACTTAATTAATGTCATGAACCTAGATGTATTATGCTTCACAGAAATAGGCAAGTTTTAGGTGTATTAAGGCTTTTTTTTTTTTTTTTTTTTTTTACATTTTCTTTTTTGGTTACATTGGAAATAATAGTAATCCCGTTTTTAATCAGTCTTATCAAGAATAAATAAAAACTAATAGCGTAAATAATTTTTGTATATTGTATTAAAAACAATATTACTTCTCTAATTTAAAGACTTAATTTTTTTAAAATAACTTTTCTTATAAATTTATACAACTATTTAAAGGTGTTAAAAATGTTTAAAAGAAATGGAAGATTATTTTTTTAAAAAAAAAAAGTGGAAGGAAAGAAAGAATTGTAAAGTACAGTCAACAACTATGGGGTTCAGAAATTAAAGTATTTTATTTCAAATTAGACCATAAGATATATATCGTTTTAAAGTTTTAAGGGTGTATTCCCAAAAAATATTCAAAAGAAAGCTTTGCTTTTATGAAACCCTCTTGATTTCTAGAAGCAATCTTTGTTGGATATTAAAAACGTAAAAAGCTACTATCCTTCTTAACAAACTGAAGTTTCTAGTTTTTATGAAATTCAAATTTAAAGCTTGTATTAAGTGGTAGAGTGATTTTTTTTAAAAAAAATCTAAGGGTATTTCGTATTTTTTGGGTTGTTTGTTTTTCTTATCAAATTTGGCATGAATCCTTAACCCTTTATTCTATCTTGGCTTTTATACGTTATTTTACTTTTTATTTTTTTTTTTCTAGTTTCCTTTTTAAAAAAAAATCACATTTGATTGCCTATTATTGAAAAAATACTTCAAAATACTTAAATCTTCGTACTTAAAACTTTTGAGTGTAAACATTAGGTTGTAGCCTTATGTGGAAACTAACTCAGTATAAAAATTTTTCAGTTTTTTCGTAAAAATAAATTTACATCAAAGCGAGAAAAAAAAAGACCCTTTTAACTGGTATAGTCAACTCCATCAACTACTTTCAAACTCTCGACGGCAACAACTTTCGTTTTTAAACTTTTTCCGGTCATGAGAATGGATGGGCATGTCATCCTGTATACAAACCTTGTGTACCCTCGTTTGTAAAGAAAAAAGAAAGAGAGGAATAAATGTTTTTTTGAATACTCGTACTTTGCTTGCGACCCCACTCAAACTCGAAGCAACAAAAGGCGTTACAATGGAATCATATTTTCTGTTCATATATATTAGTTATGATTGTTTTAATATATATGAACATATATTTCCCCATTTTTTTTCTTTTAGTTTGGATCAATTAGAACAATTTGATAACGCTTTAAAGACTTCCTGTTCCGGAATATTAGTACTGGAAAAAATGAAAGGATCTTGGCTTTGTAAACATGAAATTTTGGGACTAAAAACTAGATTTTCCCTCTTGTTATGCAGAGACCCAAACCAAACCAAGAATTCATACGGCATCGCCTCTAACGTGTGGGGTTGTTGTATTCCACCCGATTAATTTTTCACCAGTGCGGGGTGTTTTTGGCAAATCATAAATCAGCTCAGTGACATCATAAGCCCTTCGCCACCAGAAAAAAAAAGTTCCTTACAAAGATGGAATATTTTGAATGAAAAAATTTTTGGTATTACATAAGAGAATTTAAATTTCTAATTCCAGTTGCTTGCTCTGGTGGTAGAATTCTACTAGTTTCCTTGATGATTAAATTGAAAATACTTGGAGAAACTGGTTTCACTATCACAATAAACCTGGTTGAAATAAACTATAGTTAGTCATTATAATGAAGACTGATATATATAAAAAATGTCTTGTGATTAATTTCCTGTTTAGGATGTTCATGAAAAAGGAAAGCCATCTGCTACAGTGAGATTGAAGTACATCACCAATATTGTGGTGACCAAAACTGATCTTTCTTTTTTTCACATTTCACTTTCCTGACACAAAACAAACCTTTCAAGCATAAGATGCCTCACAAAGCTCGTGATTCAACATCAAAAAAATCAGCAAACAGTCCAACACCCTCTTTACCAGAAATCAGACCTCTTTTCTCAGTTTCACAAGATCTTGTCCCTTTGTACTATAAACTGAACGATCCAGATTATTCTCAAGACTTTTATCTTAAAGCCCAAGCAACTTACTCTAAGAGAATTGATAAAAATGTATATACCAATGGTTTAATTCGATTTGGCAGGTTCCCTGGAGTCCTCCCCAACGTTGCTCATAAGCTTTTTTGGAGTATTACAAATTGTTGATTTTTTCTTTTTTTTTCACACTTACTTTACCCATATTAACTTATTTAGAACCTGTTATTCTAATTGATAACTTTGAAATTCAAGACGGCGGACGCAATCATAATGTTTTAACACAGCACATTGGAGAAATGTTTGTGGACCGTGTTTTACCATTTATCAACTTTTACTACGATAAAGCATTCACCACTAGTATTATCGGTATCAGAGAAGTTATTGATGATACTGAGTGGCAAGATACTATAACAAACAGCAATGTTGTTTTTTCCTTGATTATTGTTTACTACCCCAATTCAAAACTTCATAAACTTTACGCTGTCGCCTTAAAAAACAGTATACTCCTATGTGAATCAGTTTATCGATTTCAATACAATAAGCACCTTTCAGACCTTTAGATAATTAAATTTTTATACACATCTTCCAAGTACAATTAAGTGTTAATAACCTTGCTTTTCTTTTTTTCTTCAAAGTACTACCACGTTTACATTTATTCATGGCCAAGCTGAGCCAACTCTTGTAAGAATGACGAAGGACTGCAAATATCTGTGCTTCCATATGAGACTCTCTTCATACCATTGGACCGGGCGACCCAATCTTGAAGATTTCCGTATTCCATATAGGTGCCACCACCAACGGTGAAGATGATGGCCTCGTCATAGGCGTTTTTCCGTGGAGGGCGGGCAAGAGGGCCTCTGACAGCGCGAGGATCAAAGTAAAGATAATCATCAGTCGCAGAGTTGGATGAGGTTGAAGGGTCCATTATCGATTCCACAATCTTGGTAATAGGCAAATCTTTAGACTGGGGAAGAAGGTTCTTGACGTTGGAAATAAGATTGCCAAACCCTTCAGAAAGAGTACCGTCTTTAAGACTTTCAGTGAGCTTGCTGGTGAATCCACCGAAACCCTTAAATAAGCTACCACTGGTGGATTGTGATTGGGAAGCACTACTGCTGTTGCTCATAATGCTCATCTTGGTGATTTCCTTGACGCGTTTGACATAAGTAAGGGGGGCCAGATCACATCCTTGAGATGTTAAAGCAGATTCGTATTCAGACATATCAGAGCTGGAAATGTTAGATGAAAGGATATAGAAAATCAAAAACATTCTAAGCTTGTCAGCAGGCTCTTTAAACTCGGTATTTTTGATGTTTTCCAAAACCTCAGATTTGGTAAGCTTAGTAGAATTTTCTTCAGCTTCAAACAACTGCGCAAGACCTCTAGTACCGATGGCCTTCAGCAGCGCAGTTGCAATGTTCATATGCATATCGATTGTTTGCTTTCTAGCAGTAAGCTCTGGAAGAGCCGTAATGGCAGCTTTCAAATGTTGAGCATTGGTTGAAGGATTCATTTGGGAAATATCGTTGATATCTGAAATGCCTGTTTGGCCTGTGAGTTCCTTGGCATCAGCCTTGTATTTGTTGAGTTCGGCATCTAAGTTGTCAGCCACTTCAGGAAAGGGAAGGTTAGAGTTTTTGGCCCAAAAGAAATCCTTGGGGTCCAGGTCGTAAGATCTCTTGGTTACTTTTTCACCCTCTTGAGTCTCGACTGTAATTCTATTCTTGCTAAAGTTCATAACATCATTGACTAAGCACTGGTATGTCCATGAATGGGTAAGCATCGAAACCAAATCGATATTTCTGTCCAAGATGATGAGAACAGGTTGCTGAGTTGAGGATAAAGAGGTATTGTTTAATTGGTTTCGCGAGTTGAGAACATGGTTTCTAAGCTTTTCGTCTAGTTTCTGGGCCACCATTTCAGCAGCATTGCCGCGTGTTGCGCGAATGATTGGGATTGTCCCTGAAGTCAGAACGACACTGAAAAGACCAGTTACAATGCTGTTAACAATAGACTCAATTTCCTCTTCCTTGACTTTGGGGTTGGCAATAGTCGAGTAAACATTTGGTAAACCGAGAGAATAGATGTTAGGCTCGGAGACAATAAAGTTAAGATACTGGTCGTATACTTGAGAAATTGCGGATGACGTGTTAATAGTTCGTGATGCTAAATCCTCTAAAAGAGTGCGAGGAAGAGGAGATGTGAAGTTAATGTAAACAGATTCGTAAAGGTTTTTGGAGAGATCATTGGCAATTAGCTGGATATTTTCTTGTGTAGGCTGAACAAAGTAAACTGCTGGGACGTCAGGGATTGGGTATCTGTCAGCATTCAATAGCATGTGAACTGTGATTCCACTCTTGAAAAAAAAAACAAACATTGTTAATAAAAAAAATAAATAGTATTTTTTAAAAATAAAATAAACATACCTTAAACAGATCATTGACGCGAAGAACACTAGAAATGACATCACGGCCAAATGAATCAAAAACAAGAACCTTCCATTGTGTCTGAGAATTGCTCTTAAGAGATTCGAGAGCTTTAACAGCATTCAATCCTTCAGAACCGACCTTTTCTATAGCATTTGTGACTTCGTCAACTTTATCTTTATTGAGATTAAGCATGCGTTCGAGAACAGCTGAAAAAAAAAATGACAAGTTAGAAAAATCTCAATTTATTTTTCATGGGCAAAAAAACACATACCAATTTGCTTGTCTCGAAGACTGGGGTCGGAAGAAATATATACAGAAGACATTTCTCGTTCAATTAATTATAATAGACCGAACGGTTTGTTTCAATTTATAATGTCGGTTATTTTGAAATAAATAAAATCAAAGAGTTGCTGTCCACGACTTTCAATTGTAGGAGGGCTGATGAAAATTGCAGTGTGGCATTGAATCTTTCCAAAGCTAATCCGCGTTTTTTGTTTTACTGTGTACGTGGATAGTTCCTTGTGTTATTATGTAATCATTAGTAATTCATGTATAAACAAAAATGTTTATTATTATGTAATAACAAAAGATTGTAACAGACAAATGCATTTAAGGCTTATCTCAAATTTCAGTCAGCCCTAAAAGAATTTGAATTCAACCAATATTCAACAAAAAGACACAGCGGAGAAATAGATTAAGTTTGTTAAGATACCTTAGAAATATAACTATGATTTTGATAATGGAATATTAAAAAAAGTTTTCTTAAATTTTTTACAATGGGTAAACCAATAGAGGATATATATTTGCTAAATTTAAGTACAAATAATAGAATAATGAAATGATGAAATTACATTGAATATTCCGTTGATTCCATAGAAATAAGAAAAAGACTGAACGAAATTGTACCTAAAGATAATCAGGATCTTTATTTTTTAATTATATTAAGGAGTTTTATATATGAAATTTTAAATAAAGTACTTTAAAAAACTGACCACAATTAAAATTCTTTTAGTCTAAAGAAGATGTCTACAGTTCCAGCTCTTGCGGACTCAAAATGAGCCTGAAATTCGTTTAATCAAATAAATTTCGCATTATAAAAGTAATATTCATCAACTTATTGATTATAATACAACCAAGCTTTTGTTAGTTTGTAAACATGAAAGTCAATCATCACTGAGCTTAGTCAAGACGGCATAGTTATTTTCTTTTACTAAAGAAACTGAGTTGGTTACAATTGATATTTTTAGATTCGGAAATAGTATTAAATGTTACTCTATTGTTTGAGAGGGCTAATGCCTTGAACGGGTGTCAATTTGAAAAACCAAAAAAAAAATAATTAGGTTTCCAAGGTGTAAAATCTACTCAGATCTTAAATATACTTTAGGGGAAAGGATCATCTTATTAAAAAAAAATAAGAATTTAAACATTAAAACATTTAGATTTTAAAATGTTAAAATTTTAAAATTGTTTTTAATTGTATAAAATTATTAATGTTCAGCTTACAACCCTTTTTTCAAGTAATATATAAAATTCTACACATAAGTATTGACGGATTAATGTTCTTTAAATAAAAGCGGAATAATAAAAAAAAGTTGAAAATAAAGATTAAAATCATCACTTGCTGGTTTTTATCAATGGTATCAATTATGGCACCATAATTTTAAAGAAAAAAAAATCGAGAACAGCCCTGGCCTTTCAAACACTTACCAGACTTCGTTTGTACTCAACTTCAATTTTCTTATACATTTAATGACAGATACGATTGTGAAGTTTTTTTTTTTCATTTTTGGATGAACCGATTTAGAAGTTTTTATGGAGCTGGCTACCTAAACCGCAACCAAAATTTTGGCAAAATCATAATTTTAAAACCAGTTTTCTTTTGTACATGTTCAAATTTTATCTTAATATTTTTTTTTCCTTTTCCTTATGAAATTCAATTTAAGAGAGTCAAAATTTTAGAAACAAAAAACAGATTGAAATAAGGGGATTTTTCATCAATAAATTAACTTTTTTTTTTAACATCCATTAAATGTCAAACACCAAAGTGGGTATTTTGCTTAACATCTGTAACGAACCCAAGAAAAATTCTAGAACCATTTAAATTTTTAAATTTTTTACATTTAAAACAAAATTGATCAAAATATGAGCCTGAATGACACTATTATCAAAGTACTTCGATCTCATAATTACTCAATAACACATTCCAATTTTTTTTTGAAGCGAAATATTCATCTAAATATAACAATTGTAAATGTCGACCATGTTGAGGTTTTTTATTTATTTTGTTTAAGTTGAAACTCATTGCCTAAGTGAATCAGTCAGTATCCACACTTTCTTTTCAAACTCAATCCAAATGTCTTTGATAAAAGAGTTTGTACCTACATTTGACGGCTTTCCAAACTTTGTTTAGAAATAAAAAAAATTGCCTTATATTTAAAACCTCTAAATACCAAGTATCATTCGAGCTCATTCGTTAGGAAATTTTAATGGGAAAAAAAGAACCCGGGTTTTGTCCTTGGAAATCGGTGTTAAACATTTATTATCAAAATATTATGGATAAAAAACTCGTTACTCATAAATTTTCAAAAAGTTTTATGGGCGTTTAAAAATTTTGTCACTGTTTTTATAAACATTGACTATAGTTTTAAGTAGAAAAACATTGATTGAAAGAGACTTTTAAAAGAATAGAAATTTAGTAGAATATTTTTTTGTTATAAATAAAAACAGGTTTCCTCGTTTTATTTATTTTAAAAATAATGAAAAATTCTTGTTAATTCCTTCATAATGAAGTTTTCCTCATTTTTAATTGCTATAATAGCACCTTTATCCTGCCTTACACTTGAAAATCACATTGTGATTCAAAAAAATGCACTTGATAAAAAGATAGAGCAGTCCAATGACTTGAATTTTTGGGCAAAACCTCTAACAGTCGACCTGACCGACTTTTCAATAAATCTTGAACACAGTGAATTTGAAAAAACTAGTTTTCTCTTAACCTTTTTCAGTGCCCAAGTGTACATCCTCAACACTTTTCATGAGTTCTGCTCAACCTCACAAAGGAATTCCCTTGGTATTTCATTTAGATGTGTTTTACCGGAGCAAACAGATGTATTCCACCAAACTCATTCTTCCATGTTATCAGTAAGAGACAGTATTTTTTCGAAAGATGGTAAGTAAAAACCTGATTAAATGAAAAAATAAAAAAAATAAAAAAAATTCATAAACATTTAACATTGAAAAGGTATTTTTGGACTGGGGCTGTCAACGGAAAATATAAACAACAGTCTACTGGAACAACTGTTAAAAAATGGAGTTATTGCTGCAAAATCATTTGCCTTTTGGATCAGTACAGTCACTCTTTTGGGACAACTGACCTTGGGTCGAGTAGAAGCTGATAAGTTCACTGGTGATTTGGTCCCCCACATCATTGTGACGAGCGGTTCACGGCCAGAAATTTATTTGCACTCTATTGATTTGTGGTTTGCTGAAAAGCCTAGTGTTCAAATCCTTACTCATCCTGTTCTTGCTTTTCTTAATCCAAGTGAAAAACACATTTATCTCCCTCCAGCTTTGTTTCAGACCTTTCACAAAAATGCTGAATTCTACTACAGCAGCATTTATAATGGTTACGTAGGGCCTTGCCGCTCTTCTGGTTCTCTGAATATCAAATTCTCAAAGTTTGGTCTGGAAATCCCCCTGACAAGTTTGCAGCAACCTTTGGAAGGATACATGAATACATGTATCTCACTGGTCCGTCAAGCACCTCCTGATGAAAGTGCTACATTGGGGCAGCCGTTTCTTCAACATGTTTACACTTTTTTTGACTATGAAAAAAAAGTGATTTCACTGGCAAAAATTGTAAACAACCCCCGGATCCATGCAAGAGACTTGCAGGACACTGCTCAAGATGGAATTTCTATTAGCGTTTCTGCAGCAGGCTCATCAAATGGCGGCTCAGTACAAAGGGTAAATACACTAAGTATTCCCTCAAACTATGGTCTCAACTTGGGTCTTGCCAATGTTTTTGCCAATATTGGAACCTCTTCGGCCTCAGCAGATACCTCTGTCCAAACGTTTGAGGCTGCTCCCTTGGCTGTAGCAGCAACTGTTCAGCCAGTTTCAAACAGTGCTGCTGCTCAAGTTTTAAATTCTTCACCTGCAACTATTGCCACAATCAGTGACGGTAAAGCCATTCTTACAACCATTAGCTCTGTGTTCCCTGTATTGGAGTCTTCTGTTAGTTACGGCAATGATTTAGTTGGGGCCAATTTCCTGGCACTTGCAACTGAAGCCAAAGCTAGCGTTTCTGCAGGAAACGGTGTTGGTGGAGTTTCTTTCAGCACATCAGGGACTTCTGTTTCGTTAAAAGCTAGTGAAGACGGTATAGCTCAGGAATCTGATAAAACTGAAAGCTTGGAAGCCGATGTCTCAGTGACAGCAGGTCCTGGAACAAGCGTATCATCAAGTGCGACTGCCGCTGCTGGTCTCGGTACGTCAGTTTTTTTTAGCTCCACTTCAACTAGTCTCACAAACGGGACTCCAGTTGCAAGCTCTAGTACATCTACATCTGTGGCAGTAAGCTCATCCTTTTCAACTGCACCAATTTCTACTGTTGAAATGGCAACAGCTCTTACATCAACAACATCTACTGGTAATGCTGTTGCTACTGGAACAAGCATCTCAGTTAGTGCAGGCCTTGGTACAAGTTCTTCGGCTACAGTGACTGCATCCGGGTCTAATGGGGCGGTGACAGGTGTTGCTGTTGTAGCAAGTGCGTTAGAGAGTGAAACTTCAACACCGGCTCAAACTTTGGCCGCTACTTTTGCAACTGTTTCAGCTGTCGCGAGTCAAAAAACAAGCACAACTACGACCACTTTTTCTGAAGCTCCTGCTACAACAAGTACAAGTTCTGTGAGTTTGGCCGGGAAAACAAGTACTACTACCACCACCTTTTCTGCACCACCAGCGACAACAAGCACAAGTTCTGTGAGATTGGCCGGGACAACAAGCACAACCACAACTACTTTTTCGAATCCTCTTGCTGTAACAAGTTCTGTGGGTGGGTCGACGAGTAATGCTGGTGGCCAAACGAGAACTTCAACAACAACATTTACAGCGTCCACTCCTTCACCTACAAGTGTTTTAGTACAATCTAGTAGTGGTCGAAGAACAGTCACAACCACAACTACATATTCGCCTGTTGAATCCAGTTCGTCAATCAGTAGTTCGATTGCCCCAGGAAGTAGTACAAGCTTCAGTACAGGCACGACTAGCACATCTGCAGTTTCTGTGGTAAACAGTTTTACCACAAGTTATACAACAACAAGTACTCACAGCAATACTTATACCGAATCTTACACCACACAGTCTTCATACACAACAACTTGGGTGGATTCGGGAATTGCAACTCAAAGCTCCCAGTCTTGTCATGTATGTCAGGAAACATCAGCTGCTGGAAGTTCCGTAGGTGCAATTAATACTGGTGGTTCTGTGAATACAGCAACGACTTTAAGCTCAGCCTCCCGAACAACAGTGGCCCAGCCCACCACGGTACAAACAAGTCTCTCGTCCACAGCATTTTCATTATCTGCTGCCCCTAGAAATTCTTTCTCTTCTTCTAGGAGTTTTGGGAATACAAGCACCACAGCGCAGATTAGCGGCTCATCCAGCCCACAAAGCCAAAGTACTAGTAGCGGGTACAAGTCCACAACTACGGTGTACAGATGTCCTGGGTCTTGTCAACCCAAGAGTGCCGGCACTTCAGCAACAAGTCACAGCACAACTGCTACAGGAAGTGCGGTGGCAACTTCTGGTGAAATCTCTTTTGCTCCTACAATAGCCTATAGCACTACTTCTGCGGCAACTGCTGCAGCCGGCACCAACCCCATCGGTACCAATCCTGTTGGCACCAATCCTTCTGGCACCAATCCTTCTGGCACTAACCCTAGTGGTACTGCTCCTGAAGGAACGGCTACCGTGAAGACCGGTGCAATTAGCTCAACTACTGCCGTCGTGGCTACTGGAACAACAGCTGCAGGAACCGTGGCCACGGCTTCAGCTTCTAGTGCGGGAGGTGTGGCTATAGGTTCTGCAGCAGGCACTGGTGCCAGTGTCTCTGTTTCTGTTCCAAATGCTGCTGCTACAGGATCCACAGCCTCCGCAACTGCTTCAGGCACCGTTGCATCTGCGTCTGCTTTTGCTCCAGGTACTGTTACAGCCGGTTCTTCTACCTCCTCTATAGGAACCTCATCATCATCATCAACTCCAGCTGCTGTAGCTACCGGAACATCGGCGACTGGAACCGTGGCTATTGCTTCTGCCTCAAGTGCAGGAGGTGTTGCCACAGGGTCTGCAGCTGGTACTAGTGCAACCCCTTCTGTGTCTGTTCCAAGCTCTGCCGGGACCGGTTCTGTAGCCACAGCTACCGCTTCTGGTTCACAGGCTACAGCATCTGCTTCGGCACCTGGAACAACGTCCAGTAACACAGTATCCTCTGGTTTGGTGTCTATTTTGCCGGTCGGATCTGCATCCTCTGTAATCACTACCGGCCCTATTGACGTTACAGCTACCTCTGCAGTAGCACCGTCCACTTCTACAACCACCACCACGGCATCCTCGTCCTTTGCTGTTGAGATCCAAAGCTGTACATCTGGGACTGGTTGTGTGGGAGTTTCCCTGAGTCCCACAGAAACTTGTGTTCAAGGTGCTGACTGCGAAACGCAACAAGTATCCTCCAACAAGCCTGCCGTGACTTACTCGTCCAACGTACAATCCATCACTGGCATTGAAACAACAGCAGAAAGCTCAGGGGGGGCGGTGAAGACCAGCATTCCAAGCACGCCTTACACAATGGCATCAACAAGTAGATCTTTTTCTTCAAGCTCACCTGCGGTTGTATCGACTTCAATCGCAGTCTCTTCAACAACAACAACCTCGTCACCCTCAGCCACCGTCTCGACTTCCAGCACTACCTCGGTTGCACCAGTCTCATCAACAACGTTTAGCACGTCAACAACATCCACAAGCTCAGCACCTGCTGCGTCTTCTGCTGCCGTCATTTCAACAGCAAGCCAGTCCACCACACCAATCACTGGCAGTGGTGGCGCCACAACAGCTATATCTGCTATAAATGTCTCAGCCACAACCAACTCTACGCCAACCACATCTTCATCCTCTCTAATAACTTCTACCGCGGCTCCCGCAACCACTACCAGCGGAACAAACGCTGTTGGAGCAGCCGGCAC
Source organism: Magnusiomyces paraingens (assembly GCF_902498895.1). Taxonomy (NCBI): domain Eukaryota; kingdom Fungi; phylum Ascomycota; class Dipodascomycetes; order Dipodascales; family Dipodascaceae; genus Magnusiomyces; species Magnusiomyces paraingens. The sequence continues at coordinate 1,541,543 of NW_022474067.1, forward strand.
AGCGGCCATTGGGACGTCCGGAACCGCGGGTATTGGAACCGCGGCAACCATCAGCGGTGGAGTATCTGGTACGGTTGGTGGAAATGCTGAAGTGAGTGCACAGGGTAGTTCCACAGCCACATCTTCGTCGACAACACTAGCAGCTGCTGCCACTAATTCGTCAACCAGCACGCAAACCGCAGCAGCTGAAGTCACAACTTCCACGGGCGAGTCCAGCGACGGAGGGACTCCCGGGGTGGGGATCTCAGGTGCTGCTGGTGTCGGGATTTCAGGTGCAGCAGGGCTGGGAACTTCAGGAACAGTAGCGGGAGGGGTTTCCGGAACTGTGGGAGGAGGTGCTGAGGCAAGTGCACAGGGTACAAGCACGAGCACGGAGTCTAGTACAACTTTTAATGACAGCGGCGACGAGCCGACGGCGCTTGCACAACGGCAACTGACGACCACAACATCATCTGCAGCCATTGTTTCAGGTTCTGGAAATGCTTCAGGAGGTATTAACGTTCCAGAGGTGCCATCGGTGAGCCTTGAGAACCTGTATGTGGCTGCTGGGGGGACCGAAGCAGCCACGGTACAGACGCTACCTGGTGTTGTGATTCCTAGCACGCCGCTCCCTGGCGTTACTTCTGCAGTTGGGCTGACTACAGTAGGTAGCAGTTTAGGAGGGGATATTAATACCATTGCAGGGTACGGGACTACAACATCGAACGGACAGCTTGTGACGGCAACAGCGGTGATTGGGTCTCTGGGAGAATCCTCTGAGAGCGAAACAACAAATAGACAGGTTCATACTACGCTGTCATCATCGGTGGCGGCGGCAAGCACTTCCGGATCATTAGTGCAAGTGACAGCCAGTAGCAATATGTGTGGATGGATTAATGGGACTCTTTGTGAGGGGTCTTCACAGTTGCAGCCTGTTGCGGTGAACAGTGGTATTTTGTTAGAACGGAGTGTTGTTGGATGGGGGGTTGTTGTATTTTGTATGTTGATGGTAGTTTGAGATTGATAATTAGAAGGAATTTTAATGTGTATTTATTGTATTTTAAACTTAATAACACCTTAGGGATTTTTCCCTTTTTTTCCCATAGTAAAATGGTGGTAAACCAGAACACTTAACGTGGTAAACATTTTTTTTTGTACACCAAACGACCATTCTTATTCCATTTTTAGGATGGTAACTTAAATTTTTTTTTTTATTTTTAATGGAAAACCTCACACACTCACGTGTAAAAATAATTAATTTTTATATTTCTAAGATGGTAAAGACGACACATCTACACGGTAAAATAATCACTCACACATGGCATATAAGGTCCTTTTCGTGGTAATTTTTAAATTTTGACGCGGAAAATTAAGCAAAATTTTGAATGATATTTTACCACATATTAAATTTGAAATTTTTGAAATTTTTCGAAAAAAAACCTTAAATTGAATTATAATTTACAGAATAATATATAGCTAATACAAGTGTTCCTCCTTCTTTGTAGCAGTGCGTCAAGCTTGTTCGTCAAGTGAGCATCATCGTTTATTCTTCTCAGTATCAACGCGTCAACTTGTTCATAAAGCGAGCGTCATCGTCGGTTCTTCTCAGTATCAACGCGTCAACTTGTTTAAGTGAGCATCATCGGTTATTCTTCTAAGTATCAACGCGTCAACTTGTTTAAGTGAGCATCATCTTTCTTTTTTCTAAGTATCAATGCATCAAACTTATTCGTCAAGTGAGCATCATCGTTCTTTCCTCCAAGTATCAACGCGTCAAAATCGTTTGTCGCCAGCAAGTGAGCCATCTTCATAGTTGTAAAACTATTTTAAGTTGTTAATATTATGACCTTTTCTGAAAAAAAAAAAAAAAAAAAAGATTTATAGTACTTTAAACTTCTGAAATTTCCATATCTTATAAGGCGAATTGTATTAGAAAAAAAAAAAAAAAGTGATGTGTAGAAAGAAAAGAAAAAGGTGAAGAGCAGCTTTTTTTATACTTTTTTTTTAAAGATTTAATCTAAAGAGAATTCTTATTGGCTGAGGAAAGAAATATGCACTGTGGTAAAAATGTACTTTAAGTCTAATTGGCTCTATCATAATTTTGTTATATTAGTAATCATTGTTCTTATGGAAATATCTTATTGTTATGTTTGATAAATAGTTTAAATATGTCTATTTTGTTGTAAGAAACTAGAAATTAAAATATTATTTCATCTATTATTTCCAACTTAACAATCAATTTAATTTTTTATATCTATATCTATATATATATATATTCATCATATTAACAATAAATAAAAGATAAAAGATCTACCCTATAACACACTCCAATCAACATATAAACTTATGGTTACATAATGATTGATTAAGGCTCAACAAAACTTAGTCCTACTGAAGCTGTTGACAAAACCAATTGTCCATATTATATATTTTATATATATACTTATCTATTTTCTAGTAATAATGCCACGGAATTTATTTAGTACTTGGACACGGACTTAAAGGAGCAGTCAACGTATGGAAATTCAGATTCTATATTTGGGCCATCTTTGTCAGATGTAAATTACATCATGATGTATTTTATTTATGTGGTATGTGCTTGTGAATTGGAGGAAAATGATTAATAAAGAACTTGTGGTTTGGATATGGGATATTATCTTTTAAAAAAAAAAGATAGAGGAAATATTACTAGTAAGACATAATAAAAATTTAGATAAAAATTTAGATATAAAATAAATGAAAAATAGATATAAAATAAATAAAAATAAATATAAAATATATATAAAATAGATATAAAATAGATATAAAATAGATATAAAATAGATATAAAATAGATATAAAATATATATAAAATAAAAATAATAAAGAAATAAATACAAAATAAAAATAAATATAAAATAGATATAAAATAAATAAAAATAAATAAAAATAAATAAAAATAAATATAAAATAAATGAAAATAAATATAAAATAGATATAAATAAAGAAATAAATAAAGAAATAAAAATAAATATAAAATAGATATAAATAAATAAATATAAAATAAATATAATATATAAATAAAATATATATAAAATAAATATAAAATAGATATAAAAATAAAATAAAAATAAATAAAGATAAATATAAAATAAATATAAAATAGATATAAATAAATAAATAAAAATAAATATAAAATAGATATAAAATAGATATAAAATAGATATATATCTTTATTTATCTTTATTTATATTTTATTTTTATTTTATATCTATTTTATATCTATTTTATATCTATATATCTATATATAAAATAAAAATAAAATATAAATAAAGATAAATAAAGATAAATAACAAAATAAATAAAAAAATAAAGAAATAAAGAAATAAATAAAAAAATAAAGAAATAAATAAAAATAAATATAAAATAGATATAAAATAAATAAAAATAAATATAAAATAAATATAAAATAAATATAAAATAAATATAAAATAAATATAAAATAGATATAAATAAAGAAATAAAGAAATAAAGAAATAAATATAAAATAGATATAAATAAATAAATAAAAATAAAAATAAAATAGATATAAAATAGATATAAAATAAATACAAAATAAATATAAATAAAGAAATAAATATAAAAATAAACAAAAAATAAATAAATATAAAATAAATTTGAAAACCCCAACAGATAGTACGAATATTTGTTTGACAAGAACATGATCAATTTCATCATGATGAGATTTTTGGGCAATGCATTAGAGTTGCTTGCTTGCAACTGTTATATATATATTTTTTTGATGTGCTCCAATGGATCTTACTATGGCCCTGATAATAGTAGGTGCTAGAGATATACTTAGCACCAGAGAACCAGGCATATTAGTCCAAATTATTCTGCGAAAAAATTCATCAGGTTCTAAAAGAAACAGAAGAAGCGTTAGATTAGTTTTTCATCTTTGACAAAAAAAAAAATGGAAGCGTCTTTAAAAACTATAGGATAGTACTACGATTTTAGTCACATCATTTTATGTATAATAGAATATATATATGTTGAAATAAAAAATAAAAATAAATGAGAGTGTGCTGTGAATTATTTGTGTTGAAAAATAAAAAAAAATAGATAGAGATATATTATAATTAATTAGTTAGTGTGTTGGGAAATATCAGTGTTGAAAAAAAAATAATTTTTTTTTAATTTTTTTTAATTATTTTAATTTTTTTTAATTTTTTTAATTTTTTTAATTTTTTTAATTTTTTTAATTTTTTTAATTTTTTTTAATTTTTTTAATTTTTTTAATTTTTTTAATTTTTTTTAATTTTTTTAATTTTTTTAATTTTTAATGAAAAAGAGTGAGAAAATGGACGTGGTAAAAAAAAAACATGAAAACCTTTTAATTCTACCAGATGAAATGTTTAGTTTACCGTAATGTATTTCTAGTAGGTGCTTAATTTTCCACGTCAAGAGCTTTATAAATAATTATTTTTACATGGAAGAATAAGACTAAAATAATTGCATCCAAATATTTATTTTCCCATGTATAGTTTTAAATAGATGCTTAGATTTCCGTATTATCTAATTTGGTACCCCACCTTGCGTACTATAAATTACCTCATCCCACAAACTTCCAGAGTAAAAATTTGATTTTGTATGGTGGGAGTCACTTTTTGTTAGTGAAAAATCCCTAAGGTGTAATGAATATTTAATATATGAAAGATTTAAATAAATTTAAATATATTTAAAATATTTGGAATAATCTGAATATTCAAAAGATTTAAAAAAAAAAAAAAAAAAAAAGTTGAATATTTTGATGATTTGAATTTGAATTTCTTTTTTTGAAGGTTTGAAACAAAAAATATATTTATGTCACGTGATTTATTATGAGCCACTCTTTTAGTTCTCTTAAAATTATTTTTTTTTTTTTTTTTTTTTTTTTAGTGCCACTATGAGAAAATCTCCCAACCAAAACTTTTCCTTGTAAATCCATAAATTTCCACATACACATACACATACACAGATCATCCACGTTACTACTAGAAAAAAATGCCACCCAAATCAACCAAAGCTACTCCGCCACCACACCCTAAAATTGAGGAACTTGACTCTCTCCAAGACTTTCGTACATATACCGGGATTGCTGATCTGCCAGGGATACCGCTAGTTCAGCAAATTGAGCATTTGCAGCGGGAAGCGTCACGTCGGGAGCACGAGTTGGGGAACCGTTCAGGAAAGAGTAAGGGTCGGAACTTGGCAACAACGACGTACAGTGGGAAACAGAAAGAGAAAGAGAAAGAGAAAGAGAAAGAGAAAGAGAAAGAGAAAGAGAAGGAGAAGGAGAAACTGGGAAAAGTTCCAAGTAGATATCGTGGAGGACGTCATACAGCAGCGGTTAAACAGAAAACAGTTCTGAGAGATGAGGATGATGGTGAAGAGATGTTTGAAGAAGAATACGAAGAAGAAGAGATTCGGCAAGCAGATGGAACAATTATCAAGCGGCGGCGAATAATACGACCTTCATCTAAGAAAGTTAAAGAATCAGAAGACGAAGAAGACGAAGAGGGAGAAGAAGAAGGCAAGATGTTTTTTGCAATTTTGGAGTATACCCAATTATTAATTCCACTTCTTTCCGCACACATCATTTTCGATATTCTAGTCAATGTTCAGTATGCTCAAGATGTGACGTTTGAAAATGTGGCTGCTCAGATTGAGATTCTTCAACGGGCAGGCATGGCAGCACCTGTGCTTTTGATGTTACATTTATTTTGTGAACCATGGAAAGATACCCGCTTATTCCGATGGCTTAGTTTTTTCGCATCTGTTGGAATCGGGTCTTATCTAGTATACATTGCAAACGAAGAGGGATATTACTTTGTCATGAAACGTGCACCGCCGCTCGGAACTATTTGGGTCTGGATGTTTATCATCATGCATTGGGCATATGCCGCCGTTTCTCTTGTGGTTATTTTCTTTTGGGCAAAGCTTAAGGGATATTCTTTTTAAAGTCATTCAAAAAAGAACAAAAAAATAATCAAAAAAAACTATTAAACAAAACAAGGTACATATACAAAAAAAAAAAAGTTAATAATACACATTAAAACCCTGGGGTGTTGAACCTCGAGGATTGCATCGATTCCATAAACAATTGCCGTTCAGCATCATCGCTATCTTGCACGCTTTCAGTGTAGTCCTCGCCACGCGTGCTCAGGAGTCCGTTCCGGCCAAAGTAATTAGAGTGTACTTGAAGTCTGCTTCCATTGGTACTGAGATTGTTGTGGACGTAGAGAGGAGTTGCAGAGACTGCAGCGTTAGGAACGGGGGCCCGAATACCAATGCCAACGCCCGCGCTGACTGTTGACAAGATTGAAGGTGCAGGGGAATCACAGATGGGAGCAATGACATTGGGAGAAGGAGGTCCTGCCAGGTTAAAGCTGCTCATGGCGCTGCTCCCCCCGCTGAGTCCACTTGAGTTTGAGTTTTCACGTAGCAGCGGCACAGTTTCGCGCATAATGTCTGCATAGTTTGGCGGAGGAGCAGCAGCAGCAGCAGCAGCAGCAGACAGCGTCTGTGTTGGTGCAGCTGTCGCTCCTGGAGGCGTTATTGCGCGAGGCTCTGTTGGAACTACTGAAGATGCAAGCGACGCTCTGCTTTCGTTTGATAACGGAGGGACCGAGCGGATAGTGCCAGTATCTGAGCTAGGGGAGCTGCTTAGAGGGCTACCTGTGATAGTAAGAGGCTGTTGTCGATTTGGTGGGAGTGGTGACCCAGGAGCTGACAATAGGGGGTCGGCAAGAGCATCATCAAAGGAAGGTGGGAGGGTTGGTGGAGTGTCAAACTGGCTGAACCCTTCATAGGTTGGAGAGTGGGAGGTATCTGAAGAAACCACGCGAACCAAAGGCGACCCGATTTCGCCCGAAGCGTAGGCGCGGGGGATATTAATAGCAGAAGAGCTTGCATCTGTGCCATGGGAATATTGTTGGAGTTCATTTTGGTACTGGAGCAGGAGCTGTTGGTGGTACTGGAACTGTTGCTGCTGAGTCATTTGGTTTCCTTCTTCGTATAAAGGCAGATCGATACTTTCCGACTTGCAGTACTTGGACAAAAAGTGGATGGGAGTATCAATGAGAACCTCAAAGTAGCGTCTCTTTGAGTCCTGGGAGTCTTTCTTGGAGAGTCTAAAAGAGACGTGGAGACGGTGACGGACATGGATGAAGGGGTTATGGATTGCATCTGGGCGCAAGAACTGAAAGTACTTGCTGTCTGGGGGTGGTGAGATGAAATGGTGGGAAGCTACTGAGTCCCAGTTGTCTTCGCGGGAGACAAAGGGAAGAGTACATGAGATTTCTGTAGTTGCTGAGAGGAGCTCTCCAAGGTCACTATTGAGGTCGGATGTAGTGTTGATGAGAGAGTTTGATTGGTTGTTAGTATTAGTTGAGGAAGGAGCGTGTTTAGTACTTGTACTAGCAGTGGGGCTTTTGAGGTAGTTGAGAAGGTTACCTGGAGTCAAGTTAGATTTTTTCTTATTCTTGTCAAGTGAGGAAGACGTGGAAGTGACTGGCTGCAAAGGTTTAGGTTCCTTAGGTTCAGTTGAGGGGGCTCTTTGTTGAAATAGTGTGACTTTACGGATTGGTTCCACGTGCTGGAGCAAGTCTGACTTTGCGCAAATGTAGTTGACTACCTCAATAACTTGGACTCTAACTCTATGGACTTGGACTTTATCGATGGGTGTGAGTTTAATGGAGAGGGGTATGGAAGTGCCAAGAGGAATGTATTTTTTAGGGCACATAATTTCATAGTGCAGTCGGTTATCCCAGTCACGGGAGATGGCAATAGGAGAGTCGACTGTGGAGTCAAAAGAGTCAGGGGGGCTGCGCACAAGAGTCACTTCACGGTGACCTGTGGTGGCAAAGCTAAAGCGGCTTGCGCGATTGATGCGGGCGACAAGATAGTAACGGATTGTCCCGTTGGGACAGCGGATGGTTTCAGCAGTGCGTGGATCTATTGCTAAGGTGAAGTGGAAAACATATTGGCCTGCAGGGTATGTAGTTGCCGATGTTCCGTGGACTGGATTAAATGATGGGGAAAGTAGTGCTTGATTATCTGATTGTTTCCCTGAGTTTGGTGGGTTAAAGTAAAGGGGAGTAAAAAAGGGGACATGATTTAGGGAGAGGAGTTGTGGTTCAGAAGATCTGCGTTGGTTGTGATGTTGGTGATGATGATGATGATTATGATGGTGATGATTGTGATGATTGTGATGTGGTGCGCTATAAATGTCTTCATCATCCCCGTCATCATCATAATCACCATCATTATCACTTAAGATATCCATACTGGAGACCGAGGTGCGTCTGCGATTTGAAGGCTCAGGGGTGGGCAGAGGAGTTTTAAAATTAAGTCCAGGTGAGAGATTACCAGAAGAAGAAGAAGAAGACGCTCCAGGCCGAATGTAGGCAACATCTGCACCCAGCAAATCAGAAGTGACGACAGAGACGCCGTCGAGATTAACAATTGAAGATGGATGGGCGGTTGCATCTGCATTATTAGGGACAAAATCCCACGTGTGCGAGTTCACCAATACTTCGTCTTGAAACTCCGGGCCGTGTGGGAGGGTGACGCCAAGATCTTTAGAATAGTTTGATTCCAGCCAGTTAGACTTGGACTTGCCATAGAAACGCAGAGAAATGTCCTTGATTTTTGTTGGTTTGGAAAGTTTCATGACAAGTGACCCGCGTAAGATGGCAGGCTGCATGTCGCCGGGACCCGAATCGGGTGGTAGAGCCGAGTTGATGAGGTTTGTCACGTGTCTGCTAGGGTGTGTGTGGTGTTGTTGTTGTTGTGTAGTACCAGCAGCAGCAGTAGTAGTAGTAGTAGTAGTAGCAGTACTTTGAGGAGGACTTTGACTTCGGGTATTTGAATCTGTAGAAGAAGTTCTACTACTTGGACTACTTGATGGGCTTTCATGGTGACGTCTTCCCAGCCAAGTTCTATGAGATGATCTTGATCTGGCTGAATGGTCGTTGTTATTGTTGTTGTTATTATGGTGGTGGTGGTCTGAAGGATTGTGGCTGTTGTGGCTTGAAGCAGTGTTTACTGGATTTAACGATGGGGTATTTGAGGATGTGGCGGCGGCAGCAGCAGCAGCAGCAGCAGCAGCGGTAGCAGCAGCAACAACGTTACTTGTCATATCAGGAGTATTTGTGAAAGAAGATGAAGGTGAGTAATTTTCATTGAGAGGGTCATTGACTGGTGGAGTGTTGCTTGAAAAGGGGTCTGCAGTGATACCATTATCGTGTTCACGATAAGAAGAAGGTCCATTTGCTTCTGGACATGGTAGGTAGATGACCTCTTCTTGGAGTGAAACTTGAAGTTGGATAGTTCCAGATGATGATGTACCAATGGTATGAGGAGTTCCTATACAGTATGGAGTAATATCAAAGTCATCGGTAATAGTAGTAGTAATAGCAGAGGCTGTGCTTGGAGCTCCGGAGGAAACCGAAGAGTGACCAGATTGTGCAGTAGTTTGTGGAGATAGTAATAAATTCCCAGGGTTTAGTAGAGATACTGATGGACTGATACTGAGAGATCTTGTTCTTTGACTTGAAGGTTCTAATAAGAGAGGTGATGATATCATTTTTATTTATTTATTGATTGATTGATTGATTGATTGATTGATTATTTTAGTTAAATATTAGAAGAAAGAAAGAAAGAAAAGAAAGTCTTTGTTTATAAGAATAATAATAAAATTAAATATAAATATTAGTGGGTGGTGGTGGTGGTAATGATTTTTTTTAAAAAAAAAATGTCTGTGGTGGCGGAAAGCAGCCAAATTTTATACCAAACAGTCAAACAAACAAACAGTCAGTCACAGTCAAACAATCAGTCAAACAATCAGTCAAATTCAGTTAAACAAACAGTTAATAAAATTTTCACCAGCCACAGTTTTTTTTCTCAAGCCACAAATATATTTATTATTATATCTATATCTATATTTATATCTATATATATATATATATATATATATATATATTCACAAGCCACAAAAAAAAAGACCGCAAATATGGAATCTCTCCAGCCACAAAGGTAAACATATAATTCGCCACAGTGTCTACCCGATATTCGGATCTTTATTTTAAATATATAAATATATATATTCGGACTCCGGGACTTTTTTTGGAAGTTTTTTTGTTTTTTTATTTTTTGCACGTTCTCGGTCTCCGCCCATTTTCAAATGTGTACAAAGAAAAAAAAAACTGGGCGTACGGCTGAAATCACATGTTTTATCTATAAAGATTTATCAAATATTATGTAATAAATAGATCTGATAATAACAAGTTGAATAATATATTCAAGTTGGGGTAATTAAGTTAAGTTAAGTTAAGTTAGGTTAATTTAAGTTAAGTTAAGTTAAGTTAAGTTAAGTTAGGTTAAGTTAAGTTAGGTTAAGTTAAGTTAGGTTAAGTTAAGTTAGGTTAAGTTAGGTTAAGTTAAGTTAAGTTAAGTTCACCTTTAAATCAAAAAAAAATTAAAAATAAAAATTTCAAGCACTTTTCTCGTTTCGGGAACTTGCTTCGATCTCTAAAAAGTAAACTGAAAAAAAAAATTAAAAAAAAATTAAAAAGGTTTCTTTCCAATCCAAAATAACTAAAAGTTTAATTGTCAATTTCATTTCATTTCATTTCATTTAATATTATTTTACCTTATTTTATTCAATCAATCAGTTCTTTCTAAACATGTCATCTTGATCTTTCATTTTTCCAAAAAAAAAAATAAAAATAAAAAAAAATAATAATACCAATCTAATACATTGTAAATGTATCCAATATCAATCAAATCAAGTCTCTCGGTTCTTTTTCTCTACCAAAAAGTTATCATCTATAATTTAAATCTTAGTAACAAAAATAAAAAAAAAATTAAGTAGTCGATATTTCCATTCAATTTCCTTTAATCAAGCATTTTATTTAATTTTTTTTCAAAAAAAAAAAAAAAAAAAAAAAAAAACAATTCAAGATCAAATGCCAAAAAAAAAATAAAAAAATAAGAATAAAAATTTATTTACAAAACTTAAACTTTCATGGCAACTCTGCAACCAGATGGCAGATGGCAGATAGCAGATTGTTATGATGATGATTATGATAATTCTCTTTATCTCAAGAAATAAATTAAATAAATAATTTTTTTTAATTAATTCAACTTCAAATCGAATTGAAACTTCTTTTCAAATTCATTTTATCTTCAACTCTTGCCTTTTTTTGTTTTTTTTTTATTTTTTTTAATCATCATCCAAATTCCTCCATTATTGGTATCTTGCATTGAATTTTTAATAAATAAATGACTAATTAAATTAAATTAAATTAAAAACGTAATCGTTATTCGTCTTATTCAAATTTACCTCAATATGCTCCTCTTTTTTTTTAACCTTCATTCCCAAAAAATGCACAATACCCTTCCTATACATATGCTTGTTTCTAATCTAATCTAAAAAAATAATTATATTTCCTTCTTCCCTCTTTTTTTTCATCTCATCAACTTCTTCTTCTTCTTCTTCTTCTTCTTCTTCTTCTTCTTCTTCTTCTTTTTCTTTTTCTTTTTTTTTCTTTTTCTTTTCCTTCTCAAACTAATAATGAATCTATCATCTTCAACTATAAAAGAACCCAATTTCCTCCCAAAATGATTCCCATTTAGTTCTTTCCATTCCCTTCTTCACTATCCTCATCTTTTTTTTTCCCCTCATCTTTATTCACCCCTTATATACTCTCTTTATTCTTCCAAATGAAACTCTCCCAAAACTTACTTCTTCTCTGGGCCCTCCCTGCTTCATTCATTCCTTCTACAAATGGCCTCCCGCTCTCACATCTCTCTCCAACCCCAGTCAGAGTCGGAGGTAAAATTAATCCCTCTATCCAAGTTTCTCTGCTCCCATCCCCCGCTACCCCATACCTTCCACCTATAGCAACAACTGATGATAATACATACATTGACTTTAAACCCTTCCAAGCACTAGTACCAAGAACTCCTCAACCAGCTGTCGTCATCAATGCAGGTGGCTCTGCAAGTGCTTCTAACTCAGGTGGTTCCTCTTCCTCTTCAGCAAAATCAAACTCACTAGGTGGTTCCAGCTCTGGCTCTTCTGGAAGTGCTGCTGCTGCTGCCGCTGGCAATGGAGATTCTTCTTCTTCCTCAACTACTGGAAACTCTCTTCAAGGTGCTCTTGTTGCAATAGTAGCCGCTCCTGAAAGTCCCGGTACTCCCTCCAATTCCGTATCTGTTTCAAGTTCCGGCTCTGACTCTGGCTCTGGTTCTGGCTCTGGTTCTGGCTCTGGTTCTGGCTCTGGTTCTGGCTCTGGTTCTGGCTCTGGTTCTGGAGGATCTGCAAACGCAGCTGTCGTAGCAGTAGGCTCCGGTGATCAAGTAACTGCAGTCGCCGCAGCTCCAGGAACAACAACTACCGCTGTTGGTACAGGCGGCGTTGGAGCAGCAGTCGCTGCTGGTGCTGGTGCCGGCGCCGGCGCCGGCGCCGGTGCCACTGAAGTTCTTGCCGCAGTAGCCACTGCAGGTTCCAGTGGTGCTGCTACCAGTGTCACAGTTGTAGGGCCTAGTGGAGGTTCTGCTGCTGCTGCCGCAGTTGCCCAAGGCCAAAACGCTCAGGTACTTGCTGTTGCTGCAGACAAAGGAACAACCACAGGTGTAGCCACTACCTCAACAATTTCAAAAACAAGCACATCATCTTCTTCAAGCAAACAATCCTCAGAAGATACATTGGCTCTTAGCACAGCCGTGTCTTCACTAATCTCCATCTACGTTCCATCAACGTCAACAACGCCATCCGTAACTGGCATCTCAGGAATCTCGACACCCTCTGTGACCTCTTCTTCCAGATCACAATTATTATCGTCGTCTTCGTCTTCGTCTTCGGTAGCCTCACCTCTCTATTCTATCTCATCTGTAACATCATCACCATCTATTACTTCTTCATTAGAGCAGTCTTCTTCTTCCTTCTCATCTGCTTCACCTTCTACTCAGTCCTCTGTTGTGACTTCGATGATCTCTGACACAAGTTCCTCCATAGTGGCTCCTGTTAGATCTTCTACACAAACTACAACTTTCCAAAATTCAATTAAATCATCTTCCTCTTCATCTTCCTCTTCCTCTTCCTCTTCTCTTCTTTTATCTTCAATTCCAGCAGTTTTAACTCCTTTTTCATCATCTTCTGCATTTACCACAACCACTAAACCCCAGGCAACTTCAAGCTCACCAAGTCCCACATCTCAAAGACTCTCTTCTTCTTTTGCATCTCAGGTACCAAAAACTACCCAAACAACTAGGACTGCATTGCCAATCCCAGGAGTTGTCACAATCTTTTCAAAAACAACCCTCACTCGAAATGTGACTTCAACAAGAAGAACAACTTTACCCCAATCTACCGTGACAGTCATTCCCTCACAATACTCTTCAGCCCTGGTTTCTACAATCCCATATACCTTTACATCTTCTCGTGGACCTACCGCATCACCACTCTCTTCTTCAAACCCCTCTTCTTCTTCTTCTTTTTCTTCTTCAAAAGTCTCCTCATCAATTGTCCCCTCTAAAACTTCCTCTCTCTTTTCTTCACTTTCTGCCATCTCAAGATCTGCAACAGACACCGTTGCAACTGCATCTTTAGACACTGCAACAACTGCCTCTGCAGCCAGCACTTTGTCTCGCGGGTCTACGGCCAGCCAGCAATCCGCAGCGGTAGCTGCTGCTGCAGGAGGAGGAGCATCAAACAGCGGCTCATCTTCTTCGTCCTCATCGGGCGCAGCACAGGGTCTTATCCAGGGATTCGTATCAGCCTCAGGGTCGGGGTCTGGCTCCAGCGGGTCTGGAACAAACTCTGGAACCAAAAACAATTCTGCTGGAGGGACTGCTAGTGTGTCATCGTCGTTCTTGTCCTTGTCTTCAGTCTCTTCTGCAACACACACTGCAACTAGGACCCCAAGTGTCTCAGTCACGACCACGTCGCCTAGTGTGAGTACTCTCACCTCTTCTTCTTCTTCTTCTTTGGCCACAAAGACTACGCTAGCCACACGTGCTGCTAGCTCTGTGCTGTCTCCATACCCTGATTCTGGGTGCGCAATTCCGTGTGAAAACAATATCAATGAGCTACTTGTGAATCAAGGGTGCTCAAACTCTACTCAAGACGTGTTGACCATCTGCTTGTGTAAAAGTCAGAACTTGTGGCCGCAGTATAAGACGTGCATTGCGGAGCAGTGCAACAATAATATGGCTAGCGATATGATTGGTATGCTTGAGGGGACTTGTAAGCGGTCCGGATATTAAAAAGGAAGTAAAGGAAAAAAAAAAAAAAAAAAAAAAGACCCACCAAATGTCTATCGTACGAGTTTATTATATTTATTGTGTATAAAAAAAGAATTAAATCTTTAAACTAATTTCCCTTTTAAAACCCTTTTTCGATCATGTCTTGCAAAAGATCCACTCAATACACCTGACGGAACTTGGAAAAAAAAAAAGCTTAAAACTTTATCCTTCACCCCCCTTTAACTTTACATCAGATACTCATTTTTTTTTCATTCTCATTCTCATTTTTTTTTCAACATTACAAAGTCAACTCCCAAATGGCCGAAGGACCAATGGCATTATAATCTGTCCTGCTTACAAATGTATTTTCGTGAGCTCCATTAAAGATCTGTTGAGCCGCAATCTCTGCCCCAAGAAACGATGCCTCTTCCCATCCATAGTGTTTCCATTCCACAAAGTAATCAAACTGCTTCGTCAGTCGAATCTGAGTCGGCACTTGTCCATGTCCTGCGTGTCCCGATAAAGTCGACCCACCTCCAATCGGTGTCGAAATCCCGGATGGTGTCCCATTGTTTGGTGTGTTGTAGCCACTAGTATTAAACATCGAGGGCAGTTCCGACCCAAGAGTTTGTCGCGTGATAATGTAACGCGATTGCAAAGAAAACAACAACGCTTCTTTAAAGCCCTTGACCGATGATCCGCGGCCAACAATAATCACATTGTCCCAGCAGTCCTGGCGCTTTGAGGTCTCGTCCAAATGCTTGAGAACTTCTCCAACAGCATATGTGATTTCCTCTAAAAGTACCTCAGTTCCTTGGAACCGTGGCTGCCCAACCCTGATGGGCTCTCCAGTCACAGGATCTGGGAAAAAACTAAACTCGCGCTCTTCATTGGGTTTTTCCTTAGCTGCTCCGCTACGTTGGTCCTCCAATGCTTGTTGTTTTTCCTTTTCGCGCTGTGCCAAAATCTCCCGTGTACGTCCTGATGTCACAATGGCAGCCACATCTACAACGCCATCGTCCGTGCTTGTTTTAGGTGCACCTGTGTCATCTGTGTTGAGCCATGAGTAGCTTTTGGCGATTTCTTCAGGTGTCAAGACCTGGAAAATGTCCGACTTTTTCAGTGTTTCAATCTGCGCGTCGGTAAATTCGGGTAAGAGTTTTTTAAGAGACTTATTGATTGAAGAGGATCCAAAGGGAATTGTTTGCGAAGATACTGTAATTGGAGAGTAGTCCACAATAGGTGTAATTTCTGTCTTGTCTTTGCCGATATCAATGACAAGTGCGTTTTGGACATTGTAAGCAAATGACGCGCAAAGTGCGGTGGATATTACGGAAAAGGTAGGAACGTTGAGGACCTCAAAAACGTACTGTGTGATGTTTTCAAGCTGTAGCCGTGACCATGAGTTGCTTGTGAGAAGGAGAATTGCTGTAAGTGGTGGAGGGTTAATTTTAGGGAGACTATTGATGACTGCACGGTAGATTAATTTTCTTTTAAACGTGTTAGACGCGTATTAATGTTTTTTTTTCTTCCACATACATTAAATAATTGAAAGCAGCAAGATTAACAATTTTACCTGCTTTAATGGGATATATTGCATTTTCCTCAGACCCTTTAGAAGAAAAGTAGTTGATACCTTTTCCAGGGTTGTGTTTTAAAGGGTTTGCGAAAACGCGTGTTGGGACTTGAATAGAAGCTGGAGCCAGTGACTCACCCAAACCGAATTGGGCGAGAGTTGTTTCTGACCCAGGTGATATTATCTATATTGTGTTAAATTGTGTATATAAAATTTATTTTTTAAATATATATATATTTATATATTTACATACCAGAATGTGGTCGTCTCTGATGAGTGGCATTTCAAGAGGAGGTGGGGGGGTTTTGGTGGTGCTGAAATTTGGCTGGGCTTAAAGCCTTCTTCGTTGGCGATTTGTTTATTTTTTTTTTTCTGGTGGTTTTAAAAAAAAAAAAAAGTGATCTAATATTTACACAAGACTGATATTTACTTAATAATAAATTTATTTGTAATGTAACATATCATGTGATGTTAATTATCTAAATTATTATGTAATTTATGGGTTATCTTTTTTCCATGTAATTAACTTTGTTAATCAAAATACCCACCAGTTTTCCAAAAATAAAATAAAATTAAAATATAAAAGTCAATTGAATGAAAAAAAAAAAAAAAATTAAAATAAAATAAATTGATTTTTTTTATTTTTTAGTCAATTCTTTTTTAATAATCTTTATTTGAAAATATATATATATATATAAATATTATATATAATATTTAATCTTTTATTCCTTGGGAAAAAAAAAAACGTGTATATTTTTTTTTATGTCTCTGGGGAAATTCAGATAGCTAATCTGATTAGTCATCTTTTTGATTATTAGTTGATAGTCCCATAAAATGTCCATACAACAACAACAACAACAAACGGCCGAATGGGAGATTCCAACCAGCCAACAAAAAAACCGCCTCTCTCTCTCTCTCCCCTCTCTTTCTCCCTCTCTCTCTCTTTCTTTCAATTTCCATTGCAAAGTCTATAAAATCCCCTCCAAATTCCTCTTTTCCTCAATTTCAACTTTGTTTCCTATTATAACTTATTAATAACTTTTTTTTACTTATTTATATATATCCAACTTTGATTAGACCCTCCCTCCATTGACCTACCATAAAAATGTCTACCCAAGAATCAATCATCACCCTTAAGCCCGTCTTCCACCTCTCCTTCGACCTCGAGGAGATCCAGCCTGTCGCCAGCCGCGCTGCCGGCGATGACGTCGTCGTCAACATCACTGGTGGCTTCACAAAGTCCTACGACGAAAAGTATCCCTTCAACTCCACAATTCTCCACGGCCGTGATGATATTCTTGTCAACCCCACTCACAACAGCCTCGACTGCAGAGTCTACGGCAAGACTGAAGATGGTGCTGGTTTTACTATCAGATACGGAGGCATTGTCCAAGCCTCAGCCCCAGTTGGTGCCGTTTGCTCTGGTCAATCCAATGGCCACACCTATGAAGAGTCCTATGTCACAAACAACATGACTGTCTTCATCGACAAGGATGCCCCTAAAAAGTACGACTGGATTAAGTTCCACAATCTCGTTGGCCGTGGTAGATTCTTTAGGGATGACAAGGGTTTCCACATTGAGTACATTATGCACGCCATTGTCCAGTAAATTGCCCTTGTGTGTGTGTGTTTGTTTGTTTTTTTTAATGAAATAATGATCTTTTCTTTTTATTTAGCTTACAATTGCCAATTTGTTCTTGCTTACCTCCCTATTGCTTCCTCCCCCACATTTCTTTCTTCTCCACATTATTATTATTATTATTATTATTATTATTATTATTATTATTATTATTATTATATTAATACTATACTATACTACCCCTCAAAAGCTCTTGAAGAATTGCTGAGGACACTCCGGAATACAGGGACAACCCCCCCTCTTGCTCATTAATTGCTCTGGCCATTGTCCAGGCATTGGCCAGCCCCTTCAAGTTGTTTTCTCCAGCTCCTCCGGGCCACAATTGATTAATTCTTTTTGTAAACTTGCCATCATTATTGTATTGTTTATGAAAATGGGCATTGTGACAGTCTACCCCACATTTCCCATCACACTCGCGGCCATTTGTACAATGGCACCCGTATGTCTCGCATTCAATGTCAATATCTTCTCTACCCCTTTCCAAGTAATCAACTCTTTGCCAGGTATTGGTAACAACTATTCGTAACCTTAAAGCATTGATGGGATACACAGCCATCATAGACAGTATAGTCGAACAAAGAGATATGGTTTTAAGTGAGTGCACTTCAAATGGGATCCAAAAGTATAGTTGCAAAGCTGAACTCTTGATTAGTTTATAAATGGCATCAGAGATGAGTTTTAAAAAAAGTCCACAATAAATGTATCTCAAAAAAGAAAAGTATCCAGTGACTCTGGTATATGGAATTGAAATAAAATTATTGTTAGTCAATCTTCCAGAAACCCATGCATCTAACAAAACAGATTTACATGTTGGAAATCGATAACTGTTGATTCTTGTGTCATAAAATTTAATCAGATTGGTATATTTTGCAGATGACAAGCAAAATCCTGGTTTACATGAAGCATAAAGAGGTGGGTGGAAATCTTGAGTGTGTCGATACTTGATGGTATCAATCACATCGGTATTCATCTTATCAATAATGTAGCGCAAAGGGTATGTTAAAATAGTTTTGGTAATCCAAGTTAATAGTTTTTTGTTATTGTTGATATTTGGGTATACTTTAGTAAAGATTTTGTTTGTTCCATATAAAATTAGAAAATAAACAAGAGATGGTAGTAAAGACCGTGTCCATATTCGGAATATCCCACCTTCCGTGGATTCTGTGATTTCAATATGTCTGATTACAGACCATAAAGAATCCAAAATTGGGACATCAGGGTATAATGGTTCAAGAATAGGGAATTTAATATTAAATGATGGGTCAGTGTAATGCACTGAAAGTAGTTCTTGTTTAGCTTGTAAGATTGAAATAATACGTTCAAATGGTAAATTGAGCAAAATGAGTTTTAAAAGAGAAGCACGAGGTATCATGATTTTAATCAAAAATAAATTATTATTAAAATCTTGCAAATGGTTTTGTTTTTTTCTGAATAAACCATTTTATCTCATAAAGTGAGTTTGAGATTGTTTGTTTTTAAAAGGTAGGAAAATAAAAAAATTCCATTTTGGCTGATTGAAAACAAAACGAGTGTATCGTTGATATATATATATATATATATATATATATATATAATTATATAAATAATATCAGTGTATATTGGTCATCATTATGTAATGTTTGTGGGTTTTTATGTTAATTTTAAAATTCAGCTGTAAGAAATCTCTTCACAAGTTGAATTATTATCTGATAACTGATATTCTTTAGATCTTTAAATCTTTAAATCTATTAAATATAAATATTTTTTTTAAAAAATTCTCAATTATTAATGTCAATATCTTGAAATTTCCTAAGGCACTCAAAGTTTCAAGTCTTTAATTTAATGTCAAGGTTTCCTACAAACATCATCATCATCCCAAAACATGGTTTAACAAGGTATATATATATATATATAATTTTTGCCTCATTAAAGCTTTGCCCATAAAAAATTTAAAATTTTAAAAATAAAAAAAAATCCTTTTTTTTCTCTTCAATAATTTTTTTTCTATCTCTAAAAACACGATTCTAATCCACAACATTTCTTTTGATACTATCCATATATATTCAAAGACTACCCAATTTAAAGAACCCCCAAATGTCTGTCAACAGCAAACCATTCATACTTTCACCTGTGAGTAGCCCTTCAGAATATTCTCCCCCAACAGCAATAACTCCATTACCCATTGCCACCCTAGCACCCATACCACTCGAATTGGAACCTCCTGTAAAGGAACCTTCAACAGCTGTACCCCCTACTCTCATCAAATCATCTGAAAAAGATTACATTGCCCTAGATGATTACTTTTCTATAGATTTAGATACTTCTTTCGAGTCTTTTTCGGTAAATGATCGAGATCCTACTTACTTTTCAGACAGCTCTATTGAAATTGTAAAGCATTCAATTTCTGATCGCACAAGAGCAAAAACAAACGATTCTATAATTAAGCTTGAAACAGATAACCATACTCCAGTTATTGAAACAAATAATAAACGCAAGAGACAAAAGGAAAAAAGTTCTATTATAAAAAAAATTAAAATTGAAAAAGATAATAATAAAAAAAATTCAATTGAAGGAATGGAGAAAAAAATAAAATGGGAAGATGATATAAAAGATGTTAAAATCAAACAAGAAAATCCTGCAACTGTGGCTAAGTTTAAAAAAAATAATTATTACTCACAATCAAACGGAATAATTTGTCTTAAAGGGAAAGGCATTGCTCATCATCAGAATATTGTTTCTTTAACTTCACACTTATCAAATATACTTGATCAAAATTACCCGAACCATAAAATAACGTTAAGATTTAGTCATGTTTACAGAGCTGGCTATTTTTATGAAATTAATACTTCAAAGACTTTGGAGAATTTTTTCACAATCAGCATTAAACACAATGGCCATTCTTACAGAATAACTAGAGATGTTGTCATCCATGACTTGGAAAATAGGAAACCCAATGATGCTCTAAAAGTATTTTATTTGCACGCCCGAAGTTTTGGGGCTGTCAACAATCGCATGCTAATCAAAACCCTTTCCAAGTTTTTTAAAAATAAATGGGTTCTTTACCAAGGATGTTTTAAAGACACTACAAGATTTTCTGGGTTTTACGTTTTAAAGTTTGAAAACCCACCAAAGTACATGATGAAGATATTGTTTATTGACACTGACGAAGCTTCAACAAAATACAACCAACAAGTATTACGTGTTAATGAATCATTTTTTTGTGCATACCATGGTTCACATAGTGATAATATTTGTCAACATACCATCAAGTTGTATGATAGCCAAGATAAGGTCGAGTAATGTATATGGCAAAAAGTTATAGCTTTTATTGAGTATAATAGTTTTATGAGAAAATGAAACTAGCAAATAAGTTTTTTTTTTAATATATAATTATAATTTTTTTTTTTTAAAATTTAATTTATTTTCTATATGTACACCGTGGTTCTGGCTTGCCAATTGACTTGTTTAGAAATTTCAAAAATTTACTGTGTTGTTACTATTTGTACTTCTTATATATAGCCCGGAATATAACCCTTGATGCCAGCTTACAAGAAACAAAAAAAAAAAAAAAAAAAAAAAAAACTGTCCGCAGTCATCTGTGGGATGATTAGACTAAATGGAAGATTCTGTACTCCTGCTACGATGCCTCTAAAAATGATTTATACATGGTATATAAATGATACATAATTTAAAATCAAATTTATGTTTTTTATATTGCAATGATCGATTGTTTGTTTGTTTGTTTGTTTTTATTCAAGGGTTATAGAATTATATAACATCAGCATCTGCGCTATCCTTTTTGTCCACACTATATATCTTTTCATTTTGATAATAAACAATTAATTTTGCCTTTAACATTGCATCTCCAACAGTCAGAAAATAAGTCCTGATGCCAGCTTACGAGGAACAGGGGGTTAAAAATAACCAAACCTTCCCAACCTATCTCCACTTGTCTTCATCAACGCCGTAATTGTATTTCTTAATCCCTCCAAGCAGAGATAAAGCTTACAATCTCTTGTAAGCCAGTTAAACTGTTTAAGAGAGTCGACATGTCCATCTCTGGAGATATCCGTTTCAGTCCTTTTCTTTCCTCTTCAAGCAAAGGACACTCAACTAAAATGTGATGAACTGTTTCCAGCTCTCCACATTTGCAGTTGTAACTATCCTTTTCAATTCCAAACTTTTTAAACCATGCGCCAAAGTTGCCATGGCCTGTGCGAAACTGAGTAATATTACTCAAGATCCTTCGACTATCTTTCTTCATTTCTACATAATGATGTTTGTTTGTTTGTTTGTTTTTATTCAAGGGTTATAGAACTATATAACATCAGCATCTGCGCTATCCTTTTATTGTCTGACTATGTGACTTGCCGGTTTTCATTTGTACCTTTTTAGTACTGGTGGTTTCTGTTCTGTGCGTCTCCGGTAGCCCGGAAGATGGGCCCTGATGCCAGCTTACGAGGAACAGGGAGAACCAGTCTGTCGGTCCCAAAACCTTCCCAACCCATTTCCACTTATCTTCACGGACGCCCATGTATTTCTTAATCTCTTCCGTCAGAGATACGGCCCGCAATCACCTGCAGGCTATTTAGACTGTACGGAAGAGTCGGCATTCCTGTAACCAGGGTAGCCTATGGTTTTTCAGTCTAGGTGTATACTCCCGTACACATCTTCAGGAAAAGGGGGTATTCTGGGAATCGAACCAAGTATCTTCCGCTTTCGAGCGAACGTGTTATCCTTTACACCATCCAGCCCTTTCCCCTTTCTACATAATGATGATTTTTAAGTATTTTGGTTATATTAGTTCAAGGACTATATATTGTTAAATAAACTCATCATTATAACGAGTTTACAAGCCTTGATGGCCAAGTTGGTAAGGCGCGTCACTAGTAATGACGAGATCGTCGGTTCGAATCCGGCTCGAGGCAATTTTTTATGACTTCTAGCGATGTTTTAAAGTCATTTTTGTTTTTATTTCGTTGAAATTTTTTTAAGTTTCCCATTATTTTTGGTGATTTGAAGTCGTGGTGGTTGGGGAGGGTAGAAAAAAAAAAAATTTTAAAAAACTAAAGTTAGTGTGATTACGTCATTTATTGCTAAACAAACATACACTAGCGATTTAGCGATCATAAAAAAATAAAACTTAACAAATACTAAACAAATTTTAATTTACTTCAGGTACCATACGCAAAAACAAACAACATCAGACTTTAGAAAAAAGTTCAAAGTATATATAGAAAAAAAATACAATAGACATTTTTTTTTTTCTTTTAAAATCCAGGGCTCAGCATATCAGAATAGTAAGTACGTCAGCTTGCGTCATTTGACAGAACCCTGAAATTGTTTGTATTCTATTCTAGTAGCTTTAGAATATGAAGGCTCAGCTGGTTGATTTATGTCTGTACGAGAGTGTAGCCGCATTGATAGCCGCAGGGAGTAGTTTTATTTTATTTTATTTTATTTTATTTACTGTTATTATTATTATTATTATTATTATTATTATTATTATTATTATTATTATTATTATTATTATTATTATTATTATTATTATTATTATTATTATTATTATTATTATTACGTGTTTGTGAGTGATACGCTAGAGAAAGAAAGAAATAAAGAAGGATGAGCAAACAGGTTTTGAAGTTTAGAGATACAATGGTAGAAACTATTGAAAAGAGATTCAAGAAAAAAAAAACTTATTACTGTCATTAATAAAATTAAAATATCTCGGGTCTCTGAAAATACCGGCGTCACCTTTAAGAAGAAGAACCGAAAAGGTTTTAGGCACAATAAAAATAAAAAAAATAACGGGGCTTTGATAGTTTGGTGGCAGGACTTTAAATTTAAAATTCCTTTATTACAACGATAGCAGTTTTCAGCCACTTGGAAAAACTTTTAAAATGGGGTGGTGGGTCGTTTTGTTTTTTTGTATATACAAATATATAAATATATAAATATATAAATACCACATAGACTGCTGTGTGTAGACTTTTGTTTATTAGTAACAACCCTTTATTTATTATATTATTATTTATTATTATTATTATTTTATATACACTACCACCATCTTTTTTTTTTTTTTTTTTTCCCAGCTATATTTAATCAATAACCATAATATCAAGCATTCCTTCCATTTATACATTCTATATATAAAGACAAATTTATTTTCCAATTGCATTTCGTTATTAACAGACTGTAATAAAATCACAGATACAACTATAAATATATATATATATCACAATGTCAAATCAAAACAGTAACTACATTGCTTTACAGGAACGACCAAATATGTCAGGCCCTACTAGTACAGAACAGATCCAAGATACAGTAAACCAAACAATCAATGTCATGAAAGACAATGTACAAAAAATGGCAGTTCGTGACGACCAACTGAACCGACTCGAGGAAGGCGCAAACAATCTGGCAGAGTCTGCAGGACAATTTCGTCAACAGAGTCAACAAGTTAAGAAGAGAATGTGGGTCAAAAACACCAAAATGAAAGTCTGTCTGGCCATTGGCATTATTGTACTGATTGCTGTTATTGTCATTCCACTTGTTGTTCACTTTACTTAAAAGTTGTTGTTATTGTCTTACAATAGAAAGAAGAAGAGAAGAGGAATTGAAAAAAAAAGACCAAAAAATGAAGTATATTGGTTAAACGAGATTTTTTTTTTATTTTATGATGTCATGTCCGAAATTTATTATATAAAGAAGAAGAAGAAGAAGAAGAAAAGATAAATAAATAAATAAATAGCTTATGAAATGTTAATAATAATGAACTTGAATTACTCATTTTTTTTTTTGTATATTAAAAAAAAATATATATATATATATAAGGATAATATGACTCTTGTTAACTCATTCGGTACATATCTGAGGATATAACATAAGATTTAAAGATTTAAAGGTTTAAAGAGTCATTTTGGAAATAAAATAAATAAAATAATCAGAATAATTTACTAAAAATATCTTTATTAACTGAATGTATTATTATTTATTGTACGAATTGTATATATACACGTCTAGTTATGTCATTCTTGAGAGAGCTGCATGAAAATTGTTGACACAACAAGCGTTTCTTATCAATGCTTTGATGGAATTGAAAAAAAAAAAGTTATTTTTCATACAATTAGTATTTATATATATACATATATACATATATATATATATATATATATATATTTACTATAAAAACCTCAAAAATTTCTTATTTTTTTTTAAAATTTTTTTTTTTTTTTTAAAAAAAACAATATATATATATATAATTTTTAACAAGTTTCAACTTAACAACTTAACAACTTAACAACTTAACAACTTAACAACTTAACAACTTAACAACTTAACAACTTAACAACTTAACAACTTAACAACTTAACAACTTAACAACTTAACAACTTAACAACTTAACAACTTAACAACTTAACAACTTAACAACTTCTTACAATTATAACAATGCTCTCAAATAACAAAAAAACCAACTACTATATAACTTGTAACAAACTCTCTCATTTGTTTCTTAAACAATTGTCAAAGCCTCGTTACAAGTCTTGTCACAAAAGACCAAAGAACTATACATTTGAACAAGTCTTGTTTAAAGGACCCTTGCTCAGAACTATAGCTTCAAGGTATTGCCACTTAATCAATTCTCCCTATACCAGAATTATAAGACAAGGATTGAAAAGGGCTGAAATCAGCAACAGTAGAAAACTACTAAACCGTCAAAACATTCACAGAATTAAAGTAGTAACCCAAACTGGCCAGTTTAACAAGAACAAAAATGAAGATGAAGATGAAACAGAAATATACCAGACAAATTCTAGAGAACTTGACAATGACTTAGAAAATATAACCTTATCAGAGGAAGAACGTTTAGAAATGGCCAACTGGGTAGAATTAGAAGAAGAAGAAGAAGAAGAAGAAGCCTCCACAGGGAACTTTCAGATTTAGAAGATACTTCTAACGATTTTCACATAATATTTTTACATCAAAAGAATTTTACAAAAATAGGAGAGAATGGGGAATTAATAGAAGTAACGGCATGGAGAAACTTTTGTGAAACAGAGGGATGTCAAGTGAATAAATTTATGCAAAAACCTGGAGACCCCTTGAGTGAGAAACCCCAAAGCTTTCTTCATATGAATATGACTGGGCTTAACAAGAAGCATCAAAAAACTCTTGAAAAACTAGACAAGCAACCTTTTAAAGCAAGCTTCAAGTCTCTCAATCAAAAAAATTATAAGAGGTTGATTTGTTCTCCAAGCAAAGAAAAGGCCCGCAAACGCAGTGCAATGCCTTGCACCAAGATATTTCAACAAAAAGCTATACGTTATTTGAAAAGTAAGGCCCGCAAAATTCAATTTGAAAAAGATAATCAAACAAACCTTGAGTTATTATCTTTTTGTTCACTTTATTCTTCACACAACCCTCAAGAACCAACCGATTCTTGCAAGGTTGGACGACAGTTTATGTATCAAGGTCCCAGCGTGAACATTTATAAAGATCTCTCTGAGGAAAATTTTTATCTCTTCCCAGAGCGTAAGTACAACCTAGTATTTGTGATTTTGCTTGAATATCACGCATCCTCGTCGGTCGTGAGGTCACCCCGCCGAGTAACGCTCAATAACTTTTTGAAAAACCCTGAAACTGCTTGTGATCACCAGCATGTAAGCCGCATCACGGTTCTTGCAGATGCAGGACACTGGTTTTATGCATCACCAATACTTCTTGATTCAACTGTTTTGACAATGCACTACCCAAGGCTTTGCGGCATTTGGTTTGTACCAGAAGTGCACTCGGAGCATTTGCTTGCGTTTACAAGAAGCCAGTTTTACGATTCTCTTGGAATGCGCGCCATGATCAACCTTGTTGAAATTTCAGGTCTGACAGTGCGGCTGAACCCTGGTGACTGTCTGGAACTTGCGGTGTTTATGCAGTCTTCAAGTTTTATTAAGGAACTAAAAATTGTGGGTGTATTTGAAGAAGAGGAGGAAGATGTTGCAAAACAAATGCTACTGAAAAAAATCCAGCCCCGCTTGCAGCAGCGCCTGAATCCTACCAGCAATTTCCACAAAATGGATTGTTTATGGATGATGGGTGTTGAGCGTCTTACTATTGATGTGGATGGGAATGATGGTTATGACACCACAATGCTCAGTTCAATTACCCGCAGGTTCCCCAATTTAAAAGAGTTGAATGTTACGTTGGCTATTTGTGGTTTTAAGAAATTGGGGTATACAGAAGGATTTGTGAGAGCAGAGGCTCTGCAAAATTTGAAGGAACTTCCCTTGACAATCACTCGGTGCGCAGTCAGTTTGTGCGGGGCTAATGAGAATGAAGAACAGGAGGATGAGGGAATGAGGAAAAGCAATTGGAAAAGGGCAAAAAAAAATAAGAGAGGAGAGAATCACAGCCATTTATTGGATGCTCTTAAGGGCAGCTTAAATAAGCCACAATCTGTTGTTTCCCAGGCTGTCACTGAACTAATTATCCCCAAGGATAGCGGATGTAACGAAATATTGGCATATTTTGCAATTAATGGGTGTGGTGGATTAGAAATGTTTGAATTCCCCCGTCTTTCATTGCTTACTGTGAGTTTG
Source organism: Magnusiomyces paraingens (assembly GCF_902498895.1). NCBI lineage: Eukaryota > Fungi > Ascomycota > Dipodascomycetes > Dipodascales > Dipodascaceae > Magnusiomyces > Magnusiomyces paraingens. Next base: position 1,568,583 of record NW_022474067.1, read on the forward strand.
GGTGCTTTGGGTGCCTGTGTTACTAGTCTCCGAAAGTCTGGGACCAAAACTCTTTGCTGGCCCAATGTTTCTACACTTACTTTATTTATTGACCAAGCTTCTGATGTTCTTTTTTGTGAAGGCCTTGAAGTTTTGGATTTGAAGGGTTTCCCTAGCCTTGAAAATTTAAAAGTAGAGTTTGGTGCTGACCCATTGAATCTCGGATCTCGTGAGAAGCGCTTGATGCGCAGAATGGTCAACAAGTTTGTGGAGCTCAATGGTTACATGAATTTTAATGAAGTGACTACATTTTTGAGCCGTTTTAATGTGTATCCCGCATATATTTCTGGATTGTTTGGAATGGCCTGTGGTTCTGATGCATTGGAATGTTATACAGATATTATAAATCATCCCTATGCAACGCTTCGTGAATTGCACGCATGCGAGGCAAACGACAAGAGTATCAATGAGGAACCCATTTCATCAACACTTATGGCCATTTGTTTCTATGAAGCCATGTTTGAACGCATTTTGGATCTCAATACAGTAACACACTTGACTCTTTGCTGCCGATTTGGTTACTGGATGTCATCCTTGTGGCTCCACCAAGTGGTGTTTGAGCGCCCAGAGAAGATGCAACACATTACGTTTGAGTATGAGCCCAAGAATGGAGACTGGGGAAATTCACATGGAATTTTAATCCCATATACATCCCAAATAAAGTGGAATGAAAAATTTATGCGGGCTGAATACAATAACTGACGCAATTAATATATAAATATATAATGCTTTTTTTTTTTATCTTATCTTATAATTTTTTTAATTAATGACTATTTATTATTATTATGACATTTGGCCATTAATGGCCGTTTGAAGGCGACTGAAACATTCCTTGCGCCTGGAACTGAGCTTGAAGTTGTGCCTGGATTTGGCCCGGTTGTCCTTGTAAGTGTTGTTGTTGTTGTTGTTGTTGTTGCGATGACTGTGACTGTTGTAGTGGTTGCGCTTGAAATTGTTGCTGTGCTTGTTGCTGTTGCAATTGTTGTTGCCGGTGTTGAAGAATCTTTTGTCTCATTATTTTTTGATTTAACAAAACACGTTCTGCAAAAAATGCTTGTGACGGTCGAACATAGGGCTTCCCAACAACTGGATCTAATATTACAGCTCGTCCTTGAATTGCTGCTGTACTCGCCATAACATTGGCAATGCTTATCGGTTTAGAGCGCTGTTGTTGTTGTTGTTGTTGCTGTGACTGTGACTGTTGCGAGGATGTTGATGACGATTGCTGCCCAGAATCATTCTCATTTTGAGACCCTGGTCGGCTATTATTTGACGGTGAAACCAGTGGAAGCAATGACTGCATGGATGGAGTTTTTCTGATTCCCTTAAAAAGCATTTCTCGCATACGCAAAAACTGTGTCTTTTGCCGAATCGATACCATGACGTGCTGTTCAAGAGGAACAGGACGCGAGTGTAGCACACCATTCATAACCTCTTCAGCTTCTTCATCTTCATTTAGAGGGTTATTTGCTGATAGTGCTTCATTCTCCATTTCCAGCTGTTGTTGCGTTGATAGCTCAGCTAATTTGACTTGGTTGCGTTTTTGGTAGGCCGCAAGAAGCACATCGTAAGGCTTGGATCGACCAGTGACTGCACGTTTGGCTCCCATGGAGTGAGTTTTGCAGGTAAGTGAGCGTGCACAAAGACCACCATTGGTAAGAGGTACACCACACTGCTTTTCCACATCCACCGGTGGTCGTTCTTTGATTTGCTTAGCTGCATTTTTGCTATTGATTTTTAATTGCTTTTTGGCACGCTTGGCTTCTTCGGCAGCTTGTTTCTTGAGAAGCTTACGGCTCTCACGTTCTTCTTTGGTAAGTTTGGCATATTTCTTTTTAGGTTTTGCTGGAGTTGTTGGCGCAGTGTTGGTTGTTGTTGGTGCTGGGGTAGTAGCAGATTGGGATAAGGATTGTGATTGGGATTGTGATTGGGATTGGGATTGAGATTGAGACTCCGATTCAACTTTAACTGGGGGTTCGACAGTAGAAACTGGTGCTGGAGCATCTGTATTTGCATCTGTTGCAGGCTGAGAGGTGGATGGGGCAGTCTGAGAATTATCAGAAGTTGTTGTTTCTGTTTTGGCGGAGGCAGTAGATGATGTCGTTGCTATGGATGCTACGGCTGCTGCTGCGGCTGCTGCGGCTGCAGCCTGGGCTTTTTTAGTTAGTTTTTTTGGTTTCGGCGGAGGTTTCTTTTTAGAAGCAGATTTAGCAGACACGCCTTTTGGCAGTTTCGCTTTTGTTGGAGTACTTGAAGCCGAAGACACTGCTGGTTTAGATGGCAAAGATGGCGTTGATGGTGTTGATGCTCGGCTCATGGCACTCATTCCATCATGGGAAAGTTTTTCTTTTTTACGAGGGCGGCCGGGACCGTGATGTTTTTCTGGAGCGGTAGCGGGGCTGCCACTAGTTCCAGCGCCAGCGCTGGAACCATTTCCTTGTTTATCTTCTCCAGGCGGGACCTTGCGTTTACGGCCCTTTTTTGTGGTGCTGGTTGTTGTTGTTGTAGTTGAAGATTTGGCAGGAGTCTTTTTATCTGCCCCAGACGAGAGGGGTAGTGGTGAGGCTGTTGTTGGAGGGGTTTGTAAGCGCTTTTTGGGAGGGTGTCTGCCTGCAGATACTGTGATGGAATCGATTGAAGAGCCTGTTGAAGGTTGATGAGTTTGAATTTTGGGAGGAGCCTTTTTATGGGCTTGAGAGGCCTTAGGGCCCATTGTTTGTACTAGTAATAATGATTTCTGGTGATGTTATGATAATGTTGGATGAGTGTTTAAGTTTGTTGCTACTATTATTATGATTGTTATGGGGTGAGACAAGAAAAGGCCGTCACTTTCTAAAGGCCTGGGTATAATTGACCAAGCTACTTGTACTACTAATGCTTTTGGATCCTTGAAAAGGAGCTTTTGTGCTCTTATGAAACAAGCAGGCTTTTAATTGCATGTGAGGAAGAGCCAGCGCGTGTAGGGTGCCATGAAACAAAAATATATCGGGGATATGAAGAGCCTACTGGATTGAAAGGAGCTTTTAAACAAAAGTATGAGACAAAAGGAATCCTTGAATGTTATTTCTAAATAGAAGACTTTAGGTATTATAAAGATTGTTGTATTAAAAAAGATAAATAAAAAAAAGTATTTGGTGGCAACAGTTAAACGAGCAAAGATAAGTCTAAAAAGAGGGTTTGGTGGTGGTGGTGAAGATGATTTTAAGGAGACTCATGGGAGGGGTCACGTGTGTGCGGAGGTGAGCAGTTTGCAGAGAAAGACGATCTTATATATATATATATATATATATATAAATATACAAAGGGCTGGGTTTAAAGAGACTTTTTTAATGGGATATTTGAGAATTAGGGAAAGAATTGGTGAAGTCATGATATCTGAAGGATCTTTTATTGAGATTAGGTATTGAAGAAACGCTGGGTATTTTATTTTAATTTTTTTTTAGGAAGGTTGTATAAAAAGTATGATAAAAATCACGTATGCAGTAACTATTGTGGGTATTTATTATTGAAATATATCAAAATCATCATCATCCAAATATATATATATTAAAACTGATTAATATGTTGAAATTCTTTTGGTATATTAAAATCCCAGTTTTAATTTTTTTTTTTTTATCATCATCACTAATAACAATAAAATCCAATAATACACGATTTTTTATACATCGTTTATAAAAAAAAAAAAACTCTCTTTGTAGAATAGAACGAAAAATAAATAAAATGTCCCGAAAGGTAAATTTGACTGTAACCATCAACATCACACGGCTGCTTTTGTCTTTTTTTATTTTTATTTTTATTTTTTTTATTTCCTTCTAGTGATGGCAATGGAGTATATCAAATTCCTTTTGAGATATTCAAATCATTAAAATCAAATAAAATCAAAATCAAAATCAAAAATAAAATTCAAACCAAAAGGCTGTGTTATTTTTTGTTGCATTTAAGGTGATTGATGGTAACGATCGAAGGTTTAAATAAAATTTAAAAACCCTAATAACCCTAACTTGTTTTTTCTAACACAGTCACTAATTATTTTTTTGAAAAATATATATATACATTATACTGTTCTCAAATTTACTAATCACGTGAACAATTTACACTCATTACAAATTTTATTTATTACAGTCGCGTCTTTTATATATTATTTATTTATATTTTTCTTTATTTGCCTTCCCTTACAATTAGGGGGGGGGAAAAAAAACGCGTCTAAATATGCGCTTAAAACGCGTTTCACCCTAACCCTGTTACATTACAGACTCACACGTCCACACATCCACACATCCACACATCCACCACTCAACCTCCTACGGCCTGAAATTTTTTTTTTTTTTTTTCCCCTTCCCCTCCTACCCCCTAGTGCCTTCAGTAGACTCACACATTCGCTCTGACGACCAGGTAGTGCTCACAACACATCACAGCTTCCCGAAAATGTCTGCCACCATCATTTCCAAGAAGAGAAAACACGTCGCCGACGGTGTCTTCTACGCTGAGCTCAACGAGTTCTTCACCCGCGAGCTCTCTGAGGAGGGTTACTCCGGCATTGAGGTCAGAACCACCCCCAACAAGACTGAGATCATCATCAGAGCCACCCACACCCAGGAGGTCCTTGGTCCCCAAGGCCGCAGAATCCGTGAGCTCACCACTCTTGTCAGAAAGCGTTTCGGCCTTAAGGAGGAGGCTCTTGCCCTCTACGCTGAGCGTGTCCAGCAGCGTGGTCTTTCCGCCATTGCTCAGTGCGAGTCTCTCAAGTACAAGCTCCTCAACAACCTGGCTATCCGCAGAGCCGCTTACGGTGTTGTCCGTTACGTTATGGAGTCTGGCGCCAAGGGTGTCGAGGTTGTCGTTTCCGGCAAGTTGAGAGCTGCCCGTGCCAAGTCTATGAAGTTTGGCGCTGGTTTCATGATCCACTCTGGTCAGCCCGTCAGAGACTTTATTGACACTGCCACCCGTCACGTCCAGCTTAAGCAGGGTATGCTTGGTGTTAAGGTCAAGATTATGAGAGACCCTGCTGCCGAGGCCAAGTTTGGTTCTCCCAAGTCCACTCTCCCCGACACTGTTGTTATCCACCCTCCCAAGGAGGAGGCTGCTCCTACCGAGCCCTCTGTCATTACCTACAATGTCGAGGAGCCCGAGGCTGCTGCCCCTGTTGCCGAGGAGCCTGCCGCCGCTGCTGCTCAGTAAGTGTTATGACCTGTGTAAAATTTTTTTTTCAATATAAAAGTAAAAGAAATCCAAAAAGCTATGGAGACGTTTGTAAAAAAAAATTTTTTTTAAAGTCTATTTGTAAGTATGTTTTGTAACTTTGAAGTTATTGATTGTGTAAAATAACTTGCTTGTTTGTTCGTTTGCAATTGTGAATTTACAAGAATCATGTTGCGATTTAAATTTTTTAGGTGCACAGATTTCTCATTTTCTTCTTCTATCTTTTTTTTTGGTGCCCATAAAATATCTCCATTTTATATACCATTTTCACTATTACTAAAATCTAGAAAATCTTCATTTTGCTTTAGTTGACTTTACACAACTATGGTTGCTATTGGGAAACTCTCTATGGACCAGCAGCATCCCACTGTAGACACATTTGCAAGTGTTGTGACCTGGAACAGGCACTTGGAGCGTATCTCGCTTAAGAAACACAAGCGCTCGCTTTCTGAGTATACCCTCCTATGGAACTATTATGCAGTTGAGATACCATTCTAACTATAAATGATTGACGATTATTCCATTATAGAACATTTTCGCGCAGATTTAAAAAACTTACCCAGGAAAGCTCTTCTAAAACTATTCAAGATGAGGATGATGCAGATGATGCAGATAACGACGACAATGATGAGGACGATGAAGAAGAAGAAGATGATGATAATGATGATGATGATGATGATGGAGTTGAAGATGCTTATCAATACTTTCACAATAGTAATACCCACGTTGAAACTGATAATGAAAATGCCCATAATCACCAACTAGTCCTGGACTTGTACAATAACGAAATTAACATGCATTATACCAATCCACAGTTTTACAATACCCAGCAGTCACAGCCACAGCAGCAGCAGCAACAACAACAACAACAACCTTTATTTCCCATTCTTTCCAAGCCTGATACAGATCCTGTTTGCTCGAGTACATTTTGGTCACGCGAAGAAAAAAACATGCCCATGAATGAAAAGGTTCAAAAATGGCTGCGTAACGTGTACCTCCCAGGAACTCTGGTCGAACGCATGGATCCTATTTCAAGAACTGTCCGAAGACGTGTGGTCAACCCGTATCCTGGAACCAGCGATGAAACTGCGTCAGAATCAAGTAGCGATGAAGCTCGTGAGCAACGTAAGTCACGTCTTATTACAAGGCAGACTATTCGTACGTACCGTAATGAACGGCCGCGACAACAATTATTAAATCAACAGCTGCAACAACAACAACAACAACAACAAGGAGCTAGTGGAGGAACATTAGACGCATCTGGTGTCATGTGGAGTGGATCTGGAGGTGGATCAGCTAGCGGCAACGGCAGCGGGTTTGGTGCTCGAGCTAAGCGACATATCAGGACAAAAGCATATGCGCTGGCGTGTAAAGTCATCAAGCCCCCGGAGTTGCAAACAGGATCTTCTTCTTCTGCGGTTCCACCAGAGACAAGCTTTGCTCCTGATGCTACGCGCTACAATAACAATATAATTGGCTCATCTAACCACTGGCCAGGTATGTCGACACTTAATTATGCGTTGGGGGTAGATGGGGGAGATGTTGGGGATTCCAGTTTTTTAAATACCAGCTACATTGCACCTGCACCAACAATAGTGATGAATAGTTGTGAAAATAACAAAATCAATGAGGACATGAATAATGCTAGTGATGGAATTATGATGCCCTTGGCTGCGCAACCGCCGGGGAATCTCCCAACAGCCAAAAGCGGAGGAGGATCATCAGCATATTGTTTGCCCAAACTCAAAGCCTCATCAACGTTTTACTCATCGGAGCTTGGGACCCATGCGCGGCGTCAATTTGAAGCGGCCCCGTAAAATAGAAAAAAAAAAAGACGATGGAGAAAAAAAAAAAAAAAGCGAGAATAGTTTCAATTGTATTATAAAAATAAAAGAAAAAAAAAAGTATAGTCAGAAACAGTCCATAACGTCAATTTGATGTGTGAATAATAATAATATTATTATTATTGAACTTTTACAGCTTGGCAACCTCGCTCTTCCAGTTCACACCACTCCATTTGGCTATCAGCATGGCCAATTCTCTGACCTGCATAACCTCCTCCTTGGTCGCACCGTTGTTGAGGGCACCCTTGAGATGGCCCTTGAGCTGGGGGTTGACATCCTGGGGGATAAGTGATGCAATGACAACCAAACTTGTTTCTTTTGGTCCAAGAATGCCAGTGTAAGAGAGAAGAGGTGCGTAGACATGGTTAAGAGCGTAGTAACCGAGATCAGGGTATGCAGTTGACATTTGGCTCATGACGCGCTTATTGATTTTTCCGTAGACTTGGTCGAAAAAGGTAGCACCGCGGTCCTCGAGTCCCTGTTGGTGGGCCGGGGTGCGCTGGAGACGAGTTTCGCGGAGAGGTTCCGGGGTAGCTGTTTTAAGCTGCATAAGGGAGTTGATAGCCTTGGGGAGACCGCCGAGAGCTGAGGACTTGAGAATGGCCTCACGGATCCGCTGGACCATCTCGAACTTTTCCTTGTCAGTATCTACCTTTTGAAGCATGTACTCGAAAATAACAGGAACCTCCTCAGGAACGTTGCAGATGGAGAAGGTTGCGGCTGCCAGATAGTACCAGTTGGTTGACAGAAGTGGGAACGAAGTCGAGAGAGTTTGCAGGCGGGCAGGCGTAAGGATCGTCATTGTAGGATGGATTTTGTATTTGAATACAATGATAGATTTGATATATATATATAAGTCTGTGAATATAAAAGATTGATTGAAAGAGAAGAAATGTTGGGGAAGACAAAAAAAAAAAAAAAAAAAAAAAAAAAAATTGGCGGTTGCAAAGAAAAAAAGCCACTTTTTAAGAAACCTCGGCAAATTATCGGTTGTCCCAACCCTAAGCCAGCACAACTTGGACATTTTCTCCAACCTCCATAGAACCACCACCACCACAACCCTCCCATTGATTGACTATTTTATCACAATGTCCCGACTTTTCTTTCCACCAGCCAACGTATTGCGCTCAGTGTACCGACCAGTTTGCTTTCCTCTTTTCTCAGCACGTCATGCGTCAAAGCTTGCCCCTGTGCTAACTGCCAACGCTCCACAACCAGTCGGTCCCTATAGCCAAGCGATTTCCGCACGCGGAGTGCTGTACCTTTCTGGCCAAATCCCACTGACATCATCCGGGATTCCTGTTCAGAGTGCTGACATTAGGGATCACACGCGTCAAGTGCTTGACAATTTATCTTCAGTGTTACAGGCCGGGGGGTCAAGTTTGGAACGCGTGGTTAAGGTGAATGTGTTTGTGACGGATATTAAGCAGTTTGGTGCGGTCAACGAGGTTTATGCTGAATACTTTAAGACAAACACACCGGCAAGAAGTTTAGTTGAGGTTTCTGCATTGCCGCTGGGTGTACCGTTGGAAATTGAGGCTGTTGCTCTAGTGGAAGAGAAGTGATTTTAGTAAAAGTGGGAGGAGGTGAGATCCATTGTTTGAATGAGCAATTGAATGGATATAAAAGTTTAATGAATTAACTGTGATATGATTGAAGAGTTTTAATGGTTTAAAGTATCATTAAATAAAAAAAAAAAAAAATTAATGAATGTACTTTCTTCTTTAGTATTTTTTGATTGAGAAAATACCATTGTTACTCTTTACAAAAACTATTTTAGTTAATCTTGAAACACAATAATGTGTGAGAAAGCCATTGCTTCAAATTATTTCTTTTTTGAGATCCAATCAACTCAATTAAACTATTTAAATGGTAACAAAAAAAAATACTTTTAAAATTACTATTTCAATAATTTTTTAGAGAATGCTCGTTAAAAATCATCAATAGAATGAAAGGAAGAATTTTAGCAGTAAATAAAAAAAAAAAAAAAAAAATTAAAAAATCAAAAGTATGTAATTATGTAATTTATTAGTCAGATTTATATTATTTATTATTTTATTGTCTTGAGTTTTACAATTATAAGTCACGTGGGCGTCTGGTGTAGTTGGCTATCACGTTCGCTTAGCATGCGAAAGGTCCCCGGTTCAACTCCGGTGTCGTCCATTAACTTTTTTTTATTTCATTTTTTTTTAAAAAATTGTTAACCATAAATTTGTTAATTTTTTTTAAAGTACTTTCAATATTTTATAAGTTTAGGCCATTCTGAAATGTTTGGTTGAACTCTTAAAGTTCAAGAGTTTTAGCAATGAATTTACGTAAGCTCAATGGGGAAAAAAAGAAAGTTTCTATGTGTTTCTGTCTGAAAAGGTTAAACTGAATTTTCATAAATGCACTTTAACAAAAAAAAAAAAAAAAAAAAAAAAAAAAAAGGCCTAAAACATATATAAAGGCAAAATAGAGACCATAATAATAAACATTACATTCAAATATTAATCTCTAAAAAATATAAATTTATTAAAGAAGAAGAAGATAACCCCCTGTAAGAAGAAAAAACCAAAAGTTTTTTTTTTTTCTTATAAATTAATCAACTTTAAATACAATAATTAATTGTTTTTTTTTTTTTTTTTTTAAATCTTAAATGCTTAAATGATCCAGTACTTTTTTTTTTTTTTCTTTTATTCTTCTTCATTCATTCATTCATTCATTTTTTTTATTTTTTTATTTTAATGTTCAGTGGTAGTCAGATGACCAACTTTGGTACTTGTCACTCCACTTTAACGCACCCAATAATTTAAGGTTTTTTTTTTTTATTTTATTTTAAGTACATCACATAAAAAAAAAAAAGTTTAAACATATATTCCAGAATTTCTTTAAATCACTAACAGGGTTTTCCTCAAAATCAACACTTTTCAATTCCCCAAATCAACTCCAAACTGTTGCAAATAATGAAAAAAAAGTAAAAAGATAATGGTCTCTGGCGGGATCGAACCGCCGATCCTCGCGTATCACAAGGAAGTTGCTTGTTTATTAGCACGATGCCTTAACCAACTGGGCCAAGAGACCTTAAAAGTAATTCTTGTAAATTGTATTTTTGGCACCATGTTAAGGAGATGGAACACAAAACTGTTAGTAAATTACCAAAATTTACAATGTTAAATTTGATGTAATTTTATTTTTTTTTAAATTTTTATATGATATCATTAAAAAAAATATTATTTTGAATGAGTTTTTTTGGTTAGATTTGATGTTTTCAAATATTTGTTACTTTCACCGCGCATATTTTTTTTTATAGCGAAATGACATGTTAGGGGCTTAGAAACATAATTAAATTATTAGGTATTTATATGATTATTTTGTTTTCTATAGCAATCATTATTATTTAGTGACTGTGTTTTTTTTATTTCTGTCAATTCTGATCAACTATGAGTGCCAACACAGAAATCCATTTAGGCATATATATACACTTTATATTGTTTGAATAAAGACCCGTAATAATGGAATTTAATTTTTTTCTGTGATAATTCACTTGTATTTTGTTCAATTGATTATAATAGTTGATACAGTAGTACATTTAGAACTATAATCAAATCCTGACAGAATCTGTCACTAACTACTGAAAAAATACATACTCAATTCATCCCGAGTTTATGGTATATCATACGCTTTTCAAGTTTAAGATAAAAGCAGACATATTCTAATATTTTTTAATTGATATATTATTGACTAAAGCTTTCTACTAAAAGAAATGTAGACATTTAATATTAATTGTCAAGTAACTTATGCTTTTATTTTTTTTTTTATAGGTGTAGTGTTGGACACACTAACACTTTAAATTACACACTTGCTTTTCCACTAAAAAAAATAAGAAAATTACAACAACTGAAGTCAATTTTATTTCAAAATCATCAACTTTTCAACCTATAAAACAAAACCATGTTCAACTAAACAAAATCCATAATAATCAACTCTGTCATTAAATTAAAAAATAAAAAGTAATTGCGAATTCTGTGGATCGAACACAGGACCTTCAGATTAAACTGTGACTAAAGTTGTAACTTCAGTCTGACGCTCTCCCAACTGAGCTAAATCCGCTCAAATGTTGAAAAAAATGAAGAGATGTTGTTACAAAAATAACTGAATATGAAACAAAAATATAACAAACCGTTTTTTTTTTGAATTACAGGAAGCTGTTGGTGCTATTTGGCATCTTGGTGGCGTGCAAAAAGGTATGCGGGGGTCTGCAGTCAGATCACTGTATATTGCTTGCGTGAGACCAATTGTTGAATATGGCTTAGAAATTTGGCATCATAAAATCTTGAAAGGAGAAATCCACAAGTTGGAAGTGATGCAGAACATGGCTTTAAGAAGAAAAGTTGGTGCTTATCGCACAACTCCTATTGTGGTACTACAAAAGGAAGCTGGTATTATGCCATATAGTATTAGGCTAAAATTTATGGTGGCACGAAAAGCTATTCGTTTACACCTAAATATTAGCAAAACTAATCCTATTAATGGTCATTTGTTAACATTGATTGAGAAATCTCCAATTGCAAAGCTAACCACGCTTTACATGTTGGCGAAAGATGATAGAGACTATATGATTAAAAAGGATGAAAAACGAAAATGCAAGAGGGTTGAACCTCTTACACTGAAACAACAACAAAATCAGACGATTGGAATTTTGAAGAAACAAGCAATGGAAGAATGGCAAGAAATGTATTGGAACAGCAGTAAGGATCTGTGGTATCATAATATCACAGTGGAGTCGAAATGTGCTGATAATCTTTCCAAAATGGTTACGGGAGTGATCATGAAGAAAGATAGTCGAAGGATCTTGAGTAATATTACTCAGTTTCGCACAGGCCATGGCAACTTTGGCGCATGGTTTAAAAAGTTTGGAATTGAAAAGGATAGTTACAACTGCAAATGTGGAGAGCTGGAAACAGTTCATCACATTTTAGTTGAGTGTCCTTTGCTTGAAGAGGAAAGAAAAGGACTGAAACGGATATCTCCAGAGATGGACATGTCGACTCTCTTAAACAGTTTAACTGGCTTACAAGAGATTGTAAGCTTTATCTCTGCTTGGAGGGATTAAGAAATACAATTACGGCGTTGATGAAGACAAGTGGAGATAGGTTGGGAAGGTTTGGTTATTTTTAACCCCCTGTTCCTCGTAAGCTGGCATCAGGACTTATTTTCGGGCTGTTGGAGATGCAATGTTAAAGGCAAAATTAATTGTTTATTATCAAAATGAAAAGATATATAGTGTGGACAAAAAGGATAGCGCAGATGCTGATGTTATATAATTCTATAACCCTTGAATAAAAACAAACAAACAAACAATCATTATGTAGAAGGCATCTGGTCTTATTTTTTGGGCTGTCAGAAATACAATATTGAACCCAAAATTAAAAGTTTATTATGAAAATTAAAAGATATATATAGTATGGACAAAAAGGATAGCGAAGATGCTGATGTTATATAATTCTATAACCCTTGAATTTAATAAACAAACAATGTAGAAGCTGGCATTAGGAAATTTTTTTTTTGGGCTGACGGATATAACTTATGAAAGTAAAATTAAAAATTTATTAAAAAAATGAAAAGATATATCAAATGTTAATCTATTTACAATAAATTCATTTTTAAGTTTTAATTTTCTTAATTCATTCTTCCATATTGTTACACGGTTTTATTATTATTATTATTATTATTATTATTATTATTATTATTATTATTATTATTATTATTATTATTATTATTATTATTATACTACTAAAACCAAATTTACAGTAAATTTTAACCTCTCCTAAATCCAAATATCCAACTCTTCTCTATGGTACTGCTCCTCACGCAATTCTGGATAATACGGAACCATAGAATCTGCACTTTGCACATACGCCGTGTTGTAAATACGCCAATATGGTGTGCGTACCTTGCGAGCTGCGTGGAATAGCCCAGCCCACACGTAATTCATCACAAGACCCGTTCCTGCTGCATTGCGAATACCCTCAATACCATCCAAAATACGGTCAATCACATGCGGAGATGTTTCAAAAATATTGGGGAAAAGTAAATCTAACAAATGAATCATGGCATCTTCATACCCTAAACCAATGCACCCTAAAGCCAAATGCTTAACAACCGTTGCAGCCGTCTGACGGTGCACCTGATCACGATCAACTAATGCATCCTCTAGTAGCGTGGTAACAGCATATATGTAATCCTTGGCCATATCTCCAATGTACTCAAACATAAATGTCATCGACTTGAGAACACCGTTTTGTACATTCATTTCTGGCACACGGTACTCATTCATCAACGCAGGTAGTACTGTGAACGGTGCGCACGTTTCCGCAACAATACCAATGGCCACAGCCGTACAAACACGCGACTGACGTTCCTGCACACGAAGGTTAGACAACAGCGTCGCTAACACGTCCTGAGGGCCAATTGCCTTGGCAATATATCCAAACGTATTATTGGCTGCCCTGCGGATCCCCTTCTTATGAGCCTTGAGCAGATCTAAAAGCTCAAAGCAAATGCGCATCCATTCACGTGAACTCACATATTCAGCACCACGGTCAGCAATCCGACCAACAAGATCAATAGTGTTTTCCTGAACCTTTTCGTGACGATTACGCAGAATAGGAGTCAGGCGGGGGAGCAGATCTCGAATGGGAGGCTGCATCGATGACAACCCAATAACATTGACAATACTACCCAAGGCTCCCAGAATAGAACCAAGAACCTCAGGGTATTCCTCACCAAGCTGTTCATACAAAATGCTTCCAAGCTTACCCAACAAGGCATCTTCGTTACACTGTTTCATCACTACAGCAATTTTGGTGATGAGATCAGCCGCTTGCTGTCTAACCGTAGGACTTTGATGATTTAATCTGAAAAGAATTGCACTAACAATCTGTGGAATATAAGGCTTGGTTCTTCCACCAAGTGCGTTAACTGTGGTGCCAAACCCATTCAGCAAAACACTATCCTCCACCGTCTGTTCCTGGAAAGCCGTCAAAATGCCATCAATAAGCCGCATTTCAAGCCGCTCAGAAATGTCGGCAGCCCCAAGCTCGCCAACAACCTTTTCAATTGTCTCCACACCCATTTTTCGGTACGACTCAGACTCGTCTTTCAAAACATCAACGATCCGCTCCAAAATCTCAGACACACCAACCTTATGGGCCAGCTCCATGGTTGTCTCAACAACAAGCTTGTAGCTTCGTCGGTCTAATGCTATTCTGCGCACCCAAAAGTTTTTGAAAAACGGAGGAAGAACTTCCTCGCGAAGATACTGCGGGGTAACGCCCTCAGTTGCTGAGCATTGCTGCGTAACCTTTAGTACAATTTTTTTCATCTCGTCATCAGAAGTAGTATACTCTCGAAGTAAAATCACCATCACTTCACGTGTATAATAGTTGGCATGCTCCGGATCCATCAATGGGATAACGCACCCAATACATTTTAAAAAGGCAGCCAAGTTTTTGCCTCTGTGGTGACGAATGCCGCGCCATAGCGGTTCTAGTACTGGATCAAATGATTCGATACCATATGGTGCTGAAGCCTCTGCCAGAGAAGACAGCGCCAGTGCGGCAATCATCCGAACTTTATTCTGTTCATCTGAAAGTCCTCCAGCTATACATTCCACCAGACTCGTCAAGTGTGGGAGAACAGCACATCCAGAAAAAAGCGCAATTTGCTGCACAATCTTGATGCCTGTATGACGTGCCTCCCAGCTTTTTTTCGATCGGCAAACGGCTTTAATGAATGGAATAAGAGATGGAATGCCCAACGCACTAGCAACCACAGCAAACGAGCGTGCCGTTGTGTTGCGCACAAACTCATCAGCATGGTCAATATCGGGTCGCATTGTGGCAATCATATGAGCCAAACCAGCAGCTTTGGATAAATTGGAAATAATTTCTCGGCCTTCAATGCGGGCAAAGTAGTCTTCGTCAATTAGTAAAGGTTCAATAACAACCAGAATCTTGTGTGTGTAGGGCCGAACCAAATCACCAAGCTTGTATAAAACACGATCAATGACTTTAACCAATAAATGGCGCTCTTGGTCTTCCAGCGACTGCTCCATCAATAACGGTAGAATTTGATTAAACAGAACTTTGGGACCGAATGCTCTGGCGTTATCTGTAATATGACGAAGTGCACTCTTTCGGACTGGGGGTGTACCATTTTTAATCTTGAGCAATAGTCGCATCACTTTACGCTCCTTGAGCTCTTCCACAGAAAGATAGGTATCATTTTCTTGGTCCAGCAGCTTGCCGAAATATTTCATATCGTTTTCTTTAAAGTATTGTAAATCACCAACACCAGGGATTTCAGTCGGTAGTGTTTTGCTCATGGCAAGACCCTTCGCGGAATTGTCCTCAAGCATTATAAAGCCATCGCTTTCAGCAGGAGCACTAAATTTTCCAGAAGAGCCCAAAGGCATGTAATTAATTGGCGGCTCTAAAATTTCGTAACCCTCCGAAGGCAAAATACTGTTGAGAAATTCATCAGTAAGTGTAGTTTGAGAAACAGCCTCTATTTGTTTTTGCGGTGGTGCGGGTGCTGGCGCTTGATCCCATCTTGATCGCTTTGGCTTAGCGGGGGTATCCTCAGTTTGAACGTCCCAGCGTGAGCGTTTCGGGAGCTCTTTAGTTTCTTCCTGTTTTATTTCTGTTGTTTCTTGAACATCCCATCGTCTTTTTTTGCGGGCCTGAGAATCGTCTTCATTACCGTTGAGTTGCATATTTTTTTTCCGAATCTGTTCTTGAACTTCGCGTTCTTCGCGTTCCAACTGTCGCAGCTCCATGGCCTTTTCGTAAGATAAATCTTCGTTTCCATACTGTTCCTCCAAGCCTCTGTTGTATTTTCTCTTGACATATTCGTTTTCTCGTGCTGCAATTGTTTTTTTCTTTCCACGTTCAGCCAATGGATCAAAGTCATCATTGGCAACAACTTCATTAAGCATGTTCGAAGTGGCAGTATACTGACCAACAAGCGAACGAGGATTACCTGATTTCGGCAGATTCTCATGAGTCTCTTCAGGTTCTAAATAATTAAATATATGTTAATATAACAACGCGTTTTGTAAATCAGGGCATAGAATTCTTACCTTCTGGAGATTCATCGTGGTATTGCATGTTTTTACGCGCCTCTTTCAGACGCCTAATGTCTTCATATTCGCCTTTTAAAACAAGTTAGTAACTTATAAAAAGCAACAAGAACATCAACAATAAAAAGATATTAAACTTACTATCAGACATATTTGAAAAAAAAATACTTGATGGCTGAAATATATATATATCAAATATTTGTGAATCTATATTGTTGAGTCAAAATATATTTTTTTACACCACACACACAAAAAAAAGTAAAGCAGCGGGGCAAAATTTCAAATTTGTCATGACGGTATGTAAATTACTCATACTGTTATATACTGATGTAAATTGTTAATCACATGACCAGACATACTGACAGCATAGCGATTTCCACTAGTTTTTTCTCCCTACAAAACAAATACTAATTAGCAGTAGCTACTCCAAGCCAAAAGAAACCCACAAACGACTTGCCCAATAATCATCACTCTTATATATAATTCCATATATATATTCCATATATACTTGTGATGTATTTTCACAGCAATTGTATGGTCATGATAATAAAAGCCCTTTTGTTATTATTATCATGTTCTGCTGCTGCAACTGCGATTGAAGTCCCAAACAGTGGCAGTAGTAGCAGCATACAGAAGATAGAAACCACCCAGGAAACACAAATCCAGCAATACAATTACACAGAAAGACTTACAATCCAGCCTTTCCCTAGAAATCGTCTGCTGACATCATTTGAGTTTGAAAGTTACTCAGATCCATTTCATATTAAACATTTACATAGCAAACACAGATACAATGAGTTTCAATATGGTGCTTTCCCCCGCTCGCTTGGCCAGATCATGGACATTTCCAAAAGTGAGGAACTCCACCTTAGATTCTCTCAAGGCTGGTGGGATGCTGAAGGCTGGGGTGCACCACCAAGAAATGGTACTTATGCTGGCGGCATTGGCGTTGAAGTTTGGGCTTCCGTCGAGGGAGATTCTCAAGAAGAAGCCATGACCAATTGGTCTAAGCTTGTCAATACACTCTCCGGCCTGTTTTGCGCTTCTTTAAATTTCATTGATTCAGCTCAGACTGCTTTCCCACAAAAGTCATTTGTTCCTGAGGGCAGTTCAATCTCTAACCGCAACTTGCATGTTTTGCGGGGGTCGTTACCCCGCGAGCCTGTCTGCACAGAAAATCTGACACCATTCATTAAGCTTCTCCCCTGCAAGGGTAAGGCCGGAATTTCATCCTTACTCGACGGCCAAAAAATCTTTGATGCTCAATGGCAAGGCATGGCAATTGACGCTGTACTCGTTTGTGATGAGTCTAAACAAATCTGCAAGTGGAAACTGACACAGGTTGTTGACGCCATTATCGATGTTCCGCGATCTCTCCGACGAAAAGTATCACCAGTCCCTAAGCCTCTACCAGAAAATGAACTTAGATGCGACAGTTCCAAGCCATATTCCAACACTTACCAATGTTTCCCTCTGGGTGATGAAACCGATGTTCGATGGGCCCTGTCGGATATTTTTGGACGTTCTATTGCTGGGTCATGTCCACTTAGCTCCAACTTTGATCATATTGCAGTCAAGGTGCCATCCAACTGGGACATTCACGTTTCTAGTGAGAATCGTCCTGGTATTTTGTTTTCAACGCCCAACAATGCGTTTACTCTTAAATCGTCTTGGAATCACGATGTTTACTTCAAGTCGAGTAACAGCAGCACAGTGATTGAGAAAGTGACACCATCGGTTTATATGGAGCGCTCTTTTACCGGCTATGGCCAAGACCGTGGGGGTATTAGAACAGAGTTTTCTAACCCCCTTGACACGGAAGCACATTTCATTTACCTCGAGGTTCTTCCGTGGTATATGCGGCCTTATTTACATACCCTTGAGCTTAAAGATGCGACATCTAAAAAGATACAGAAATTAAACACAGAAAAATCTGACGTCATTAAGAACATCATTTACTTCCCGGCGATTGATCGTCTTCGCCCCACGCAGCTGGAGATAGAGATGGTCATACAACCCAAATCAACCGTAGTGTTGAGCTATGATTTTGACAAGACTCTTTTATTTATTGAGGAATACCCTCCCGATGCTAACCACGGCTTTGAGATACCGCCTGCAGTGTTGACCATGGTTTCAGGCGATGACAACAACAAATCTACTACAACTTTTACTATTAGATCAACTTCTTTGTTATTGACTTTGCCGACCCCAGATTTTAGCATGCCATACAATGTTATTATTTTGACATGCACTGTGATGGCTCTTGGCTTTGGGTCTATTTTTAACCTGTTGACTAAACGTGTTGTTACAGAAAGTGAATCAGACCTTGTTGCTCGAAATAATCCAATAAGGAAAAAGATTGATAATATTAAAGGGTTTATTTCCAAGTTAAAAGGAAGATAAGAAGCAAACTTTGGAAATTAAAAAAAAGGGGAAAAGGTGGGAAAGAAGAAATTAGGGTTTTTTTGTGTATCTTAAACCGGCCATTATTCAAAAACCTTTTTTTTTTTTTCTCTTTGATTGCTGAATTTAAAAAGTGAAGAAGAATGTAAAGTAATTGATGGAAATATATTAGATATATGTTGACTTGTTTCAAAAAAAAAAAAATAAAGGAAGAAAAGAATATAAGCTTTAGTATAATCAGAATTACATAGACGAAGAATTTAACGAATTTATGATAAAACAATTGATTTTTTTTTTTTTTTTTTTTGAAATTGAAAACCATCATTTTTTTTGATCAGCTAGTTTCTTTTTAATAGTAATGAATGTATAAATTAACTGCCGATGATGTATTATAAAGTACGTTTAATATTAACCAATGAATTTAAAGTTGCTACCCCAAGTTTCTCCGCAAAGCAATCTTTGTATGGAAGATTTGTAAAAGCAGCGTTGATGAATGACAAAAAAAAAGAACGAATAAAAAAACGGTTAGATCAAAATCCTTAAAAATTTTCAGTAAATAAATGGGTATAATTATTCATTATAATGTATAACAAGCATTTAGGGGTTTATTTTGTTTTTTTTAAAAAAAAAAAGGTCATAAAACAAAAAAAAAGCAATCATGTCTAAATAACGTCATTTTTAGAAAATGACATATCCACACACTCCTAAGTCATAATTCCTAAAACTCTAATTGTATAATTAAATCATCCCGTGTCTTTTCCATTTTTGTTTTTTGTTTTTTGATTTTTGATTTTTGCACTACTTTAGCCATAAAATTTTTTTCTTTTTGTTTCTTTTGAATTCAATCATCAAAATTCATGTGAAATTTAAGAAACATTGCTACGCATCAATGATTTTTTTTTTGTCAAAAGAAAAAAAAAAAGGCAAAGCAATCATAAAAAAAAATTAAGTTTCTGATGCCACTTGACGAAAATTTTTGTATCATAACATCATCATGGTATGGCTTGAATGTTTATTAGGTTTTAAATTGAAGGCGGAGGTTGTTGTTGTTAGAAATAAACTGGAATTTGGTGGTTTTAGAAGGCTTTTCCTCAAAAGTTTTTTTTCTTAAAGTCTTCAACCTGATGTTTTGAATAGAAATGCTGAAAAAAAAGTAACCAACAAAATGAAAATTATAATTTATTTTACCCTTCAAAGGATAAAAAAAATCAAATCAGAATTGTGAGATCTTGCTCTTTCTTTGGCGCAACTTTTTTTTTATTACTTAGAAAAGTAATAAAGAAAAAGGGAGGCAACGAAGTTTGAATCAAAATAACTCCTAAGAGTTAAAGGGCCTTTTCTTTTTATTTTTGAAAGCATTGCGGTTTCTTTTTAGAACAAGAAATAAAAATATTGCCGCAAACATAGAATTTGGCCGCCCAACTAGAATAGTTCACAAATCTTAAATATTCTATGCAAAGAAACAAAAAAAAACCTCAGATATTGTCTAATATGAGACACATCCCACAAAAGTCACTTAAAAGAGAAATTCGAGTTTCTTGTCTCTCTCTTTCTCTCTAAGTCCTTTTCCCCACAAAAGAAGGTTTTTGAAACTCAATTGACTAAGTTCACAGTTGCTAACAGTTGCTAACAGCTGGTACTATTGTTATTACTGAACGACACGGAGTACCCCTCCGCTTATACACATATGATCACCACACGTTTAATAGCATGGTACTATGACCAAGGCGGAATCTTTAGCAAAGAAATTCATATGACGGTGTAAAGTTAAAATAAGAAAAAGCAATTGATTTAAGCAATTGAGTTCTTTTGAAGATATAAATATGAACCTATTTCTCCCAGTTTATTGTTCTTTTTTTTTTCTCTTCTTTTTCTCATCATCCTTCTTTTTATTCAAATATATTTTTATTCATATCAACTCAACTTTTATTCACAACTCAAATTTTATTCACAACTCAAATTTTTTTTACTAAATTTTTTTTCTTATTATATTAAATATTAAATTTACTTTTATCTTTAACAATGGGCTTATTTTCATCATCTAAAGAAGAGACCCCCAAGGTCCCTACCAACACTACCTCGTCTATGATTATTGATGAAGCTGTCCCTAACGAAATTAACGTTCCTGGGCCCACCACTGTTGCAATTGAACAGGAGCGCAGAGCTAATGCTGGTTTATCCGGCACTGGCCACAGTACTAGTTCTCACCATGGTTCTACCCACACCCATGGAACAACTTCTACTCAAGGCTCTAGTACCCATGGATCTTCCAACACTTATGGATCGACCCCTCATGGAGTCAGCACCGGATCAACCACTAATCCTACTACCGATTATTCCACTTATCCCAAAGATACTACTACAACTTCTGCTACTTCTCAACAGCCTGGCTTAACCACTGGTCAAACACAGCAAGACTTTAGCACTCCAACAGGATACCAAGGAACTCCTCAAACTTCTCAACCTGGTTATGGAACAACTGCCAATACTTCTTCACCCAGTACACACAATAAACACGGTTCCAATACTTCCAGTACCAACCATTCTTCAAGCCAAGACAACAACAAGAACTCTAAAGATAAGGATGATCAAAGCTTAACTTCTAAGATTAAGGAGAAGCTTCACATTGGTTCTGAAAATAAGTCTTCTTCTTCAAGTTCTCCTACAGCTTTTACTTCAACAGGGTATGTTTGATTGAGGTTTTATTTTTTTTATTTTTTACTAACTTTTGTTTCAGAGAACAAGTTGATGCCAACAAGTATACTAATCCTGCTACCCAGACCAAACCTACTGGTCAAGAAGGTGACTTTGGCTTCAAAAATGCTCCATCTGCTACTGAATATCCTGCTGAGTACGAGAAATACAAGCACGGCCATGCAGGCCAGACTACCGCCGGCGTTGCCGCTGTTGGTGGGGCTGGCGCCACAGCTGCTGGTTTGTCATCAAAAAATGACAAGCTGGGAAGTACTGGCAAGGCTTTAGGCGACAGAGACGTCCAACAGAACTTGCAAAAGGGCTATGATGCTGTTTCCCAGGGTAGTACTGGAACCAAAAACACAACGGCTTCTGGCTATCCTCAGGGTTCTACCACTACTGGCAGCTATCCCCAGAGCTCTGGCGTTAGTACTACCGGTCACCCCCAGAGTTCTAGCACTACTCATGGTAATACTGGAGTTCCAGCAGGTGCCGCTGCTATCGGTGCTGGAGTTGCTGCCGGTGCCGCTTACGGCGGACAACATGAGCCTGGTTCCTACTCTACTCAACCCACATCTGGCCATAACGCGGGATCAACCACCGGTTCTTATCCAACTGGCACTGTAGGAACCACTCGTTCAGTTCCTTCTGATAGCCAACAGTCCCAAATCCCAGGTCAATCTAGCCATGTGTCTGCTTCAGGATATCCTTCATTCGGAACAACCACTAACACTGGACACCCTACAAATACTGGTTCTAACTACCAAAGCGGCTCCAACCAACCCACAGGCGCCTATGATTCATCCAGATCTGCTCAGCCTCAGGAAACAACCTCTCACACCCAGTCTGGCTACAATACCCATCCTACTTCTTCTTCCAAATACACTGATGAGCAGTTGAGAAGTTCTGAGATTCCCGGAACTTTCCATAGCTCTGGAACCACACCCAGTTCTGGATATGAGACTTCCAACAGAGGCCTTCACGACTCTCAGAACACTTATGGAACCACTCACAACACCCACGAAAACAAGGAGAATGAGGGTGGAATTACATCTACTGTAACTGCTGGTCTTTCTGCAGCTTACAATAGCGTTTTTGGAAGCTCTGATTCTACTAATCAGAATAAGACTCATGATTCTAACTTTAATGGAAATAGAGATCTTGACTCTACTTCTTCTGGCCACACTGGTCACACTGGTCACACTGGTCATACTGGTCACACCGGCACCACAGCTGGCTACACAGGTACCACTGGCCATACCGGTACCACTGGCCATACCGGTACCACTGGTCATACCAGTCATTCTGGAACTGGTGCAGCACTTGGAGCTGCCGGGGCTGCCGGGGCTGCCGGCTATGCTGGAACTCATGGCCACTCTAATCAACCCGGAACTACCGGTAATACCGGTCATACCGGTCACACCAGCAATACCGGAACCCCTGAGTACACTAGTACCACTGGAACCACCGGTCATGCCGGAACAATTGGGCGCACTGATCCCTCCGACCATCACAAGAGCAGCCACAAGAAGACCTCTGACCGCACCGGTACTTCCGAGTACATTGGCCACACTGGCACTCCTGGCACTGGCTACGGCCACGAGCCTTCTAGTGTTGCTGCCACAGGCACTGTTGGCAACCAGAACATTACTGGTGGAGTTTTGGGCAGCTCACCTGGAGCTGTCAACTTGGGAACTGGGTCTAAGCCTGCCTCTGGGGCTCCCAATGCTTTGGACTCTGCTTTGCAGCGTGGTGGCGACAAGGTAAGTCGCAGCGGCAAGGAATTGGCTGCCGGTACCACTGCTGCTATTGGAGCTACTGGGGCCACTTCAGCTCTTCACTCTGGTTCCAGAGCTGATTACAACACTCCTGACTCTCATTCTACCTCTCACAACGTTTCCAAGAATGACTATGGCACCAAGTATTCCACCACAGAAGGTCATGATAGCTCTTCTTTTCCCGGTTCTTATGGCTCTCACCCTAACAAGCATAACAATCCTACGACTGGCTCATCTTTAAATGATGGCAAACAGGCTTATGCTGGCCAGACCACCTACCCTGAAGGCTCATCTCACCAGACTTCCACAGGCTCTTATCCTTCAGAAACATCCTCTGATAAGCACCATGGCACTACTGGTTTGCGTGATGGTTCTCAGCCTAGCTATGGCGCTACTGCTGGTACCACAGGTAGTCACAACACTCATGGCACTCATGGCACTCACGGTACAACTGGCACCACTACTCAGAGTTCATATACTGATCCTCAAGTTGGTGAGTATGGCACTCCTGGCACTCCCACTTATACTGGAACCAGTGGTGCTCACGGATCTCACAATACTCACGGTACTGCGGGTGCATTAGGTGCTGCTGGTCTTGCCGGTGCTGGTGCTGGTGCTGCGGCTGCCAGCCATGGTCATGGACATGAACATGGTCACGATAATAACACCCACACTACCCATGGAACACACGGAAGTGCCGCTCAGAACACTCCTGGATCTTATGGTACCAATACTCAAAGTGTTCCCGGTTCATATGGCTCTAACACTCAGAGCACTCCCGGTTCATATGGTTCTAACACTCAGAGCACTCCCGGTTCATACGGATCAAACACTCAGAGCACTCCTGGTACCCATGGCACAATTGCAACTGGATCTTATGGTGTCCATGACAGAAATACTCCTGGAACTACTGATACTGGCTCTTATGGTACTACTCATGATAACCAAAGAGGCTATAACACTCAGACTCCTTCTGGTACTCAGAGTGTCCAGAGCGTTCACAGTTCTCAAGGACTCCATAGTAGCCAAAGCCCTTCTCATGGAACCCGTAATGCTACTGCAGGTGCTGGTATTGGTGCAAGTGCAGGTGCAGGTGCAGGTACCGGGGCTAGAGCAGCCTCTGCTGATGATTACTTGACTTCTGAACAGAAACGCGAGGTGAAGCAACACTACCAGAATTACAACGAGAGCCTTGGACCCAATGAAGAGAAGATTGGGGGTGTTGTTGTTGTTCCAGTTCCTGAGAGTCAAATGAAGGAAGCATTGAATACCCCACCTTCTCAGCTTGCTGATAAGTACCTAAACCAGGCTGGCGTTGGTGGTCAATCCAATATTGGAAAGCACCACTAAATTTATTATTTTTTTTTCAAATCAAATCATTTTAAGTATTTAATTTACATTATAACATATAGGTTATATAAGAAACATCATATTTTAGTTTATATTTTAATTTAAATTTAATGGAAATATCAAAAAAAAAAAAAATTATTAGTAAATTTAAAACAAAAAACATGACAACCGAGGGATTCGAACCCTCGCCTCCGAAGAGATAGGAACCTTAATCCTACGCCTTAGACCAACTCGGCCAGATTGCCTGTAAAAAAGTAAAAAGTCTAACCTTTTTGTGCAGACCGATTTTAAAAAACTTTATTTTGGGCTTTAATTTTCACGGAATATGGGGAAAGGGCTGGATGGTGTAAAGGATAACACGTTCGCTTGAAAGCAGAAGATACTGGGTTCGATTCCCAGAATACCCCCTTTTTCCTGAGGATGTGTACGGGAGTATTCATCTAGACTGAAAACCATAGGCTACCCTGGTTACAGGAATGCCGACTCTTCCGTACAGTCTAAATAGCCTGCAGGTGATTGCGGGCCGTATCTCTGACGGAAGAGATTAAGAAATACATGGGCGTCCGTGAAGATAAGTGGAAATGGGTTGGGAAGGTTTTGGGACCGACAGACTGGTTCTCCCTGTTCCTCGTAAGCTGGCATCAGGGCCCATCTTCCGGGCTACCGGAGACGCACAGAACAGAAACCACCAGTACTAAAAAGGTACAAATGAAAACCGGCAAGTCACATAGTCAGACAATAAAAGGATAGCGCAGATGCTGATGTTATATAGTTCTATAACCCTTGAATAAAAACAAACAAACAAACAAACAAACAAACGAGGGTTGAACCCCTGTTCCTCGTAAGCTGGCATCAGGACTTATTTTCGGGCTGTTGGAGATGCAATGTTGAAGCCAAAATTAAAAGTTTATTATTATGAAAATGAAAAGATATATAGTATGGACAAGAAGGATAGCACAGATGCTGATGTTATATAATTCTATAACCCTTGAATAAAAACAAACAAATAAACAATTCCACGGAATAAAATTACAAAATCATAATTTAAATAAATATTGAATTTATTAAGAATATATAAAAAGTATAATTACTAAAATTTCCGATTTCTGAATGAAGTGTGCATGAGTACATACCTCAACTGAACTTCTAGGACCTCCTTACCAACAGGAAAACGGACTCTTCGGTATTTCAAACTGTATTTCAGTCATTTTAAAACTGCATTTTTGAGTAACTTGTGATTTAAAAAATGGCTTTTGTTTTAGGATTATTGTTTAACTATTAGATGACTTCATTTTAATATCATATATATATTATCTACACTTGAATTTTGAAAAGTTGAAAAGTTGAACAGCCACACTGTTCAACTCTCTAAAGCAGTTTTTTTTGTTGGTATCATCACGTGATTTCATCAAACATGTTGTGGCATGCATTAACTTAACGCGTTTATTATTTCTATTTTTTCAGCCCTAACCCTCTAACTATTTTTATTAATTTATTTATTTATTTTTTTGAGACATGAATTGTCACTGAAAACCCACTGGCCATCAAATTTGTTTTTTTTTTTTTTTATCAACTTCACCACCAAACAATTCTCCATACCTCCTCCTCCAATAATAAAAACTTTTTTTTTTTTTGAAAACCTCCAAACCTTCCTATTTTGCCATATTTAAACCTGTTAATTATATTTATATATATATATATATTTGCTGCTTGTGAAATTCAGACTGGTTTAAATAGAACTTTTTTTTTTTTTTTTTTTTTTGCACGCGCTTAGTGCTGTAATCTAAAAGCCTTTGACGTGTATATTGTTCTTTATTTATTTACTTTCCCCCCCCTTATATTATTCTATTATTCTACACCACCACCATTGACCCCGCAACCTAACCAATACCATGTCCGATGAAGAAGGTTCTGATCTTGTTCAATTTACTTTTGAACATCATTTGAACACCCTTCCTCGAAATACATCTACTTTGATTGATCGTCTCAAGGTAAGTGTTCTTCTTTTTTTTTTTTTTTTTTTTTTGCTTTCATTTTTACTTGACTACTAATACATTTCATTTCATTCTATATATAGGCTTTAGAAGTTGCTCTCTATGAAGGCCACAAAGTCGCGTTCGATCCCAAATCTCTTTACGAAATAGCCCGGATATTAGTCAGTCCCAAACTCATTCAACACAAAGATGTTGGCGTTAAGGCTCACACTGCATATTGTATCTGCGATATTCTACGACTCTGTGCCCCAGATGCTCCATACAACCTTGCTGAGCTCCAGAAAATCTTTTCGCTCTTCATTGATCAGATAGCCCTTATTGACTCACCAAACGACATCTACTACAAGGAACACTACTATATACTTGAACAAATCGCTTACACAGAGAGTATTGCGCTAATTGTTGACTTTCAAAATGTCGAGCCCCTTACAATCAAAATCTTCC
Organism: Magnusiomyces paraingens; assembly: GCF_902498895.1. Classification (NCBI taxonomy): domain Eukaryota; kingdom Fungi; phylum Ascomycota; class Dipodascomycetes; order Dipodascales; family Dipodascaceae; genus Magnusiomyces; species Magnusiomyces paraingens. Next base: position 1,595,452 of record NW_022474067.1, read on the forward strand.
GACTCTTTTACAAAATCGCCGAAACTTTTGGCAAAACCAACTTGGAGCTTGAATTCACTCTCACAAAGATTTTATCAACACTCACAGCAGAACTAGAAACTCTGCCAAGCGAAGCAGTAGACATTGTCATTTCTCGGTTCTTCTCCCCACCACCCAAAAGCACACTGGAAGGAAATCAATCATTACCTCTTCAGTCAATTGGATACCAAATGTCAAAAGCAATCTGCACAGACCATGTCGATATTATGACGCGTCATGCTAACCAGTACTTTGCAGACATTTTGACTAACCTCTCTACATTTGACGATGACTACACCGAGTCCCACAAAGACGATAAGAAGGACTCAAAACGCGATAGTCTTAAAAAACAAGCTCAAGAAAGACTGCTGACGCTAGCCGAGCAAATCTGGATTGCTGTTCCTGATCTTCTTTCTAGCATCATGGGCCAACTAGAGCAAGGCCTGTCGACCGAGGACCCTGTTTTCAGAGAACTTACCACCAAGACTATCGGCAATATTATTGGGTATTCTCCAAGTCGTATCGCTTTTGTCAAAAATCATTTTTCAACTTGGAAAGCTTGGCTTGGCCGCTCGCTCGATAAGCTTCCAACCATCCGTATCGCTTGGATCAATGCTACCCCCTCCATAATCACATCCCGTATCGATGTAGCCGCCGAAGTTGCAAAAGTACTTTCAGACAAGCTTACTGACCCTGACGAAAAAGTCCGCATTGCTGCTTGTAATGCTGTTGGAAACCTGTCAGTTGAAACCATTGCAGCCAAACTTGACAAATCATTCAGTTTCGAAGAACTGTTTTCCCGGCTACGTGACAAAAAGCCTTCTGTTCGCACAGTTGCTTTCGACGTCATCGGGAATCTTTTTAAGGAAGCTTACCATTACATTGAAGAGGGTAATACCACCTATTTGCGCATCTTTGGACCAATTCCTCAAAAGATTTTTGAACAAGCTTATCTTAACGACAGAGAAGTGATTGGAATGATTGACATCACCTTAAATACATGCATCTGCACACAAGACACCGACGATACTAAACGCACCACAAGATTGCTTACTATTCTCAACAACATGGAGGAAACAGGAAGAAATGCTTTCAATGCCACCATCAAGCGGCAATTTCAGCTTTCCAAGGCTCTCGTCACGGTGTTCGCCATTAAGAAGGAGGCCGGCAATAAACCACTCTCAGAAGCACAATTAAAGAAAATTGAGTCTTGTATCAAATGGATGTCTACCACATTTAATGATTCCTTAGGTGCTGAGAATTTAATTGTAAGCTTATTTGAGCAAACAGATAAATCCGTGGGGAAAAATCTACAAACCTGCATAAACCCAGAGGCTGATTATAAAACCGTTTTTAAGGCTGTTAATGACTTGCTTTCCAAATTTAAAGCGCATCACCGCCTACTATCCATCTTTCTTTATCGAGTCAGCTTTTTAATATTAAACCGCAGCACTATTAATCCTGTTATCGAAATATCCAAAAACTCATCCAGCAATCTTTCTTCCATTGCTCATGAGCTTCTCAAAACCATTTCTGCGTCTCAACCTGCGCTGATGAAGTCCCATGTATCAGACCTTATTTCTATTATCGAGCGCACAGAAGTTGGAACTAAGGGAAGTACCGACACTCTTAAGGCCACCAACCTGCTTGCCGATAGATTTGCCGACATGCTTCCTCAGACTAGCACTTTTTTCAATTCATTGGTTGATTTTGCTACTACAGGGTCTCCTGAAGAAGCCACAGAAGCCATCAAGCTCATTACTTATTCTGAAAAGAAGGAACTTTATTACAACAAAGTTATTGACGTGGTCACAGAACTCGATCTTAAAAACAACTTACTAGCTACATACCTTTCTGCCATTACTGAACTTTACAGAACAATACCTCTTTTAATCGAGCCCAAGTCCGACCAAATTTTCCCTTTTCTCACAAAAGTTATTTCCACTAATCAGCTTGTGGCTAAAGATGACGATCCTCTTTGGGTTGAAGATAAGGATCTCAATACGGAATGCCAGGCTAAAGTTTTAGCTTTGAAAATCTACGTCAAAAGACTGATGTATGCTCTTTCTGACATGTCGACAATCGAGTCTTTTTCCAAGTTGGTGTTTACTCTACTTGCCTCTACCATTGTTAACATTGGAGAGTTGGTTCGGGTCGAGCACAGCGCGACACCGGAGTTTTACAAGTCACGAATGCGTTTGGAGGCTGGCATACAGTTCCTCGAGCTTGCTACAGGCCCTGATATTCGAAAGCTTATCAAAACCAAGGAGGTTACCAAGCTTGCTTTCCTCGTTCAAGACTCTGTATTGGAGGTCCGCAAAAGGTTTTTACACAGTTTAATGAACTACTGGTCGACAAGATCAATATCTAACAGATTTCTTCCACTGATATTTATGGCAGCATTTGAGCGAAACCGTGACTTAAACCACTATGTTAGCACTTGGATTCGTTCTCGGGCAGAGGTCAATGAGCGTCGTGCTCTTGCAGATCCAAAGAACAACGACCCGGAGCTTATTGCTTTTGAACTATGCCTGCCCTCTCTGATACATATGGTTGTACACTACCACGGGAACTTGGAAGAGTCTGGCGATGAAACACTAGACTCGTTAGCTGCTACTGCTATTGCAGCTTCTGAAAATACTGAAAAGAAGACTTCAGAGACTCACAAAGTTTTGCCGCCAATTTTACGGCGAATTTCCATTTATCTGTTATTTTACTTGACCAATGTTGCAACCGAGTCTAACATCTCTCTTATTTATTACGTTTCTCAACGCGTTAAGAATTTCCAAGATAACGTTGACGAATCAAAGTCATCTCAGCTTTACTTGGTTTCCGACATGGCTCAGCTCATAATTAAAAAGTTTCAAGAGTTTCGTGGATGGCAACTCAGTTCATGGCCTGGATCAATCCGTTTACCCTCTGATATCTTTAAACAAGCACCATGGGAGACTGTCGGAAAGAAGGTTTCTCAAACTTCTTACCTACTGCCAATATACACAAAGAGTCTTGAAGACTTTGTACGGAAAAAGCTTTTCAAGCTGCGAAAGCAAAATGGCGAATACTTTGGTGGTCCCGAGGCTGATGCACTGCTAGACGACGATGTTGAGGAGAATGAAGGTGCTGCTGAGGCTGGAGAGAAGACAAATGGTACCAAGTCAAGAAAGAGGAGTGGTGCTGGAGAACCTTCTGCTTCAAAAAGACGAAAAACTAGTGGTGCAACACGACAAACCAAGTTGACCATGTATGGAAAGAAAAGGAAGGCAAGGAATGGGCGTATTGATGATGACGACGACGAGGATATCGAGGAAACTAAAGCGAGACGGAGCTCAGCTGCAAACAAGCCCAGAAACAAACTCTTTGAGCCAAAGCGACGAAGTAACCGACTAGCAGCTGCTTCGGTAAAGGATACTTCGTTAAAGGAGGCAAGTTCTTCTGATGATTTTGAAGATTATCTGAGCGAAGAGGAAGAGCTGGAATCTGACGAAGAACAGGAAGAAGAGGAGACTAAAGAAGAAAAAGAGGAAGAAAAAGAAGATGAGCAGGAGGAGGACGAAGATGAAGAAGAAGAGGAAGAAAAAGAAGAGATACCAAAGCCAAATCTGCAGCCGAAGCCAAAGCCAAAGCAACAGAAGCAACCTAAGCAACTGGCGCAATCGAAACAACCTAGACAAACCAGATTGCGAAGACAATTAAGGAAAAAGGAAGAAGAGGAAGACCATGAGTCAGAAGAACTAGAAGAGGAGCCTGAAGAAGCTCTTAGCAAAAAGACGCGTAATGGTCGGACAGCTCCAAAGAGGGCTTCTACTACTTCTACTACTACTACAACTACTACTACTGCTAGCTCTTCTAAGAAGACCAAGGCTGTCGCAAAACCCACAAACACAAGAGCCAAAAGGAAATCCATCCCTAAGAAGAAGGAAGAGAAGGTTGTTGAGGAGAAGGAAAATATTTTAATTGATGATGATGACGAAATTGGCTCACTATCAGAATTATCTTATGACTCTGATCTTGCAGCAGAGGCAGACTTCCTACTCTAAAAAAAAACAAAGGGAACAAAAATATTTACAGAAGGCATTAGGAAACAATAATGATTGCCATATCTTTTTTTATTTTGTTTTTTTTTTTCTCTTCATATTGTTTATTTACTGGCTTGTATAATTTAGTTTTAATATTTAATTGAGAAATTAATTTTTTTTTTATATTTTAACAAAGTGATATTAATGTATTGTTTTCGATAGCAATAAGTACTTTTAATTATCAAAGATTTTAATGGAATTTTTCCTCCTATAAAAAAAAAACTTTTACTGGCTTTGCATTAAAATGATTTCTCTTTATATGATAATTATTAAATAGTAATGAATAAGTCTGTGTTTGTTATTATTATCCAAATTATTTAAATAAATCTCATTAGATTTGTTTTCATTATCAAACTACCAAAGTATGAAATTTCTAGCCGCAATCATTTAAAAATCTAAATAGAAAGAAATGGATCTAGATTCAAGTGAAAAACACAACTTAAGCTAAAGTTTTTAATCAATCAACTAAAATATTAGAATACCGATCTATATATTTTTGTTATTTATTTATTTTTTTTAAAAAGAAACATGCCATTCACTGTAAACTACATACTTCCCCTTTTTCACAAATTACATAATCACTAGTGTATTTGGTTCCAGTTCAAACTTAAAGATGACGTAATAGCAAATCACGTGATTATAAATTAAAACAATTAATTTCTAATTAACCAATTGTTTAATGTTTACAAACTACGTGGGCGTCTGGTGTAGTTGGCTATCACGTTCGCTTAGCATGCGAAAGGTCCCCGGTTCAACTCCGGTGTCGTCCAAAATATCTTTTTTTACAGTTCTTTTTACATATGTTGACCTAGAAATAATAAATATTCATTGATATAGATGTCATTAATGTAAGATTGTGGTCGGTCTGAAATAAGAAAATTGTTCTTTATTGAAATTTTAAGACTTTTTTGGGGGATTTATGTCTAAAGTCCAACATTGTTCTTTTTTATTGAATAAGATAAAGATAGTTAATATTGAACCGTTTGTTTTATCAGAAACGAGACCAAACACTATCAACATTCAAACGATAATAATACTTAGGAACCAGAGCTCAAAAAATGTATGCATTTTTTAAATGTTTTTAAACCACCATAACCTAGCCCTAAAGTAAAGTTGGACATTGAAATTAATCTGCATACTTCTACCGCACTGTTTGAAAACTGTAAAGATGGGCCATTCATGATTTTATGCAGCCTATCCAACAGGGAAAAAAAAATAATACAAACACAGTAAAATATTTAAGGTTAACCCCAACCCTAATGGAATTACTTTATTCAGAACAATTAATAGAATTTTTATTTCAACAAATGTGATTTTATATTTCAAACAAAGTATTTTGAAATTAAACCTTTTAGGAAAAAATTGACTAATTTGTAAATTACTGTTTTTTACCAAAAACAAACTTAGTTTAATAATTACTACACAGCCTTAGCCATACAGCCATAACTTTGGTTAGTTTAAAGTTGTAATACCAAAAAAAAAAAAAAAAAATACTTCAACCTATGCTAACCACCATTTTTATATAAAAAAACAAATAGTTTCAAGATATTAAAAAATTAAGCTTAAGGCATAATTTTTTTTGACAAGTTTTAAATGACCTAGTAATGTAAATGTTTTTCTAAAAAGTACCTGTAATTCCTATAAATGTTGTCGAAATAACATTAATTCAGTTGTAATATTTAAATTTTGAACCTCTCTTTGAAAAAAAAATACTGTCTTGATATTAGCAGGGCGGCATCACCTCTTTGAAAAGAAATGCTAACCAACACCAACACCAACACCAATGCTATTATCATTAGCACCAATAAGGGATATATATGTATATGAAAATTGGCACATGATAGCTATAGAAGAACCTACAAATTAACTATGGGCTTCTTGATATTTAATCCTGCCAAAATTTCTAGCTGAACACATTATTTGATACCGTGATACTATGAAGTTTTTAAAGAAGCTTTAACTGAACTCTTTTTTCTTACCGTAACTTTATGATTTTTTTTTTTGTAAATAATTAACTTCAGAAGTAGCATGGGGTCTTTGATTAATTATTGTATAAGTCTTCTATTTTAAATTTTAAATTTTAAATTTTAATTTTGAATGCATTTAAATAACAAATACCCTTACCCCGTTGGAATCTTTAAATGTTCAGGCTCTGGCCCTTTTTTTTTTTTTAGTTTAAAACGTCATTTTATAATTATTTTTCATAATGAACAATACCCTTACCCCAATGGAATTTAAGAACTCTCATGTTTAGTTATGTATTGTAAATTTTCCATTTCAATTTTGAATTTTTGAAAACATTTTACGTAATAACAAATACCCTTACCCTAACGGAATCTTTTAAATATCATGTTTTGGACCGTAATCTTCAAGTTTAAAGGAGGATTTTGAAATTATTTTCCAATACCCTTACCTCAACAAACAACACTTATCATGATGCTAACATTGTTGCGATAAATCAAACAAGTGACATATGAACAGGCTTCTCAAATTAAAAAAAAAAAAAAATTGTTTCTCTAAGAATAAAAAAGAACTTAGAAACTTTTAAAGATGGTAAAGTCAACATGGCTACATTATCAGACACATCACACTTTATAAACATAACTAAGATTCAATTAACAGATTCATTAAATTACATAAATACACCCAAAAATCATTAGCTTTATAGATCTCTGTTATCCTTTTTTTTTTTTAATTTTTGACAGAAAGGTTTCTAACCTTGTATAATTATATTACTATTCATTTGTTGCAAAACTAACTTTTAATTTTTTTTTTTTGAAATGGAAATAAGATCATAGAAGTAGCGTCGATATTAATAAAAAAATAGAATTAATATTTTAGTTTCCATTACTTTAAAAATGTAAATTAAACTTTTTTTTATGTTTTCATTTAATGGCTATTGAATCATATAACATCAGCATGAATGTTACCAATTGCCTAGCTTTGGTGACTTGCCGTCTATCGAGTGTAAATTTTTAGTACAGTGATTTTTGGTTCGTGCACTCAGATATCCGACAATATTGGGTTTGATTCCCACTAACAAATGACAAAAAAACCAGTTTGACAATCCCATGCCAACAAGATCCATTTCCACTTATTTTTATTATTAACCATGTATTTATTAATTCTGTCCTTTAAAAATTTAACCCACAATGCCTTGCAGGCGAGCCTGCCTAAACTGAAAAATTAGATATTTTGCTATTCAGTTATTTCAAGGTATGCATTATTTAACTTTATTTAATTTTTTAAGGTTTTTGTTATTTTTTTATATTGATTTTATAAAATTTAAGGTTTGTAATCATTTTTTAAAATTTCATTTTTTTGTATTTTGTCCTTATATTAAAAATACCTTTTAAATTTTCACGTCGGCAATAGTTTAGTGGCTAGAATTTCCGCCTGTCATTTAATAGCACGCGGGGGACCGGGGTTCAATTCCCCGTTGCCGAGTATTTTTTTTGACTCAGACTTACACAAGTATTTATTTATTTGGTACAATTTACCACATATGTAGAGCCGTAAAGTGATAATAACGTTTTTTTTTTTTTAATTTTATATTTTTTTTATTGATAAAGCCTCTTCTATAAAATAACTTATAAAATACTTAAACTAAAAGATAAAAATAAATTCATAAAGCTGATAAAAATGTAAATAAATTACTTTCGAAAGTTACCCGTTAATTAACGAATTTGTTAAATTTAAATGGGAGAATCAGTGTAGTTAGTAGCAAGATCATAAGGTATGGCTGTTGCACCATCAGGACAAGAAGCAGCACAGTAGAGAATAATATTACCCTGGTTATTAAGGCATGAAATGATAGACTGGCCACTGGGAACAATAGCCCCATTTTGAATGATCCAAGTGGGTGCAGTACCCGTGCTAGTTGCACCCTCAACCACTTGGAGCTGACCAAGGTTATTGATAACAACGTTTCCAAGACCACCAATGCTAGGAGAGTTACCATAAAGAACGCCATTAATTAAAGTTCCAGTAAATGGCACTGAGCCAGAAATGGAGGTTGATGGGGACAAGTAGCCACCAGGAGCGACATAGATAGAAATTTGGTTGCTGTTACCGTTATTATTATTGTTCAAGTTGTTGTTAACATTGTTGCTGGTTCCGGTATTTGAGTTCAGATTGTTAGATGTAGAAGGACCAGAGGTGCCAGCACCGCCAGAACCACCAGCACCGCCCGTGCCACCGGCGCCACCGGCGCCCCCAGCACCACCAGCCGTTGTAGTAGTTGTAGTACCGGCACCAGTACCAGTGAGACCAAACATCATCTTTTTCCACTTCTTCTTCTTTCCAGGTTCAGCATGAGCTGCCGCAAAAGCGACTGGAGCTGCGAGAGCTTCAGCATTTGCATTTGCATTTGCATTTGCATTGGCTTCAGCAACTGGAGCTGCAAAACTGTAGGTAGCAAAGAGAGTGAGGACAATAATTGAAAACTTCATTCTTGATGATTTAAAAAACTGAGTTATTTGTAGATGATTGGAATTGATTAGTATATTGATAAATTGATTTGAGAATATAAGATGAAAATAATAAAAGAAAAAAAAGAATATCAAATGAAGAAATATCAGGTTCTTTTATATTAAAAAAATAGAAACAATTGATCAAAGTATTTTAAAGATTATCAAAAAAAAACAAAAAAGATTGAAGTAGAAAAAAATGCGGCCAAAGACATTTCAAGTTTAATCCATCAAGATATTCAACGCTGATAAATATTCGATACCATAAAAACATAACGATTTTTCGTATAAGTAACGATTTGAAACCTAAGATTTTTTAGATATTCTTATGATCATGGGGATATTTCCAAAAGAAAAAAAATATCAGATCTAAAATCGTATAGCACTTAAGAAAAAAAACCTGTTGCATGAATTTTTTAAGTTAGAAAGAGTTAAAAAAAAACGAATGTTTTACAAAAAAATGACTTTGTTTCAAAATGTGTAAAAAATGGGTATAACACGACTTCAAACCGCTTATTAATTCACTTAACATTCAGTTTGTTTTCTAAGAGTATTTTAAACAATATTTAAATATTTTTCTAAAAGATAAAAGATCATGTTTCTAACAAAAAAAAATAAGATTTAGATTATAATTATATATTCGAAGGTCTTATAGCCAAATTTTTATGACCACCATTTGAATAATTTTTAATGTCACAAAATTATGTTGTTTTGTAGGAATTTTATGTTCATGTTCATGTTCATGCTCAGGCCCATGTTTCTGTTTGAAAATATAAAAAATAAAGGTTTTTAATAAATTAGTGTGCAGTTTAATTTTATTTTAATTCAAGAGATATCGATATTTATATAATATTAACGTCAATGCTTTCCATTTATTTGCCTAATTTTGGTGCCTCGCTATTCCCAAACACTTTTTTTTAAAAAAAAACATGTATAAAAATGTAAATATAGTAAATTTGTTATTTTTCTCTGGAATTTTTCTAAAAAATTAATAATTTCTAAATTATAATTTTATGTTATGATACTGCAAATATTTTGAATGGGTTGTTTTTTTAATTATTTGGGAGTTTGGCCGAGTGGTCTAAGGCGCCAGCTTCAGGTGCTGGTCTCTTCGGAGGCGGGAGTTCGAACCTCCCAGCTCTCATTATCTTTTTTTTCATATAAATTATACAAACAAACTATTGTTATTATTATTGAAGTCTTGCATTTGTTGCTAGAGGTAAATATAAAAGTATAGTTTTTGTTGTATTTTCATTTTTGAATTGTTGTTCAAGTATATTTCATGTTTATTAAACCTTGATTTTTGCAGTTAAGTTAGTGGTTAGTTAACTTTTCCCAATATTTTAGAAACTTGAGAACTGATCTGCAAAATATCTTTTAACCATTATTATTTAATTAATTTATCAAGTAGATCTTAATTTAAAAAATTTTTGGTATATTATTTTATTTTTTTTAGATAATGTTGTAATTTTCTTTTGGTTTAACTATTGAAGGCTTAAGAACAGTTATTTAGTCTTTTTTTATTAATCACAATAGTAAGCGAACTCAAGCTATATATCATGTTATTAATGTTAATTGCAAATACTACAATTCAAAATTTAAATGAGAAAGATGATAATTATTGAAAACTTTACAAACTTTACAAGTACCTTTTAAATGTTTGCTGAATATCAAAAAATCTTTAAAGACAAAAAAAAAAGGCCCCAGCCAGTATGCGGTCTGTAATATTCGCTTACGTTTTGATATATACACTTCGAATTCGTCACACACTTTTTGCTATTCATGCTGGAGAGTCAAACTACACAAAATGCACGACCTAGCAAGGATAAAGAAGTTGGTCAATTGTAAATCTTTCATAATTATTTAAAAAAAAAATTTAAAAGTGGTTTATTAATTATATTGTCTAGTCGGTTATTTTTTAACTGTTTATAATTTAATCAGATCAAGTTGGCTCCTTTAGTTTAATTATATGGGTGGTTTCAATGATTTTAAAGAGAAGTTTTAAGACATTTTTATAATTACTCTTTTTTAGTCAATCCCAAATTAAAAAAAAAATTGTATAAATATATACAATTTAATTTTATAAAAAATCATTTTTTTTATATTTAGAAGATACTTTTTTTTCAATTCTTTTTCAGCATTTTCAAAATTTTCAAAATTCTCATAAACCAAAATCTACTGGCGGCACTTTTACGTAAAGTACTTGCGCCCAGCCGCACTTAAAAATATCTGTAGCATCTAAGGTTGTCTTTTGGTATCTCAGAATTTCTGTGTGCTCTCAAAATTTTTTTTTTTTTCTTACTTTACTTTACAATTCATTTTTACTCACAAAATCTATCTCTAGTAGACTTATATACCCCCCTCTTATCATTAGATCCCAAATGTCCCAAAAAGATGAATCCGGATCAAAAAAGCCGGAGAATCTGCAAAAGGTGACTCTGGAGTTTGAGACGGCGACCCTAAACTCAACAGACCCATTAAATCCTTCAAACACAGAATTATCATCTACCTCGAAGCTACCTCACACATTTACAGCAACCCAAACTTCAGCTCATGCTTCACCGACTTTGCCCACTGTTGTATTACCAAGATCTTCTGAAATCCCATTAGCTTCATTACCAGTAAATTCTAGTGGCCCTTCTAGTCCAGGCCTTACGCCACGTTCACCTGGTAGTCCCGCTCGACTACCCCACCACCCCCAATCTTCAGTATCCTTTTCCGAACAAGGCCTACCTCGTCCAAGCGGCAGTTCTTTGCAAGTCCAAAGTCCTTCATATAACATTGAAGATTCAAACATTTATCGTGGCTCTTACGGCGTTCACTCGTCTTCCGAGATATTTGCAACCCCTTCACCATCTGGTGGACTGGCCCCCCACCTTGCAGTCTCTCCTCTTGTAAGAAGCCGTGCAAATAGCCGAACAAGAAGTTCGGGTCGCATCACGCCAGCCCACTCCACTGTGAGTCTTTTCAGCCACGAAGATAGCCCGCTTTCACCATACCGCCGCAGACGCAAATATCGCCATTCCCGTCTGGCCAGTCAAAATGACGACACCAGCAGTGACGACAGTAGCAATAGTAGTAGTGATGATGATGATGATAACGATAACGATGATGAAGATCTTGATAGTAGCGGAGAAGTTTCAAGCACTGGTAGCGACTACAGCCAAAAAGACAGCAATGAACCAGCTATAAAAAGGAAAAAAAAAAGCAGAAAAGCTCGCAAAAAGAAGAAAAAGAAGAAAGGAAATCCACAGTCATATCTTGAGCGGATGCTTTTTGGCGGAGGCATTGGTGGTGACGGTATGCCAGTAGTGCGCAGTGGATTTGGACTTGAAGAGTTTCGTGATGGCTTTTTCGATGCCATTTATTCACCAATCTCATTTATTGAAAAGCTTGCTTATGAATCTGTTTCCCAAGAATCTGAAGCAATGGCCATTGCAGAAAAATCGCCTTCTCTATATACTTCGGCCATTTCTTCTTTAAGAATGGTGGTCTATAGTATGATGTCGCCGCATAATGGTGTAAAGCTCTTCAAAGCATTCATCACTTATTTTGTGGCGTACATTCTTTGCGTCATTGGTCCCGTTGGTCGCTGGTTAGGCCATTACCGCCTTTTTTTCCCACTTGCATGTGTTTTACACCAAGCCGCTCACTCTTCAGGCTCTCAAATTGAAATCTTTATACAATGTGCTGGTGGCATAGCCCTTGGTCTTGGAGTGGGATCTCTCAGCTATTTTGTTTCGACTTCTACTCAATCCGCACAGTCTGGCTATGGTGGCTTACAAGCCGTATCAGTAGTATTCATGACATTTTTGGTTGCTTGGGTTCGTGCTAGTTTTATCCGTCTTTATCATGGAATGATTGCATTCCACATGGCCCATCTTTTTATGGCAGTTGTAAACGTTTCTGAGATTCGCGATTGGTACCGCGTGCGGTTATTTGCAGTACCCTATGGTCTTGGAGTTGCCCTAACTCTTGTTCTTAATTTGCTAATTGTCCCTGACTTTTTCCATAACGAAGCTTTTACATCTTTTCTTGACGCTATTGAGCAATGCAGAGTCACTATACTTGCCATTTCTCAGGCTGATCCTGAGGCATTAGCAAAGGAAGTAGAGGTTTTGAATAAGACTTCCAATGACATGTCTATTGTTTTCCGCGAAATGCTTAATGAAATAACAATTTCCACTGTCAATAACAAGCAAGCTATTCAACTTAGAAATGCCATTCAGATGTTTATTGGCCGTATTCGCGTTGTCCCCTGTCCTACATATCTTTATGGCCCTCTCTTGTCAGAAGATGAATACGGTACTCTTACTGGGTCAGATGATGCTCATTACCGTTCTCGTGTAGCTGGTTCTTCTATTCGCAGATCTCATATTTTCATTCGTGATACTTTTCAAGAACCAACCTCTTCTATACTTCAAGTGGTTTTAAAGTCACTTGATAACCTTGACAAATTTTTAAAGTATTTGAAATACCCACTTCCACGATACAAAAACTCAAATAATCTTCATTACTCAGAGTTAATGACGTCTCAGGCAGATTTGAGGAATTGTCAATACGCTTTAGATATGCTTTCTGAATCGCTTTTACAAAAAGCATCTAATGAAGGTGTCAATGTGGAATGGCGAGCAACCCCTGTTGTCAATGTGCTTGTTTATGTTCATTATCTTTATGATATGAGTCGATCTCTTGGCCACGTTATTGATGAACTTGTTGATGCTGCTGGAACTAAACGTAAATGGCATATTGCCTTTCCAAATTATCCCTTTTCGCGGGCTCTTAAAACTAACACTCGTCAAACTACACACGATCGTGGTGGCCAATCAGCATTTTATTTCTACCATACCAAAGCTGATATTGAACAAGTATTTGAGCAGCTTCATGAAATCAGTGTGGCTCATAGACGTGCATCAGTATTGGCTTCGGAAGAAGAGCTGACTCCTGCGGATGCAAGGAAAAAACGTCGAGAAAATGAGCGCAACAATGCTGCTTCTGATGAGCAGCATAAACTGAGATACCGACTATGGAGACTGGTGCACCGTCTACAAGGTTACGAGTCAAGGTATGCCATTCGTACTTCGATTATTGTAACGTCTCTTTGTATTCCTGGGTGGATCCATCACAGTCGTGATTGGTTCAACAATTATAATCTATGGACTGCACCATTCATTGCTGTCGTTATTATGCATCCCCGAGTAGGTGGAAATTTACATGACTTGTTTGTGCGAACCGCTTGTGCCATTCTTGGAGTTGTCTGGGCAGGTATTTCATTTCGTGCTCATTATGGAAATCCTTATGTTTTATGTGTGATGTGTGCTGTTTTCAGTAAGTATATTACTGCTAATATTTTGATTCCTTTTTTTTTTTCCTAACAATTGTTTTTTAGTGATTCCGGCTTTTTACAGATATGTCATTTCTTTACACCCGCGGTCAGGAAGTCTTGCTTGTATAAGTTTTACCATTACATCGCTCACAATTTTTGTCAAAGTACATGAAGACCACAGTCCAAGAAAAGACATTATAACAGTGGCATGGACACAGGGTTGTGCCATTGTTATCGGTATAGCAGGCTCGATTGTTATTTCGTGGATCTTTTGGCCCTTTGTTGCACGTCAGGAAGTACGTAAAGCCATGGCTATTGTGTTAAGGCATCTCAGCAACTGCTACCAAAGTGTCACAGATCGCTATCTTTACAAGGATGTCGGGGATGATCCAACTGCAATGGCGCTCAGTTTGTCTGAAGTCCGTGAAGCCCGTATGCGTATCAGTTTAGACGCCTACCGAGAAATGATTTACATGACCAGACATGAGCCTTCATTACGCGGCGACTTTGATCAGGTCCCATACATTAAGCTTTTACGCTCTTGTCAGGTCATTTTGCAAAAGATTTCAGAGGCCCGCATTTCATCAATTTATTTCAACGTTCATCGTTATGAAGATACCAATGCTGAAACCAAAATTACACTAATGTCTTTACGTCGTGATGCAGTTGCCTCTGTCATTTATCTTTTGCATTTGCTTTCAAGCGCTTTTGAATCCAAAAACAAGATTTTAAGTCACATGCCATCTCCAGCCCTTTCTCGCAAACTTCTCTTTGATGGAATGCACGAAATTGAAAAAATTCGGTTACGCGCTTTAAAAAATGCATCCAAATTGTCCAAAACAGAAAGTAAAACAGCAACTATTCCGAAAAATCATGAAGGGGAGGCATGCTACTCAGGCCACGATTCAGCTGAGGCAGCAGCAGCAGCAGCAGCGCAAATGGCAATTGAAGTTGCAGTAACTCCCAGCTCAGCTAGTGACGAGAAAACAATGCAGGATTCAGCTACAGTGAGCAAAAATAATAGCGAAGATGCCATCACAACTACTGAAACGCAGCGTAATGAGAATGAAGATAAGGACAATGAAATTGCTCCCACAACACTAGTAGTGGGCGATGCCGAGAAGAATGCAACATTGAACCCGTCAGAGACGGTTAACTCCATGGCAACCATTCCCTTACCACCACATGCTTCAGTTTTGGAAAAATCACAGTATATTTGGGCCATTGTTCATGAAAGTACATTTTCCCAGACCTTTACAGAGATTGCTCATGAGCTGGAAAAGATGATTGCTTATGGAAAGTACATTTTAGGCGAGGAAGAGATCTGGACCGATGTTGCACGTAGCGAGTACAATAGAACTTTGTAATTAGATTTGAATTTTGTTATTTATTTACTATTTATACTAGGACCTGGTTAGCTTGACGGTAGTATTTTTTTGTGTTTAGAACATACTTAATACTTACAAAAGATGACGGAAGAAGACATATAAAACAACAATTAAAAAAGAAATAAAAAAAAAAGATAATAAAAGTATCCAAGCACAGCTCGGCTACTTAATATGTAGCAGTCTATAGGGTGATTTGCTTCTTTTTTTTGTTTGCAGGTAGCGAAGCATTCTTTAGAATTAATTTACTTCTTAACAACAGGTGTATCTCTGAGAGCCTGTGTATTTCTAGTAATAAGATGGAACACCACAATGAGGCCCATAGTGGCAATACCAAACGAGATGGCAATTGTATTAAGCTGGTTATCAGTAATCATTATTTTTTTTTCTTTGCGTGTTCCGTTTGATATTGTATATTTGGCAGTGATGATAATGGTAATAATGATGGTGGTGGTGGAAAAAACCAGTCGGTGATGACGTGGAAAATGACAGGTTTTTTTTTTTTTTAGTTTTTGGTTTTGAAGATATGTGTTGTGAGTATGTGTGTATGAGTGTGTGTAGCAAAGTTACCCGGCTTTTATAGTTCATATTTGCAATTTCTAATTTTTGCTGATAACTCAACGTATAAAACAAGTCTTTTTTAATGTTTTAAAAGTCTTTGATTTATTTTTTGTTTGTTAATTTTTTTGTTAATTTTTTTACCATTTACATATCCAATTTCGGTCTTCAAACTTCTATTTCATTGCTGATAATAATATAAGTTATCAATTGACTTAAAAAGATTTTAGCAAAATTTGATTTTAAAAATTTAAAATATTGGGAAACTTTTACTCTCTTTGAAAGATTATTTTGAAAATGGATTGTAATTAAGATCTCGCATAATATTCAAAAAAAAAAAAACTACTCCATGGGCCATAAAAACTGAATAAAAGATTCGGTTTATTAAATTTAAGTAAAAGTTTTTATAAAGATTAAAAGATTTTATTTTAAAAAAAAAAGGAAAGAACGGACCGCATTGCTCTTCTGTCTCTGTTCAAATCCATGATTAGTAGTGGCATTATTATGAAGTTATAAAGTTATTATGCTCAACAACAACAACAACAACAAATTTATATTTTTATATCTGGTTTTTTTTATGCACCACCATGACTTACGAAATGGCTGAGATCATTTATTCTAGCAAAGAAGAATGAAAGCTAATAGTGGCTTCCCTTAGTGGCGGCGTTTGACGGATGTACCTTGAGTTCACCTTAGAAAAATTCAATGCAGGCAATTTCTTTACTGAATGCATCCACAGGATCCCGTTCATAGTTGGCTAACTGTTTTTGAAAGGAACAGTTATTCTGTACGAGTAACAAAAAAAAAAAAGCAAGAAGTACACTTTTTACGTTAAGGTTGTCATTGGTGTGTATCCTCGTTGCAACAACAAAGTCTCTAAGGCTCATGAGGGCGGTTCCAAGCTTTGCCATAAAAGGGCATTTCTTTCTGAACGCAAAATTGATGACGCGATTTATACAATCCAAAGCATTATCGCCCTCGCAGAACAGGGAATAGATAACCGCAATGCATGTCAAGGGCACAGGGAAGTATAGATAGATTTATGCTCTAGATTAAGAAAAGGCCTGTGACAGGGTGTGTCACGAATACCTTTTCAACTTTATGAAACATGTTAAGTTTCCCTCACATTAAATATATATTTTTGAAGACACTATACACTAATGCAAAATTACTTGCTTTAAATTCTACACATCAACTAATTATAATGGTTTTGGCCTTTTAAATAGGCCAATTTCCTCTGTTCTTTTTTTTTTCTTGGTAAATTCATCATTTTCTACCTTCAGTCATAACCATGCATATTTTATTCACTGATCTTCCACCTGAAGTCCATGATAATATATCTCGGTATTTGTCAGTTGTAGATAAAACTGCACTTAGTCTGACTTGCTCTTGTCTTCAGCAAGTATATCGGCCTTTATCTTTTCAGACAGTTATTCTTTTGCCCCGCGTGATTTGGAATAATCTTCACTATCAGTTTTACGATTTTTCTCTCTCTAAACACGCCAGAGCCATACCCTTAGAAACTTTTCTGTTCCCTAAGCTTTATAGTTGGTTCTGTAACCAAGCTGTTCGACAAGTTCGCTTCACCCATTGGTATATGGGCAGCTCTGACCTTGTTCTTCAAGCACAATCCGGTGACCTTCCTAGTAAGGTCTCAAAGTTTAACTCAGCTTGGTACCCGTCATTAAGTGCTGTAAATATCTCTTTAAGCGCTTCAGATTTGTTTCATTATACATCCAGAACTATATTCACCAAATTTTCTCAAAAATCTACTCTAGGTCGGTTTGAAAACTATTTCACTATGGAAGAAGATGAACTAGATGATGATGCATTGGATGTTTTAAATTTTTTTGCTGATACAATTGGTCCTAGAAAGCTGACCCTGCGGTCGGTCAAACCATTAAACTCGATAAACATTCCAATAAACCTTGCGGCCATTACTAACTTTCAAATGGACTTGTTAAATGATGTTAATACAACTTCACAAGAAGGCTTCCATAACACAATAACAAGATTGACAGGTGCTAAAGTTATTCATGTGAGAGTACACCAGGAAAGTCTTGACATTCACCGATTTGCTGAAGCCTTATGCAAACTACCTAACCTTTCAGTGTTTTCGTTTTATGTTACTCTTGGTTTTGAACCATTGCCTAATTTTCTTTCTGCTTTAGCAAAACTCCCCAATAAATTAGAGCAATGTATTCTTGGCATTGATTTTTCCTTGTGGGAGTTGAGAAATTTTACCCAGACCAACTTTGATAACACTCCCAAAGTTACTGTACCCCTCACACACCTATACAGTACTAACCGCAATATTTTTGTTCCCACAGATATTTTCTTTTCCGAAGAAATAAAACAAGCTGGCATGGCTAATGCTCGAAACACAAACCCATCTCGTCTTATGACATTCATCTGTTCATTTTGGAAATTATTCAAACTACCTAGACTTGAGGCTGCATCTATTGATGAATACTTCCTTCCACCAAAATCCCCACAGGACTCTGAGCCATACCACAAAACCATTAGCCAAAATCTCCCTCCGGAAAAAGTCGTCTCGTATCGAATTCTAAGCCGCGAGCAGAGATATCATAATATTCTTTTACAAGAATTACCGTTGTTTACATCATTGAAATCTCTTAGTATCTCTCACAAAATCCCTGACTCTTTTATTATTGATTTTGATACAGATGATGATAGATACTTTAACGACAATCGACGGGATTCTTTTCAAGCTATTTCTTCAAATTGTATTGCTTCAATTTTGGGACTTATTTTTAGACTCATTCAGAATCAACGATTTAGAGATTTCATTTCCACCTATGATATCTCTTCTTCTCCACCTCCTCCTCCCTTTTTTGCATTTTATCCCAATACTTTCCTTGAAAATATGTCTTATTTTTTGGAGGGAAGTTATGAGTCTGTTGATGATTACACTGCATATGCTTTATATTGGGTTAAAGTTATTATTTTTTCCCCTGCTTTTTTTATTTCAGATATTGAGAATTCAAGCATTTCAGAGACTGAAGATGATGACAGCATTTTTATCAGAGGCTTGTGTTTTACTGAAGTTTTATTTGGCCAAATAGTCCCAAATCTCCCTCAACTAGAGTTTTTGAATCTTGCTACTGGTTACAAATCTTCAGGAGCCCCAATGATCCTCGATTCACCCCAGTTTCAAAAAATGGTGAAAACAAACAAAACCATCAAGCAAATTATGTTTCGTGAATGGTTTTTACGACCTAAAACATATATGGAAACCCATATCTATTCTCGGTACCTATATATGTGGCCTGTTTCTCGCCTTGATAATGCGACAAATTTTCCTTCTGATATTAATGGTCGGATTGTTTTGGATCTTGAAGGACTCCGCAAGGACGCTGAAAAAGCTAACAATTCTTTTACCAAAAGGAGAAAAAAAAAGAGGTTTTATGTTGAAAAAAATTGTGAATTTCGACATGACCTGAGTATTGGTCGGTTATGGCTCAAGTTATATGGAAATATTTCAGTTCCTGATTCTTACTATTCTTATTTCTCAGAACCTTATTTGGATTTTGTTAATTTAGAAAAATCGCCATCTCTTAAAACTAGATGCCCCCGTTGTCAAAAACTTTTTTCCGAAAATTACGATGAATACTCAGACGATGAATATTCAGATTATTCAGATTACTCCGGATATGGATATTCTGATAACGAAGATGATGAAATTGACGATGAATTAGGCCCACTGAATTTGGAAGAAGATGAAGAAAGTGATGAGACTGATGAAGAAAGTGAGGAGACTGATGAAGAACGTGAGGAAACTGATGAAGAAAATGAGGAGGCTGATGATGCTTCATGGCATTCAACAGCGGAATCATCGTCCTCAGATGAAGATCCCTGGGTAGATGTTGATTCCGATGATGAGTACAATTCCGATATGTCTTCAGATTCTCCTATTTCCCAAATGACTCTGGCCGAAGTGGAAGAAAAATACCCAATTTCTTGGTTTTGTTCCAATTGCCATGATTTAATAGAAGATGACAGGCATCAGACTACTTTTAATATTGAAATGTATAATGAACGAGATGATGCATATCGATCATGGACCCGTGAATGTTTTCCGGAAACCTTTTGGGGATGGATCTGATTGCTGGTTCTAAAGATGATTTAGCAAGATATTTGATTTTCTTTTATTTATTTATTTATTTTTTTTTTTTTTTGGATATATTTTTTGAGTTAATGTAATTATTTTTTTTTATTTTTTATTTGAATTGTATCTTTTAGTTTTTTACAAAGGCTTTTTCATATCCAAAAGGTTTACATAATTATTTAAACCTATAATGATATGAGTTAAAAAATGCTTTTGCTTTTCATTATAATGGATAATAATTATTAAATACACAAGATGTTATTTTTAAGCGATTTAAAATCAGTAGAATATGTATTGATAATTTTGATGAATACTACTTATTATAATAAAAATAAATTAAAATTTTTATATTGTTCTATTGAAAAAGTACAAACATAATTAAAACAAAATTGATCGACGATAAAATAAATAATATTGAAATAAGAAAACAAATTGTATGAGATGAAAAAAAATGGCCAGCCATTATTAATATATAAATTTTGAGGTATTTTATAGGGGAGAAGAAGAGTAGTCTGCTGCCAAGTCAAAAGGTCTTGCAGCAGACCCGTCAGGGCAAGTGTTGGAACAGTAAAGGAAAACATTTCCTTGAGTATCAGGGCAAGAAGTCAGGTTCTGGCCATTGGGAAGAATTCCACCATTCTGAATAACCCAAGTAGGAACAGTTCCTGCACCAGCTGTCTGAACAACTTGAAGCTGACCAAAATTGTTGATAATGACATTGCCCAGGCCACCAATACTGGGAGAGTTACCGTACAAAACGCCGTTGATCAGGGTTCCTGTGAAGGGAATAGATCCACTGACAGAGTTGTTAGGTGACAAAAGACCACCAGGAGCAACAAAGATAGAGACCAGATTGCTGTTGCTGCTGCCATTGGAGCTTCCGTTGTTATTGTTGTTTGTATTGTTATTAACGTTATTGTTATTTCCAGCATTGCTGTTATTGTTATTGCTAGAAGTCGAACCACCTGCACCTGCACCGCCAGCACCACCTGCACCGCCGGCACCGCCGGCACCACCTGCACCACCAGCCCCGCCAACGGCACCAGTAGTTGTTGTTGTAGTAGTAGTACCAGCATTTCCTCCGGTGAGACCAAACATCATCTTTTTCCACTTCTTTTTCTTACCAGGCTCAGCGTTGGCGGCAGCAAATGCAATAGGAGCAGCAAGGGCTTCAGCGTTGGCATTGGCATTGGCTTCAGCAACTGGAGCAGCAAAAGAATAAGTAGCAAAGATTGCAATGGCGATAGTAGAAAACTTCATTTTTAATTGATTGGATGTGGTTTGATAAAATATAAGAGATGAGTTGACTTAGGTGAATAATAGATTAGAAGATCGATGAATTGATAGGTTGATGATGAAAATAGAAAAGAAAAAAAAAATATAAATTTACTGGAAATCAATTTCTTTTTATACTTATTTTTTTATAAATGAAAATATTGATGATTTCCTATTGTCAAAGCTATAATTGTAAAAATAGAAATACATGCTGTCAAAATGAAAAACTATTTGTACACATATGTTTCAAATCAGTGAGAATATCAAGATAAAAAAAAAAAAAAAAAAAACAGCATTAATTTCCTAAAGAGTAAATTTTTCAGTTAAACAGTTGCATGAATTGGGATCCTCCAGATTTCAAACAGTGGGATTTCTTCTCAAAATTGTAAAATATTGATTTCAAAGATTTAACCGGTTGAGACAACCGTTTTTAAACCTTATTAACTACATGAGTCACTTCTATAAGATATTCGTTCCGTAAAAAGTCTCACCTTGTCATATTTTTAAAAACTGTTTTTTTATTAATCTAGATTTTAATTTTTTCATTAATTTTAGAAGAAAAATAAGATAAATTTTGTTTCTAAATAAATTTACAAAGATTTCAAATCTATAGATTTGTACACTGGTCATTATATAAAACATGACTTTAAAACATATCTGACAAAACGAGTGTTTTATTTTTTTCAAATTCCAAGCTAACATGGAAAAAAAATTCCACACTTTATCAAAAACAAATCTCACAAAAAATTCTAATATATTTACAATTTTTTAAAGAAAATTAAAAAAATGGGGTCATCCCGGGTTTGATCCGGGGTCACCTGCAAATACAACTTAATTGTACGAGCTTCAGTTACTACCCGAAGCAGGTATACTACCACTATACTAATGACCCAACTGTATGAATTACTAATATGATTTAGTAAATAAGATAATTTAAAACAAAATGTAAATTTTCAACTTTTTGAGGTGTAAAAATATAGGGGGAAAGGGCTGGATGGTGTAAAGGATAACACGTTCGCTCGACAGCGGAAGATACTGGGTTCGATTCCCAGAATACCCCCTTTTCCTGAGGATGTGTACGGGAGTATACACCTAGACTGAAAACCATAGGCTACCCTGGTTACAGGAATGCCGACTCTTCCGTACAGTCTAAATAGCCTGCAGGTGATTGCGGGCCGTATCTCTGACGGAAGAGATTAAGAAATACATGGGCGTCCGTGAAGATAAGTGGAAATGGGTTGGGAAGGTTTTGGGACCGACAGACTGGTTCTCCCTGTTCCTCGTAAGCTGGCATCAGGGCCCATCTTCCGGGCTACCGGAGACGCACAGAACAGAAACCACCCGTACTAAAAAGGTACAAATGAAAACCGGCAAGTCACATAGTCAGACAATAAAAGGATAGCGCAGATGCTGATGTTATATAATTCTATAACCCTTGAATAAAAACAAACAAACAAACAAGTGTAAAAATATATTAATGAAAACGTATTGAACAATATAAATATAAAATTTTTAAAAAACTTTTCAAAAAAAATTAATTGGAACTAAAATCTCACAAAAGGAAATTATTTTGACCCTAACCCTAAGTTTTCAAGTAGAACCTTAAAATGAACTTAAAACTTTGAAAGGAACAAAAAAACATATGGTTACAGTTGGCTTTTGATTCCACTAATTCTCTCGCTTATTATTTTTAAGTTTTAAATTCAAAGTTTATTAAAATTGTTCTACCAAAAAATTCTATCTATCTGGTTTTTTAAAATATATAAACACTAGAATTTCACAGTTTAAATATCAAAATTAGCAATGATTTAAATGGGTGAAAGACTGTGATCAGCAGAAAGATTGACTTTCTTAGCAGGTTCCCCACTGGGACAAGCTGTGTCACAAAAAAGAACTGTGTTTCCATTAGCATCAATACAAGAGATAACCTGTTGATCATTAGGAACAATAGTTCCATTTTGAACAACCCAGTTAGGAGTAGTTGTTCCAGTAGCTGATGATCCTGGAACAACTTGAAGTTGACCTTGATTGTTTACCACAACGTTTCCAAAGCTGCCCCCTGAAGGAGAGTTACCATATAAAACACCATTAATAACGGTACCAGTGAAGGGAACAGAACCAGAGACTTGTGCATTGGGAGACAAATATCCACCAGGGACCACATAAATAACAATTTGGTTGGTGTTACGGTTATTATTGTTATTACCATTGGAGTTGGTGTTACCAGCATTGTTGTTATTGGTGTTTTCAGATGAGGTACCTGAACCAGAGCCACCGGAACCACCAGCTCCTCCGGCTCCTCCAGCTCCTCCAGATCCTCCAACACCGCCAGTACCACCGAAACCGCCAAATCCTCCGTAACCACCATATCCATAGTCCCCAGAATACCAATCTTCATCAGAGCAAGTAAGTCCAAAAAGTAGCTTTTTTGATTTTTTCTTTCCCCAACCAGGTTCAGCATTGGCATCTGCATTTGCAAAGGCATCAGTCAAAGGGGCTGCAATTGCATAAGTGGCAAAAATAGAAAAGATGGAAAAAGTAATAGTAGAAAATCTCATAGTTTAAATGAAAATTAGAAGGATAGAATATATTGAATAAAGATGATATAAGAAAATGAATTGATTGTCGTGTAATGATTAAAAAAAAATCTAAATTTGTACGACTAAACTACTCTTTTTATATTTTTGGTAAATGAAAAGATAATAGTTTTTTATTTTCTAGGATGCTCTATAAAATAGTTATTTTTTCCAAATGGAGAATAACTACAACTATTTCTCCTTTTGTTTTTTTTTTTTTGAAGTATAACCCGGTTTTGTAGAAAAATACCCCCCGGAAAAACATGAGCCTAGCCTTGTTGCATGAATTAACGGTTTTTGGCGGTTAAAATTCAACGGTGTTTTAGATTTAAAATATAACGATCTGTTGACTTCAGCTTGAACTACTCAATACATTTTTGTGAGAATATAATGATTATGATATTAACATCTTATAAAAAATATGGATAAATTGGAACAAAACAAAATATATTGGTTCATCGATAAATTGTTTATGGTAGATTTTTATAATATAATTTAAATAAATTGTCGAAATATATAGTTAATTAACTATAATCCGCTTTTATTATACTATCAATTTGTGATAGAATTGAAATTTTCATTACATCACTCACGTTTGAAATTTTGAGATTTTGAAGTTAGACTTTTTGCTTTTTATTGTCCTCATCTTGCTAAAAACACAATCTTGAACAAAAACTCACATGTTTCACTTAATTTCAAAATTAATTAATCGGTTTATTTGATTGTTCATAATCTTTTATTTATAAAAAATGATTTAATTTTAATTCTTTAAAAAACTATAAAATATCTATTTAAAAACATTTAAAAGGAAAATTGAAAAAATTTAGGGCAATAATGAAAAAAAGTTAAAAAGAAAAATTTAGATTGGTGAAAGAGAATGGTCAGCAGAAAGAGTGACTTGTTGGGCAGTATCACCGTTAGGGCAGGTTGTTCCGCAATACAAGATAGTGCCCCCGGAACTGTTAGGGCAAGAAATAACTTGCTGCTGGCCACTTGGTGCAATGCTTCCATTTTCAACAACCCATGTAGGTGCAGTCGTTGAACCAGAACTTCCATTAACAACTTGAAGCTGGCCATTGTTGTTAACAACAACATTTCCAAGGCTTCCACCGTTAGGACTGTTTCCATACAAAACACCGTTGATAACGGTACCAGTAAATGGAACAGATCCTGAAATTTCGGATCCAGGAGATAGATATCCACCAGGAACAACATAAATGACAATTTGGTTGTTGTTTTGGTTGTTATTGCCGTTTGTGTTAGCATTGTTATTACCTGAAGTGTTTCCATTGGTATTTGTAGATCCATTGGCACCAGAGCCAGTTCCACTGCTACCAGAGCCACCGGAACCACCTGCTCCACCTGCTCCGCCAGCCCCTCCAGCACCACCAGCACCACCAGCACCACCAGAACCAGCTGTGGTTGTAGTTGTCGTAGTTGTGGTTCCAGCGTTTCCACCACAAGTAAGACCAAACATAAGCTTCTTCATCATTTTCTTCTTTTTCCAGCCCGCCTCAGCATTTGCAATTGCAACTGGAGCTGCAATTGCATTCGCTTCAGCAACTGGAGCAGCAAGAGTATTAGCGATGAAAAATAAAATAGCAACAGTAAAGAATTTCATTTTTAGATTTTTGAAAAGTGAATTTAAGTAATAAAAAAATATTGATAAAATGATAGAATGATAAGATGAAATGAGATGAGAAAGAGATGATTGTATGATGATGAAAAAAAAAATGGAAAACAGAAAAAATCAAGTCTTTTTATAGTTTTTTTTTTCAGTTTGAAATTGATTAACAGAACAATATTTCGTTCATGAGCTTTTTGAAAAAAAAATTGTGTGTAAATCTAGCCTTTTTTTAAATCAAAAATGAGTCAACGGGACGGGTAGAACAAGGCTGCGGGTATATATCAAAAAAAAAAAATTCGATTATACGACTGCCGCTGCATAACTGAGACACTTAGGTCAAAAAGTGGATTTTTTTTAGAAATCTCGTTCCTTGAAATGTCTTCTTAAATGATCTACAGGTGATCCTTAATTCATTTGAAGATTTTTTTAGAGACACTTCCTTGACAAAAATATATTCTGCTTACAAAATTCTGGAGAAAGGAAAATTTTCCTGTTATGAAAAAATCCAAAACGCTTTTCTTTCATAATTCCAGTTTATATGTCCTTATAAAAAAATTAATCTTTGACAAGTCGACTGCAACTGAACATAGCATTTTTTTAAACCCGATATAATTATTGGGTACACTCTCAAATTAAAGGATTGACAGTTTTAAAAAGATCTCTGATATACTTGGTTGTTCTATATATTTCATTATCATGAACTCATGACATTTAATATTTAATATTTAAATTTATTGCATGAATTTACTTCCCAAGTTAAGCTAAATTATTTAAAAAATTTTACCCAACCGATTTTAATAAGCCCAAATTGATCTAGGAGCGTCAGTTTTATCGCATTTTAAAAACCTTTTTAAAAAAAATTGAAGTATTAAAATATTTATAAAAATTTCATTCAAAACAAAGATTTGAAAGTCTAAAAAGAAGTTAAAAATTTTGACTCAAGAAAATAATTTCATAGTCGTTGTTACAAAATAAAATGTTTAAAAAATTTTAAATTAAAAAAATTTGTTAAGATTCATTGTAAATGGCTTAGGACAAAATTCTGCTAGATATAAGTCTCGATTTGTAGTGTATTATATATTTTTTTATAGATTACTTGTTTTTAATTTATCAAAAATTATAGTTAGTTAGTTAGTTAATGTTTTTAAATTTTTCACAACTGGTACAAATTTTCTAGGTGATTTAGACATATTTAGATAGGAGAAACAGTGTGGTCAGTTGAGAGTGTTACTTGCTGAGCGGTATCACCGTTAGGGCAAGTTGTGCCACAGTAGAGATAAGTGCCACCTTGGGCGTTTGGGCATGAAATGACTTGTTGGTTGGAAGGAGAAATTCCATTATTGCTAGCGACCCATGTAGGAGCAGAGCCAGTATTTTCTCCAACAACTTGAAGCTGACCATTGTTGCTCACAACAACGTTTCCAAGACTGCTGCCATTAGGAGAGTTACCATACAAAACACCATTTATGATGGTACCAGTGAATGGAACTGATCCGGAAGAAGGATTGGGTGACAAGTATCCACCAGGGACAACATAGATGACAATCTGATTGCTGTTGTTGTTGTTGTTTCCGTTGGTGTTAGCATTGTTGTTACCAGCAGCATTGTTGTTGTTGTTGTTTGTTGCAGTGTTACCAGAACCAGAACCTCCAGCACCCCCAGCACCTCCTGCACCTCCTGCACCCCCAGCACCTCCTGCACCTCCGGTGGTTCCAGCAACTGTAGTAGTTGTTCCAGTTCCAGCAGCATTTCCGTTGCAAGTGAGACCAAACATTATTTTTTCCCACTTCTTCTTCTTTCCTGGCTCAGCATTGGCCGTGGCAAAAGCGACTGGAGCTGCTAAGGCTTCAGGGTTTGCATTGGCTTCAGCAACAGGAGCAGCTAGAGAGTAAACTCCAAAAAGAGAAACAAAAACAGTAGAAAATTTCATTGTAAAGCTAAAAAATAATTGGTGAAAATTTGATTGAATTTATTAGATGCTGATTAAAATGGATTGATAGATTGATTGATGTTGAAAAAAAAAAGGGATTTCATTTCTTATATACTTTTAAAATCTACAATGTATCATTTGAATATATATATATATATATATCATGGTTTGAAGATAAGCCGCTAGCTTATGAACTGATACAAAACGAATAGAGATCTATCACGGCAATCTATTTGAATCAACATGACTATCCGCTGAATGATATCCGGCTTAACCTATACTAGTAACCCTAGATTCAATCTTTTCTTTTTAGGTGTTTTAAAAAACTATCAGATTTAAAAATGGATCTATTAAAAGCAACAATCATGCAAAAAACTCTAAAATGGTCGTTCCGTTGATGAATATCATTTAAGACACAAATTCTCATTTCTTATAAAAATTGAAGATAGACTAAATTTTTTGTTTTTTTTTTTGGATCTTGACTCTTAGAGATCAAAAAAAAGTAAAGAAAATGTTTGCTTCTTTTTGTTTCATTTATCAAGGCTTGGGATGGCTTGATCTATTCCAAAAAAAAAAAAAATTGCTTAGACACCTGCAAAATTTTGTATTTGACTTAGTTAAAGATTTAATTTTTTCAGCAATCCGTAAATCTTTCTAAATATACTTTTATGTCTGAAAATTTTTTGATAGTCAAATGACTAGTTATTACTCATTCAATGTTAGGTTTTTTTTCTTTTTAAAAATAATTTTCAATTATTGCAACATTACGCTATTTCCTTAAAGCACTATACTCATACATGTTTTAGGTTCTTATTACAAGCTTAAATAAGTTATTTAATATTTAAATATTAAACTGATTTTTTGGGGCCAGAGTTTTAATATGGCTAAAAGCAAGGTTAAGGTTTTCATAAATCATGGGCTTAAAGTGGCATAATCAGTATTCTGCTTATTGTTTAAGAATAAACATGAGAATCCAATAAAAGTCTTATTTTTCAGTAATTTCTAATTTTTTTTTTAAATTGGTTATATCTATCAGAAATTAAAAAGAAAAAAAATCACAAATAAGAATACCTTTTCCAGAAAGCCTTGCCAGGGTCATATGGGGGCTCAATCAGGGCATGATATGTAAAGGTAAAGAGTCAATAAAACAAATCTAATATTATTCACAGGTTTATAAATTATAATTTTGACCTAATAGACTAAATTTTGAAATTTTTCCCCATTAAAAT
This sequence comes from Magnusiomyces paraingens, assembly GCF_902498895.1. Taxonomy (NCBI): domain Eukaryota; kingdom Fungi; phylum Ascomycota; class Dipodascomycetes; order Dipodascales; family Dipodascaceae; genus Magnusiomyces; species Magnusiomyces paraingens. The sequence continues at coordinate 1,624,050 of NW_022474067.1, forward strand.
GAAATGTATCGGAATCTTTTTGTGTTTGTTTGGCGTATATAGTTTAATATATTTACTTTTTAACAAGGCAATCTGGCCGAGTTGGTCTAAGGCGTAGGATTAAGGTTCCTATCTCTTCGGAGGCGAGGGTTCGAATCCCTCGGTTGTCATATTTTTTACGTTGTTTCTTTAAGATAAATAAAATCAAAGTTTTTGTCTATTTTTTTTTTTTTTTTTGAAGTAGAATTTTTGATTAAATTTTTAGTTATACAGTTTTGGTTGATTTTTCTAATATTAATAGTGTATTAACTAAAAGTGATGTATACACTATATAGTGTAAATTTAATGATGCGTTTAACGGAAAAATATTAGCATCATTTTTTGAAGTTAAGCAGTAAAATAAAAAGTACTGTTTTTGAAAAAATGTAACAACAATTTATTATTATTATTATAATAATAATTACAAGTTATACCCGTGCTACTATAATTTGCAATTAAGTATTTACCTGTGCTACTGCTATTCGTAACTGTTAATCGAATGATGTTTGTATTGTTGGTGTTGACATTTTTTTTCAAAAAATGGTGGCTCGCTACGCTCACATCTAGGCTCTGTTTCCATAAATTTTGGGGGGTTTACCCTAAAAATGTACAGTTTATATACAGCTCGAAGAAAGAGAAAAAAGAACCGGGTTGGGGATTACATAAACATAATGGGGCTGCTTAGAAGAAAATCAATTTTTTTTTTTGTGAAATGTAAAGAAGAATTATTATTGTTATTGATAAAAATTATTTATATAGTGTATTTTTTTTTACTATTAATTCAAAACAAATCTATTATCAAGGAATCACTTCCCAAATTTTATAAATATACTGAAAAAAACACAAAAATAAAAATAAAAAAGTAAGGGCTCAACCGGGAATTGAACCCGGGACCTCTCGCAAATTGCTTAGAATAACCCTAAGCGAGAATTATACCACTAAACCATCGAGCCATCACATGACTGTTAAAAATGTAAAAGATCAACATGCCAATGTTGAATACGAAACAAAGAAAGTAATAAAGCAAGCAATTAAGCAAGCAAGCAAGCAAGCAATTAAAAGAAGCAAGCAAGCAAGCAAGCAATTAAAAGAAGCAATTAAAGAAAGGAATTAAGAAAGGAATTAAGAAGTGATTAAGAAGTAATTAAGAAGGTATTATTAAAGAGAATTGAATGAACTTATATAGTCATATATGTCCATAGTTTTTATCGGTATCTAAAAAGATATTTACATCAATACAATAAGTTTTATATTAAACTATTAGCTTGGTTCTTTCTTAAGACAATCCGACTTTACTCTCATACGATAACTCCATTACAAAAAAATGTAAAATATTCTTGCTATTTATTTCTAACCTTTTTTATTTATAGGTAATAAAGTTATTACAATCTTTAAATTCTTTTACTTATACAAATGTTTTAAATAACATAATATGATTAACCTTAATTTTTTGTATTTTATAAATAAATTTGGCGGTATAAGTTGAAAATTTCATTTTTATTGGTTTGCTGAGGTAATCAAAAAAATAATAAAAATACGCCATTAATTTAGTTGTTATAAACTTTTAAAAACATAAGGTCTATAAAAAAAACAGCAAGTGTACCACCAATATTTTATTTTCAACATAGCTACTCACATTCAAGCAAACAAACTTTACATTTTTTTTTGTTTGAAATCCAAAAATGCGACCATGTGGAGACAAGCAGCACACGAGTATCTGGTGAAAAAGGTAAGGTTTTTTTTTTTCTATTTAACGATGATTAAAAGCATTTCTTGGGACTATTTATTGATAACTTTTGAAGTTATTTTCTATTCTTCTATCTAACATTTTGCTAAAAAAATATATATATAATATAGCTTCTGGGGTCACCGGCATTCCACCGATTTGTCCGGTACACCAATGCCAAAATGCGCGGCGAGCCTGTTCCGCCACCACCACCCGAGTATCTCAAGAGTGAGTGATTTGTATCATTAAGCTATAATTCATTTTTTTTCTAACATTTCTAATAGCACGACTAAATGTCCGGATCAACAAAATCAAAGTCTTTCGGAGGCTTTTTGTGGAAGAATTTAAAAAACAATTCACAGGATAGAAATAATATTAAAAACTACATAAATACACATAAACCAAAAAAAAAGAAAGAAAGAAAGGAAAATACCCCAAAATAAAATGTAAATAAAGAAACAAGCGTCAATTAGTAAGGACTGTTAACAATACTATTGCGCGGCAGAGGCTGGATTCGACGCCTGGGTGTGGCAAGCGATTCATGTGTGGGCTTGTGGAACGTGCGTCGGTCAACCATACCAACATCGTCTGCCAACGCCACAATGACATTTTTATCAGATCCATACTTGAAGTTGTCTGCGGTAACGACATCCGAGTATCTTTGGATAAGGTATGCGTCTTTGGCATCTCCACGCATCAGCTTCTTGAGACTCCATGTGATGACGAACGGACCCGAACTGCATACAATCGACTGTTCACGAGTGTCTTGACCAGCATTGAAGCGCGCAATAGTAAAAGACAAAGGCTTCCCAGTCTCCATCTGCATCTGAGCCAAGTGCTGGGGCGAGATTTGCAGACGTTTGGGCCGTGGCTTAACGTCCTTGCCAAAGCTCTTAACAAACCCAGTCTTTCCGTTTTCTTGACCGGCGTCAATGAGCAAGAGGTATGTCTTGCATGTGGCCAAAATCCACTTTCCGTCTGCGGAAACGTCAATTCCAATAATCTCGTCACCCATGGCAGGCAGCGAAGTCTTTGCATTGATTCCAAGACGGTCGTAGAGTCTGATTTCACCCTTGCTGTTTGCTACTGCCAAGTGACCCTGCTCCGTTGTAGCCAAAGCACTGAATTTCATCTTAGAAGCGTAGTTCTTAAGCTGACTGTCGACAAGTTTGGTACCCGATAGACGTGGATCAATCTTAAAAATACCTGTATCGGAAGCACCCACTATAGTTTGTTCGCCGGTACTTTGTGCATATTTGCTGGTGGGGGCAAATGCATTGACCTTGTGAGAATCACTAACATTCCACTCTTCTACCACCTCACCTCGCTCGAGATCCATACGGTAGAGTGAACCAAGGTTCTCTGGGTCTTGTAAAAGAATAGACTTATCCTGGGTATGCAACATAATCTTGCTAGGCATGAGAGATTTACCTTTTGTAGTAGAAATATTTTCAATGGTGGTTTGAAATTCAAGATCGTCATCATCAGTTTGCTTAAAAACACCAAGCATATTGTCACGAACAACATAGGTTCGGTCATTAACATGGCCCACAGCCAATTCCTTGTTGATACCTTTACCTTTCATTCTCTTGACATCATTGTCATCGTACTCGCCAACACCATCAGAGTATTGAAGACCCTTCTTGATTGATTTGCTGGGAGTGTCGTAAACATCATCTTCCTCTTCTTCATCTTCCTCTTCTTCCTCATTCTCTTCGTCTTCAATAGAGAAGCCATGGAAAGCATCGGCCAAAAATTCCCTGTCATCAGGCTTGACCTTAGTCCACTTAGTCTTGTTGTTGGTTTCCCAAAGAGATTCCATAAAGTGTTCTTGAAACTTTTCTAAATCCTCAAAGGAGGGGAACTTCAAGAGCCACGAAAAGGCAGCTGTTTCCGCAAAAAAGTTAAAAATAAAAGACAGATGGTCGTAGTTAAAGACTGGGTTCATGTCATTTGACAAGCTCATCCCGATGTGTCTTTCGGCATCACTATCAACCTCAAGCCAGTACTCAAAGTTGCCTTGATCGTAGATGGAAACCTCAGCCTTTTTGAGCTGTTCAACAAAAACGCCCGCTTCAGAGTCGTAAAGATGAAGGGAAGCCTCACCATTGTAGGTTTTAGTGCCTTCGACTGGCTCAATGATGGTAATCTCAGGTTTGGTTGTTTGGTAAGAAGAAGGAGTTTTGGATTCAGTTTCTTTAGGAGTTTCTTCAGGGGTGGATTCAGCAATAGGAGTTTCTGGCACATTTTGTTCCTTCTCGGCTTCCTTTTTGATTGGTGTTTCAGTTTCAGTCTCAGTCAAAGTCTCAGGCTTGATTGTAGTTTCTGACTTAATGACATTTTGCTCAATGACAGGGACCACATCGGGTTCAAAATCAAACTCCTCGAGATCCTCGTCAGATGCCTTTTCATAAGATTTGTTGTATTTTCGCTCGTACTGACAGCGACGAGCAGTAATATCAAATTGATCGTAAAGCTTGGGGCGAGTAGTCTTATCGCAAACAAACTCAAAGTGGTCACCTGGATCGCCGTCAATATCGCGCCACACAATGACAACGGCCTCTTCTGCATTGGCAGTGTAGGTTAAATGAAGCGCAGAGTCGAGTAAAAAGGCCCACTCATCATTAGGAGAGCTTTCTCTGCCACCTTCACCATCACCACCATCTGTTCCTTCTAAAGCTTCTTCACCTTCTTCATAAACGCGTTGGATGGCAAGTTGGTAATTGAACGGGTTAGAAGTTCTGCGTAAAGTAGCCACGGCGTCCTTGAAAAGACACTCGCTTTGGCCCTTGACAGAAAGTGGAGAACGCTTAAGAAAAAAAGCACCTGAAGGAATTGTGACCAATTCCTCCTTTTCAGAAGTATTTAGCAACGTTCTAATAAAGTTCATTTGGGGGTGAGTAATATGGAAATGAGCTTTAAGAATGAATTGAGATGGTAAGAGAAAGAAAGTGGAGAATTTGTCGGGCGGCTTTTGTGTTTGTTTATATTTATATTTTGTAATGATGATGTTGATGATGGATTTTGTTGTTGCTGTAGGGAGAATTTTTGCCACGTGATAAAATCATTGAATAATATCTTACGTCATATTAAACAGTTTATATATCACATGAAATTATCACGTGTAAAGTTACTAATGATTATTAACACATGACCTTTTTTGGTTCACTTACATAATATGGTTCAATTTCCTAATTAGTTCAAATATATATATATATTTTTTTTTCAATTTTCGAACCGCCGCACCTGCCGTCATTTTGAGCAAAATTTTAGGGTTGATTTTTTTTTTAACCAAATACAGCAGATAATCCAACACCTACTGCTGTTTGTGCCATCAAACAAATCTAATATACCAAACCAAAAATGATCCGGACAATGAGATGCTGTGGTTCAGTGACTCGGGTTTCGGGACAGATGGGTGTAAGCAGGCGATTGTTTGGCACAACATGTTTCGCTCTTAAGGCCAATAGTAACACCAACTACAAGACTAAAAATGGCAACCACCGATCTGCATCTAAAAGCTCTTCCAAAACATGGAAACTTCCGAGCATTGATACCCTAGTGGAGGATGGAATTATAGAAATTGGACCTGGAGGCAAGTCGGTATTCAAGCATAGCGGGAGTTTTGAAAAAGAAGAAGAAGATAATGAAGGAAAAGATGACGGCCACATCCATGGAAAGGACATTACCAAGAAGCATTCAGATACAAAAACCCCAAACCCAGCATCGAACTTTAGTACAGGATTCCAGGAACGACTGGCTCGGAAAAAGGAATCATATTCCGATGTTCTTGAGAAACTGGACGACGAAACACGAACCAAAATTTTTTCAAAACTCGACCGGAAAGCCTTGTCAGTGTTACAACGGCGACCAGAGCTGGAATCACGTTTACTGTCGACTATTGAACGCGACAAGCTTTTAGAAGAAGACATAGATATTGGAACTAAAAGTCAACGAGTTCCTGAAGGTTGGCGCAAGGACAAAAATCTACCTGACTGGAAACGACAAATTTATGCACTGCGAGAAAAGTTTGGAGGCGAGCGATGGGACCCGAAAAAGAAATTGTCGCGTGAAGCAATTGAAGGTATCCGGATGCTTAAACAGCATGCTCCGCATCTGAATGCTGGTGACTTTGCATCCATGTTTAAAATTTCTCCTGAGTCAATCCGACGTATTCTACGCAGCAAATGGGAGCCTACAGATGAGGAAATGAATAAAATAGCTGAGAAATGGGCGCGCCGTGGAGTGCGTGTTAAAACAATGCTAAAGGAAGAACGACGTGAACAGCGAAGATTGGAGATGGAGGCTCGTGAAAAGGAACGTGCACTTGAAGCCAAAAACTACAAGGCACCAGAAGAGCGGAAACAACAAGATTCTAAAAAGAAAAAGAAGAGGAAGATGGTGGAGAATAAAAATAAAGATGACGACGATGATGATGACTACTACGACGATCCAGTTTCTGGAATTAGTAACCAAGTCTTTTGATAAAACTTGTACTTATAGAACAATTGTAAATAAATATGAATTTTTTTAGTTTTTTAGTTTAATTTTTTTTTTCTTTTTGTTACCGACGAACTGTGGGGAAATTTCTTGCACTGAGGAACGAACCTTTAAAACTACGGATTTCCTTGCGCACATCATCCAAATTGGTTTTGCGGTTCTTTAAGCTGCTTGATTTGGAAAGACGAAGAGTGTCAGCGAGTGCTGCTGAGTCGCCCACATTGAGTGCGCGCACGGAATCCGTTAGTTCGTTAAGCTGGACCTTTACTGGGTTAAAAAGACCAACAATAGAGGCAGTTTCAAGCGCAGAAGTCCGTGTGCTTATGTATTTGACAGTCTCGACAAACTCCTTTGTTTCTGAATTGGCCCGTTCTGCTGGGCTACGTAGATCCTCTTGTTCATCCTCAACATTGTCTGAGTTTTCTTTATTTTCACCGTCCGACCCAGCACCAAACTTAACTGTAGTACGTCTATTTCGTCTTTTTGTTTTCTCTGTAGTGACACTGGTAATGTAAGAGTATGGATCATTGGGTTTTGTTTCCTCTTCTTCAGGGTTGGTTTGTGTTTGTGCATCTGCGTATCTTGATCCTGATGGTGTTTCATATGTGATCAAAGCTGTTGGAGGAATGAATGGAACAAAACTAGAAAGCTTTGTATTTAAATCACGAAGTAATTCAAAGAATTTTTCATGGTATTCGCGTCGATCATAGACAAGTTGTTGGAAAAGCGGTGTAACCAAAGTTCGCGATAGCAGCCATACCAAGACATGGACACCACCATAAATGTAGGCTACCAGGATAAGATACCTGAATGATATGGCTCGGTTTGATGACGACTTTTTAGGGATGAAGCTGGAAGATTCAGGGAAAACCAGTCTTAAAGGTTGATTTTGTTGAACTGACATTTTTAGAAGTTATTTTGGAGGTATTTGACAAGAGGTAGTGAAATAATTTTTAAGGATGTAGATGCCCAGTGTGGAGAAGAAGGGTGAAAAAAAATTAAAAAAAATAAAGGTGAGAGGGAGGGGTGTCAGTCAAAATTGTTACAAATAGAAAAGCCGAGGTTGATAAATGGTTATTAGGTAATTTCTTGATAATTATTGTATCTTCATAAATATTACGTAATGTAAAAGTTTATCTATTATTGTCTATATATATCGATAACCACAAGTTATCAAAACCCTTAACCTGATTGTAGAAAAGTGGGTGAGGAAAGATTTAGTCTTTGGAATTGTCTTTCTTATATTATATTTAATGAATCGCGTTAAAGCCCTCTTACCATATTAGATATTTGAGAGTTAGTAATTATATATATATATCTATGTGTTTCATTTGAATAAAATCATATTGTTGTAAGCGTAAGATGTAACTCATCATTCATAAAGCTCACAAACTTCCATCACGTGATGAACAAAAGAAGAATTTTGTTTTTGCGTTTGGACTAATTTTCATTTTTTTTTTAATTCCACAAGTTTATATAGCTTTTGTACCTACTCCTTATATGGTTATCTGGAGGTATTGTTGTAGTCAATAGTTTCACAGTCCAAAAGCTCCAGATTTATATACGCACCACTACTCTTTGGCTTATAATATTGTCGTCATAATGACACAAGCTAGCCTTTTTGACACTCCTCACTTTTTTGGCTCCATTTCAGATGCTCGTTCTCAAGCTTGTACATTGGCTAAGAAAGATGCTATGGACCTCGTTGACCAAATCCCAAATGAATTTACAACCAGACTTACTCTCTCCGCTTCAGATAAAGTTGACTTGGACATCCGAGCTTACAAGAGTTACCTCTCTTGTGCTGTCCGTTTCCATTTCAGGTGCACTTTTATTGACGCTCTCTTGAATGCTCCTCATACTGAGTCACCAGAAGAACTCTGGGAAATCACAAAGGACGATTCCGTTATTTGTTATGGCATTCAGAAATGTATGCAACCTCTCTACAACTTCATTTTTCAGCAGGAGTTGATTTCCGCACTTATTCAGAGGTTTAATTATACATCCTGTTGTCATAACAGACACAATTCAGAAGAGACATACCAGGGAATTTACCTTCCTGCTACCTCCTTTGCCCAACTTTTTCCTACCCCAAGCAAACCCTACAAAACATCCTTAACATTCGTTATCTCCGTCATGGAAGACTTCAAATCTTGGAATCCTAAACCTGAACCTTTACTAGAAGTTCTTGAAGACTACCGCAATAAATTCCGGCCTTTTTTTGCCATGCTCAATATTGATTATTCAGAAGACCCAATGACAGCAAACAAGACGGAGGATGAGAAACCCGCCAGTCATTTTAAAGATTCATACTTGTTGCGCTACAACACTGTTTTTTACTCCAGTTTCCTCTTTGTCATTTATTCCAAGTACTTTCAAAAAATCCGGAACCCGGAAATTGAACCGGCCTTCAACAAAATCCTTTCAAAGGTCCGAGGTTTGTCAATGGTTACTGTTAACCACCTTGATAAACTCATTAATGAGTGGTCCCAATGTAGAGCCGTTGCTCTAGACCTTGAATTTGCTCCACGTCACGTGGTTGATAGTATGTTCACCTGCTCTGCGACTCTCAGAGCTGCCCAGGGATTAGGCTTTAATTCATTTACCAATACCTCCACGCTCTCTAAATTTGCCCCTGCTACTGACAAGTCTAATACTAATGTTAAGCTCACACAGCGTAATAACGAAGGCTTTAAAACCAAAAAGCAAAACCACAAATATCTTGGAAACCAACCCCGCTGTGACTGGTGCAATTACCATCACCCTCCCAAGCAATGTCAATTTGGATCTGATGGTAAACCTAATTCGCTCAGCATACACCAAAAATTCCCACGCACCGGATCTCCAGCTGCTGCTGCTCTCTTGGACGTGGTCGTAGTATCATTCGTCTAACTCTATAAGCCAAAGGTCTCCACAATCAACCAGACTTCTGGCCAAGACAACTGGAGTAAATTTTTTTTTACTAAGCGTATGCCAGTCAAAGATATTTGAAGGGTTCTTGCCAATTGATATTTTTTTTCTTCTCTAACTTAATCATCTGCAATAAATGAACAAAAACAACTTTCAACTTTGTTATCCGCAGGCTCTGAAGCGTTTCTGTATCTGTGTTTGAGTCTAGCTGTATATATGTACCTCCGTAGCCGAAATTAACTTACCTTACCATTTGAGACCCAATCAAATAGTTCATAAATGGCTTTAATAGCTACATAATTCTTTATCTCCTTTGAAATCCTCAAAGATTCATTTTGAGTAGTTCCACAGGATTTTATTTACAAAAATCACCAAAAAAAAGCATCCTTATTATATAACATTAATAAGAGATTATATAATTTAAAGGTAATTTATAAAGTCACATGATCTCCTATATTTTCATTTTCATCCAAAATTCAAGTCTCCAAAAACCTCCAAACCTTTTGAAATTCTTGGAATCTCCAAACAAAAAAAAAACATTTGAAAGCATTTGAAAACTACCAAATGGTACCTCCTAAACCAACAGCTGCTCAAAGAACCTCACGAGCACGAATTCTTGATTCTCCCAGTTCGGATTCTTCTTCTTACAACAGTGGGTCCGAAACCCAAGGTGTACCATCACCACAGCCCCAAACGCAACCCAACGCGCGACCGGCAGGAACCGGCGGATGGGCTGCTATGAACATAGCTCGGCGGTTCACTCCAGCAGCCACAGCTACGTCATCTAGTGGACCAATCACATCGTCTACCCGTAGTGGTGGCAGCAGCCGACAAGCAGCAGCAGCAGCGGCTGCGTCCGCATCTAGACCCCACGTCACTGTCACACTCAAGACTCCACGTGGAAGTGCGCTCAGCCGGAGACCAGCACGCAGTTCGACTCCGGTGGGGGGATCAGCGGGTATCAGCAAGCGAACACCTGCCGGATCGAGTCGACGGAAAACTGCAGTTGTATCTTACAACGAGGATGAAGAGGAGGATGAAGATGAATTAGAGGAAGAAGGGGCTGATGCTGAAGAGGAAGAAGAAAGCCAGCAACCTATTGCACGGACTCGTGGAGCACGTATTACCATTCCTGCTATGAGCAAAGCCGAAGAGGACGAGGATGAGGAAGAAGACGATGAGGATGATTTGGAAGATGATGACTTGGATGATGATGAAGGCCTTGATGAAGAGGAAGAGGAGGAGGAGGAGCCTGAAGAAGACATAAATGAAGAAACAGGTGTCGGTGGCAATGGCGGCGATGGCGGCGATGGCGGCGATGGTGGCGATGGTGGCGATGGTGGCGATACAGAAGAGACACCAGATTTGTCGAGGATGACAGCTCGACAGCGGGCACGTCACGAACCCTCTCTGGAAGACTTTTCTGAGCCTGTGAGTGATGCTGGCATTCCATCAAATTCTCGCACTGGTGGCAGCAACAATAAGAAAATCCAGCTTACGGAGGAAGAGCAAGCTTTACGGCGAGCAGAACTTGCGCGCCGGCGCAAAAACATGTCGATGCGGCGTCTGGAGGAAGAGAAACAAGAGACCCTCGATAAGCTTCTAAAAAAACGGGCGTCGCGTAGTCGTAACAAGATTCTTTCAGCAGCAGACGAGTCCAGCGCAGGTCCTGGAAGCCCAGCAACAAATACTGATGCTGCATCAGGGGATGGAACAAATCTCTCAAGTAAGCGGAGCGTCTACGTGAGCCACCCGGCGCTTCTTTCATGGCGCAGTGCGCCCAATGGAGTGTTTACTCTGAGTATGGATGCTAAATGGGGGGCTTCAGTCTGATTAGTTTCAATTCTTTTTGTTTTTCTATATAGCATCATCATCATCATCATCATCATCATCATTCAAATTCTATTCAAAAAACGGCGCCGCCAAATATAAACAGGCGCTCTTCGTGTGACTTGATCCATCCAACTATCGTCTTGACCGCTCGTAGCATGGCATCCTTCGTGTTAACTGTGACAGGCGCCAGTGACGCGCAAGTACCAGTCTCAGGATCCACACCTTCATGGGCGCTACCAGTGACACAGTAGAGTTCAAATGCTGGGGTAAGCCACGCGAGAGCCGACCCGCGTACTCCGCCGTCTCCTCGCGAAACGTGGTATACGCGAAGACCTACGGTCCCGCCGCCAACAGTATTGCCAGAGCCTATAACTCCACCACCTGACCGTGAGCCACCATGCAGGGCACCATGCAGCTGGTGATATAAAATCATTAGGCGATGGCGCGCTGCTGTGTCCATGTAGTGTGGGTCGAAAGATGGCATAACAAACTGGACGTTCTGCCGTGACTTGTAGAGAAAATGACGGACGGTAAATGGCGCAAGAGAACTTGCAGGGATCCACGACGAGGTCGGGGCTTGGACTTGTGTCTCCTGTGGTTGCTGTTGCTGCTGTGGCCGCGCTGCTCCACTGTATGCCAAGTGAGGGGTCCCGAGAATCTCCACAGTGCGGTACCTGCCACGATTAAGAGAGCTAAGAATGGGAGTGATAAGGTTATGGGCATTGAGATCCGCAACAATCCCGTCTTTAGCAGCCTGGAGCTCGAAAAAGGCACCCTTATCAGCGCTTATCAGTACTAGGGCCACCTGAGGCGGGGCGAAAAAGTGAATGTATGCATATAAAAACCCAGTAGCGTTAAACTTGGGCAGACATATGGGAACCCAGTGTTCACCATCGCCCTTGGAAAAGGATTGGGTATTGAAGAGCATGGAAAAAACAAGATGTAGGTCTGGTGGGTGGAGAGAGTGCTTGCGCGGACGAATGACTGCGACTAGACGGGAATCTGCAACAATGAGACCGTATAGCAGCGATTTGCTACGACGCTCCGATAAGATGTGGTGCATTTTGGCACGCATGGATTTTCGCAGACGCAAACATTCGAGCGCCCCAAGAAGCACACCAGGAGATCCAAAGCTCATTTCTTTAGTCAGGGCATTCATAAAAACTTCGCTTCCGGAAAGCAGTGGACGGAGATCAAAGTTTGCTCTGCCCTTGAAGACTCTGGAAAGCTGTGATTTAGTGAGAGTTGAAAGAATTTGGGCATATAACAAGTCGAGTTGAGCCCGTAATTGCAGTTCCGTTTGTCCTAGCTTGTCAATGGCAATGAGAATAATAGGGTCTTCAATTGCAAAGACAAACATGGTATTCCCAGCGCGTAGAACTTGGAGCCCCTCTCTCGAGTTTGTTAAACCTGAGGCAGAATCATCCTCAAAGTATGACACAATGGCTTGAAAAACTCCCATGTACCCCGTGACAAGTTCGTCTGACCCATGCATGGAGTAGATTGGTTTACCTGCGGTCGATAAGATAAAGTACTGTTTTTTGCGAGAGAGAAACTTTGCAAGCTCTTGTTCCTCCTCCCCCTCTTGGGCCTCTTCATGATCCGAAGCTTCTTCGGCTTCACTATTGAGTGAGCTGATGGAGTGTGGATAGGAGAGCCCTGCATCTGTATGAGAGTCAGGTTCTGGATCTAGTGGCTGGACATCTTGTGGTAAGGCCAAATCATCGCTGTCGAGAACTTCGGAGAGTAGGGTAGCAACGTCTGAAGCATGGTCAATTGAAAGGGTTGGTTCTGGGCTTCCAACTCGGTCCGTTGGTCCGCTGAATGGAGATGTAGCCATACTTTTACGTCTGTTTCCAGTCAATGCGCTGTGGGTACTACTGCTTCTGCTCATGCTGGGAGCACCCCCTGCATCTATGCTTTCAATGCTGCTAATAGACTTTGGGCTTTTCTTCTTCTTGAAAGATCCGAAGCCGCTAAATATGCTGCGCTTAGCAGTTTCCATCAGTCCGTGGTGGCTTTCGGTAGATTGTTGTTGTTGTTGTTGTTGTCCTTCTTCTTCTTCTCCAGGCAAGATTTGTGAGCTGGGTTCATTTTCGTCGTAGCAGGCATTGTTGCTTGGTCCATAATCGTACAATGGCATTTCTGTAAATCCTGTTCCGATTCCTGTTGCAAATGAAAGCGCAGTTGTAGGCGATGATTGTAATTGAAGATCTTGGGAGGAACTTGTCTCACCAATGCTTTGTCTGGGTGTAATGTGACTCAACGAGAGAGACCTTCGGGAGGCTGCTAGGACGTGTCTTTCTGAGCCAGTTTCTGAAAGGGTATCTGGATAAGTTTCATCGATATGTTTATAGTTGATGTATGATTCTTCGGGTTGGGTAGGCTCGTTATCCAGTTCAGAGTTGAGTTGGCTAGATGGACTTTTTACTAGTTTACTAAGGATATTGGCACTGTCGTTTGTATCTGTTTTTTGAATGGCTTCTCCTTCTTCATCTTCAAAGTATTCCTCTTCTTCTCCTTCTCCTCCTTCTTCCTCACCTTCTTCGTGTTCCTCTTCTTCAGAATCTAATTCGCTGGGTACTTCGGTATAAGTTCTGTGGATGATGTAGTTTTCTGTAATTGGTAGCGGTGCACTGGCCGCGTTTCTATTCATGCTAGGGGCCGTTATTGCCACCGAGGGTTGGGTATCATTTAGAGCAGCAGCTTGAAGTTCATTTGGAAGGCTTCTTGAGCTACTTGAATTGCTATTTGAACTACTACTGGAAGTTGAATTGCTTGAGCTACTGGAGGTAGTGGTGCTGCTGCTGCTCATGTTGGTGTGAAAATGGGTGGTGGTGATAGCAGACAAAAAAAATAAAAATAAAAATAAAAAAAATAAAAATAAAAATAAAAATAAAAAGGCCGCACGAGTGTTGTATAAAAAAAACGTTAGTTTTATAGATATAGCAAAAAAAATTATATTGAATTAAATTAAACTTTTATACAAAATTTTTTTCTGTTTTTTTTGTTAAATATTTATATATATCAAAAAAAAAAATCATTATTAATGGTATCTTTTTAATTCCTTTTAAGTATAATGTATTTGGGGTTATTTCAATTTATATTGCTTATCTGATACCAGTACCAGCCTACAAGAAACAAAATTCAAATTTCCTTATGGAAAAAAATTTTTTTTTCTTAATTTTGTTTGATTTAAAGAATAAATATATATATATATATAACATCAATTTTTGTTTTTTACAGCAATAAACTTTTAAATTAACTTCAACTTAACATTTGAGTTTCAAACAACCCAAAAATAAATCATTATGTCAAAATATGAAAAGATTCTATGTTAATTTTGAACGGTCATAAATACTTAATTAGCTTTAATAATTAAAATAAATGTATATTTGTTTTTATTCAAGGGTTTAATTAAAATAAATTGTTTGTTTGTTTGTTTTTATTCAAGGGTTCTAGAATTATATAACATCAGCATCTGCGCTATCCTTCTTGTCCATACTATATATCTTTTCATTTTCATAATAATAAACTTTTAATTTTGGCTTCAACATTGCATCTCCAACAGCTCTAAAATAAGTCCTGATGCCAGCTTACGAGGAACAGGGGGTTAAAAATAACCAAACCTTCCCAACTTATCTCCACTTGTCTTCATCAACGCTGTAATTGTATTTCTTAATCCCTCCAAGCAGAGATAAAGCTTACAATCTCTTGTAAGCCAGTTAAACTGTTTAAGAGAGTCGACATGTCCATTTCTGGAGGTATCCGTTTCAGTCCTTTTCTTTCTTCTTCAAGCAAAGAACTAATTAAAATAAATGTTTGTTTGTTTGTTTGTTTTTATTCAAGGGCTAATTAAAATAGTTTGTTTGTTTGTTTGTTTTTATTCAAGGGTTATAGAACTATATAACATCAGCATCTGCGCTATCCTTTTATTGTCTGACTATGTGACTTGCCGGTTTTCATTTGTACCTTTTTAGTACTGGTGGTTTCTGTTCTGTGCGTCTCCGGTAGCCCGGAAGATGGGCCCTGATGCCAGCTTACGAGGAACAGGGAGAACCAGTCTGTCGGTCCCAAAACCCTCCCAACCCATTTCCACTTATCTTCATGGACGCCCATGTATTTCTTAATCTCTTCCGTCAGAGATACGGCCCCTAATTAAAATAAATTTTTGCTTTATTATTTAAACATTTAAATGAACTTACTATATGTAGTGTGGTTTATCAATATTTATAACAACTAAAAGCGATGTGGCGCAGAGGAAGCGCGCAGGGCTCATAACCCTGATGTCCTTGGATCGAAACCAAGCATCGCTAAATATATTTTTAATATTTTTTATTCCTAACAAACAACTTTATTATGAAAAAGTTATTTTTATTTAATTCAGGTTTTTTTCAGTTTTATTATATTTCATTTTCCTTTACATTTATTTAAAAAATTACCACTATTAATTTCTCAATGTTCCGTATCCCGGACTCCCTTTTACCACAAATATATTTCATCACGTTGTGCGTACATCTCATCACTCTTAATTTTTTCACGTCTGAAATTTTTGTGTGTTTAAAAAAAAAAATAAATATAAAAAATTTCTTCACCACCACAAAACTTTCAAAACTTTCAAAACTTTCAAAACTTTCAAAACTTTCAAAATAAAACCTTCAAAATATTTAAAATCTTCAAAATAAAACTTTGAAAAAAAAAAAAGTCCAAATAAAAACCTTTAATCGTCATTGTCATCGTTTCTTCTATCGTTGATTATTGTATTCTTTTGGTTTGAGACGCGCGCTAACTAATTTTTTTTTTTTTATAAAAAACCCTCTCTTTCAGACTTATTTTATTTTTTTTTCATATTAAAACAAAATGTCAAAAGTCTCCGAGGACCCCTCGGTCCCTAATCCAAATCCTCCGCCTCCGGAACCTCAAGATCAATTAGAACCCGAAGTAACTTCTACAGAACCTTCGTCTACTGTGGACCAGTCTCAAAATCAGCAACAACAATCAGCTCCCCCACTAACTTCTTCCATTTCTTCTTCTTCTTCTTCCTCTTCTTCTTCTTCTTCTTCTAGCCGACGAAACCACAGATCACGTTCTCCAGATGGTCGTAGTGATACCGAGGAACATTCATCCTCATCTAAACATAAGCGCAGTGAACACAGTAATGGTAATAGTAGCAGTAGCCATCGTCATTCTTCATCTAGACATTCAAAAGATAAATCCAGATCTAGAAGCCCTCGGTCATCTCGCCGACGTGACAGAGATAGAGACAGTGATAAATATAGAGACCGTGAGCGAGACCGGGATCGTGATCGCGACCGTGATCGAGATCGTAATCGTGATCGTGATCGTGAGCGAGACCGTGAACGCGAACGCGACCGCGACCGGGATCGCCGACGAAGTGACCGCCGTAGTCGCTCACCACCACGTAGCCGCGCAGAAACGCAAGCTGAACGCGACCGTCGAACTGTTTTTGTTCAACAACTGGCAGCTCGTCTTCGCACACGCGACCTTTTTGATTTTTTTGAAAAAGCAGGACCTGTACGAGACGCGTCCATTGTCAAAGATAAGATGTCACGACGGTCTAAGGGCGTTGCTTACGTTGAGTTTCGTCATGCAGAGTCAGTCCCACGCGCCATTGACATGTCTGGAGAAAAACTCTTGGGAATCCCTGTCATTGTGCAGTACACTGAAGCAGAAAAAAACCGTCAGCAGCAGCAGCAACAACAACAACAACAGCAGCAGCAACAACTTCTTCAGTCATCATTATCGTCTTCATCAATGGTGGACGGCTCTGGTAGTCCCTCAATCCTTCAGGATGACTCTTTGGGTTCCTCTACAGCCTCTGCTGGTCCCGTGGAGTCCCGTATTTATGTGGGCAACATTCACTTTGGGGCCACCGAGGTAGAGCTCAAACAACTCTTTGAGCCGTTTGGAGCAATCAACTTTATTCAATTGCAACGAGACTTAGCAGGTAAATCCAAAGGATACGCGTTTGTCCAATATTTTGATACCGCATCTGCAGTTAAGGCTCGCTCTCAAATGCAAGGTGTTATGTTTGCTGGACGTACGCTGCGTGTTGGTATGGGTGGTGGCTCATCATCTTCGTCCTCATCGTTGGCTCATTCGACAGTCAATTCGGGTTCCAGCTCCGGAGTTGGGTACCAAGGTCAGGCGTTTACTGGGTCAGCATTTCAGAACAATGGTCCTGCAATTGATCGCGTGGGAGGCGCCAATGCTGTAGGCGCATCTTCAGCTTCACTTTTGGATGACTCCGATGTTGCTGGTATTTCATATAATAAAGTATCCCGAGAAAACTTAATGCGCAAATTGATGCGTAACGAAGATAACTTTGGGCCTCATGTTCAACAGCAGCAGCAACAGCAGCAACAACAGCAACAGCAGCAACAACAACATTCCAGCAAGCCATCACTGCCTCTTCCACCCCCTCCACATAATTCTACGGCAGCCCAGCGCAAAGCATCACGGTGCATTGTGGTACAAAATATGTTTGACCCAACACAAGAGTCGGGAGACTCGTGGGTGCGTGAGCTGGAAGATGAGGTGCGTGGAGAACTTGAACGCGAGTACGGCCACGTTGTGCATTTGAGCGTGGACGCAGCGAGCGGAACTAAGGGCGAAGTGTATATTAAATTTGAAGACTTGGGGAGTAGCGAGCGGGCAATCAAGGGTCTAAGTGGGCGGTTTTTTGATGGCAAGCAGTTGGTTGCGCAGCCTGTGATTGAGATGGTGTATAGTCTCAAGTTCCCCAAGTCCAAGGATTTGTAGTAGAATTGTTATTATATTGTATATTTTTATATTTTTATATTGTAGCTTTAATTTATATACATGATTATTATTATTATTATATATTTAATCTTTCTTTTCTTGGGTATATCCATTATTACTCTGGATCCACTGGCGAGCATTCTCGTCCTTGATTTTAGTTCCGGGTCCCCACTCGACCAGCGCCCAAAAATGCTGGGCATCAAACTTTGGAGGGGCATCACGCAATTTGCGGAACGGTGATGTATATTTAGATTCATCCTCTACAAGATGTTGTGCCAGACCAGTTGATCTTGAAGGTTCTGAGGTGGTGTTACTTGAATTTTTGGTGTTACCACCCAAGTAATACTCATCAGACAATGGCACACCTTCCTCAAAGGACTCCCAAGGACGTGCATCAGTCTCTAAAGGTTTCCAGTGTGCCTCTTCTACCCAACGCTTAGACCCAGTCATTTCTTTAAGTCGCGATACAGCACGCTTATAAGCAAACCGTTCGTCTTCACCAGTAAATGCAGAGACTTTAGAAAAGTTTGGTTCAGGAGCATTTGCAGGGAAAAACTTCTTTGAGGGATCATCCTCCATAGGAGAAGCTGAAGATAATGTGCTTTCATCATTATTATTGACAACACGTTTGGGCTTTTTAGGGGCCTCTTCCTCACGCTCATTGTTTTCATAAGAAGTAACATTTGGTCGGAATGGTTGCGAAAGGTCTTGATGGACCTCCGAAATCATTTCCTGTTCCAAAGATGATGCATTTTCTTCTTCTTCAATCTTGTCGCGTACATCGGCGAAAAACATATCTTCCGGAGCAGCTTCTGTGCGAATAAGAAGCCTACATTTGGACTCATAAAGTGCATCTAAAAGTGTGATGAACCTACGGGCTTCATTCTTTTGGTAAATCTTAAGTGCAGGAACGTTATCAATGATAAATGTATGGTATCTTGATGCCAATGAAATGTAATCTGCAGCTGCTAGGTATGTTCCGCAAATGTCTTCGAAATCGAAATAAGCAACACCCTTGTTTTGCCACGGGACGTTAACACGATGACCGTATACAATAACATGACTAGGGTTAGGTGTTTGGTAGTCTTCTGTAATCTCTTGGATAGCATAAGCCCAGTTATCTTGTCCAGTTTTGTCGTTAGTCATGACATGGTAGTATTCAATATCTGGGAACTCTTGCTGATCTTTATCCTTGGCGTCAAGACCCAATTCTTCACGGGCCTCTTGTTTTTTAACAAGCAATTCTTCTTGTTTGGCTGGGTCTGAAAGAATGACACGCCAGTCATTTTCGGAGCGCATATCGTGGGATACACAACGGGCTTGAAGAATGCGGAAAAAGGTTTGGAATTGAGCTTTGCGGAAGTCTGTAGAATAGAGTTCTTCAGGCAAACGGTTGGAAGTAGCCACAAGAACACCTCCAAGTTTGAAGAAGAAGACGAAAAGGGTTTGAACAATTTTGGCAGCAGCACTATCTAGTTAGTAAAGGGGAAGGGGTGTATGATGTTTTCTTTTCTTTTCTTTTCTTCTCTTCTCTTCTCTTCTCTTCTCTTCTCTTCTCTTCTCTTCTCTTGAGCCGTTTAAAATATACTTACATATCAGGAAGCATAAATTCATCCAGAAGAAGAACGGTACTGCGATCAATCATTTTCTCTGCAAGTTGGAGAAGAATAAAGTCATTTTCAAGACGCAACTTTGATCCAGAAGAACCCTTTTGGCGTCTTTTTTCCGATATTTGATGGATATGTCCATAGAGTGAAAGCATAAAGTTGTTGTAATGGATACGTTGTTTAGAAACATGGGGTAAAGAGTCAGCAAAAAGGTCCATGAGCATGGACTTTCCGCAACCACTAAAAAAATAAAAATGAAAAATTGAAAATGAGTTATAATTGAAGAGATTAATTAGAATGCTGAAAGTGACTTACACTTCACCGTAAAGCTAGATATTGTTATGGGTTAGTATTAGGTAGGTCTGAGTTATTTTTTTTTTTTTAAAAAAAAAATAAAAAAAGTATACTCACAAGAAGACCTTGAGGAGAGTTAAAGTTAAGAAGTTCTTCTTCATCTGATAATTGCTTTATAAGCTCTGTAGACTCTTCATCAGGTATATACCATGCTTTGCGTTCTTTTTCAGGATGGAGTTGGGCTTCTTGTTCTTGTTTGAGCTCGTGTTGCTACGAGAGTTAGTTATTTAGTAAGTAAGTTATTTTATATTTTTGTGATATTTGAATTGTCTGTAGAATTATTATTATTATTATTATTATTGTTATTGTTATTGTTATTGTTGTTATTATTGTTATTATTATTATTATTAACATACTTCTAGAACATCAGAAAGCTGGCGAATTCTCTGTTTAAAGTTTGCTGGAGGTTGATAATCAATAAGTCTATATGAAAGTTTTTGAAGTCTTTAAAAAAAAGATTATTAGAAAGAAAAAAAAAAAAAGAAATATAACTATTAGAAAATTATTTAAAACTTACTCAATAGCAGCCCTATGTTGTGCTTCATCTCTAAAAAGTTCTCCACGAGCAATTTTGTTTTCATAAATCTGGAGAGGATCAGTCAAAGTTAGTTCTGTGGAGTAAAAGCGTCTGAAACTTGCCATAAAAATGGCAGGGTTTTTCCAGACAGTTGAAGATTTTGCAATTCTCAACATTGGTATTATTGAAATAAAATAAAAATAAAAATAAAAATAAAATAAAATCAACTCTGGGTGAGTCAGTTTGACAAAAAAAAAAAAAAATACAAAAGAGGGCTTTTTTTTTATTTAAGTCCAAACATTTCTTATAAGGTAAATTTATCAATTATTAAAATCAGGGTTAGGGGTTTATATGCTCTCTATAGGTTTTTTTTTTTTCAACCCCTCCATTCAAATCATCACATAAAAAAAAATCATCTTTGCCAATCATCAACCAATAATGTCTACAACAACAAAAACAACAACAACCCGGCCTTGGTTCAAGGTCCCGGAACCCGTCCGTGTGATTTTCGATCAATTCCCTTTGGCCACATATCCAGATAAAGAATTATATACTTACAATGAACAACAACAACAAGATAATAGCAATGACCGAAAAACAACACTTTACGTCTACAACATTGATGAACCTAGTGGTCTACCCACAGACCCAGCAAGTATCGAACTCTTGGGATTGTTAAGACTTAAAGGCGCTAAATCTGCTCAGGTTTCAAAAGTCTCTGTTCATAGTGCTCCTACAAATGGTCCGAAGCAATTGCCATACCTCGTAGACGTGAAATTCACTCAGGATGAAAAAACTGGACGCACCAAACGTCAACGTGCAGTGTACTCGACCCCAGCTGCTGTGCGTCGCAATTTGCTTACAAGCAGTGGCAAAGGAAGCAGTTCTACAGGTATTACTTCAGGTCAAGCAGCCCTTTATGCATCTCTGTTAAGCACTGCTGTACATGACGCGTGGATTTTCACGTTGCTTGATAATGCAGAAACTCCAGCAACTGTTAGAGAACATGTTTACGGAGAAGGTGCTGAGCGCATTGGTGGAACATTACCTGGGTTTATTGAACGACATTTGCAAGAAGCATGGACGTTGGAACTTGCTGAGGCTTTACGTCCACGGTACCCTGCAGTTGTGGATACACTAAAGGGGGGTAGTAAATGGAAGGGAGGTTTTGTATCTAAGCTTTTTGTGGGTCCTCCAACAACAGTATTTTTTTCACCATCAAATGTTCAAGGTACTGCAGTTCGTGAAGAGGTCTATGCACGGGCCATTGATGCGTTACAGGTGTTTAGTTCGTTACTTGACGAGGCACCAGATGGATTTCTTGGAACTGGAGGAAGCCAAGATGACGATGATGAAGAAGAAGAAGAAGAGAGTAGTAATAAGAATAGTAGTGAAGATGTTTTAAGTGAAGGAGAATTTAAAGGATTGGGTCCATTAGATATTTTGCTGTTTTCATATGTTTATGCGATTCAGAATTATGCAACTGGGACTCCATTGGCGCGGGCAGTGGATAAGTTGAGCAATTTAGCTACACATGCATTGAGAGTTGAGCAAGGTGTATATAAGAATTAATGAAAAAAAAGAGAAAGAAAAAAAAAATATGCTATTAGTAGTAATAAATTATACAGAAAAAAAAATAAGAAAAAAAGAAAAACAAGTCGTTATTGTATTAATGAAAAGAGAAAGAATTGTTGATTAAAGTAATAAAAAAAATACTTGGTGATTTAATGTTAATGTTATTATGAAAAAAAAAAAAAAAAAACCCCAATTTTTTGTTATTATATTCTAATTCGGTCTTGGGTCTTAATGACGTGGATTTGCCAACCACAAAAGACAGCGAAAAGAGCATAGACAATGACGGCACCAAAGATGGTTGAAGCGACGGCCTTACCGTCTGAAGGGTCAGTGATAGAGCCAACCATAGACTCATGGCCGACGTAAAAGAGAATGCCAATGACAGAAAGAATGATGACTCCAAAGATGGAGAGACCAGTACAAAAGTACGCGCTAAAAGACTGTTTATAAAATAAAGATAAAAAGTTAGAGATTGAATTAATTATAAATGAAATATATTTAAAATGAAATTCTTTTATATATATATATATATAAATAAATAATGAAATCATACATACGCCGACAACAGGTTTCATTTTAAAAGATTTACTTTGGGGATTATATATATTTATATATATATTATATATATAAATATGTTGGAGGATAAGAGAGTATTTATGAATGTGTAGGAAAGAAAGGAATTGCTTTTTTATATATATAAAATAAATAAATAAATGAATGGTTGCAAAGCTTATATTTTAAAAAAAAAAAAATAAAATAAAATAAAATAAAATAAAAGGTTGCCATAGTGGAAGGCCGTCATGCAGGCAGACAAGCAGCCAAAAATTGAAATGGCTGTGGTGGTAGGAAAAGGCTGCTTTATGGGTTTTTTTTTTTTATTTATTATTATTATAATGGTAAGTTTATACTTATTTGGTAAGTTTTATATATAAGTTAAAGTAAGTAAGTTAAAGATTAGTCATTTTTATTATTAAATACTTTGTCATTAATTACAAATAAATCTCTGGCAGACCCTTGTCATTTTTTTTTCTTTTTTTTCTTACCCCTCGAAGAGCCTCAAAAAAAAAATAAAAAATAAAAATAAAAATAAAAATAAAAATAAAAATAAAAATTATTTTTTTTAAACAACCACACATACACATACACACACACATAAAAACTTCACCACCACCACCTTTAATTTATTTTTTTTTTTTTTTTAAATAAAATAAAAAAAAAAAATCAACTTTCTGACAAGACTTGTTAATAAACTCATTGTTATATATATATATATATATATATATATATATATAAATAACAACAACAACAACAACAACAACAACAATTATTATTATTATTATTATTACGCGTAGAAACAATTGTTTTGTTTATTTATTTATTTAACTTATAAAAAATCAAAAGGGGCTTTCCTATCATTAATTGAAAAAAAAATTAAAAATAAAAAATTAAAAAAAAAAAAGTATAAATATCCTTTCGCGTCCTTCTAAATTTTTTAAATTTTAATTTTTTTTTATTTTATTTTATTTTATTTTATTTCTCAACCACCCCTTATTTTTTTTTTTTATTTTTTTTTATTTTATATTTATTTTTTTTAGTTTATATTTATTTTATATTTATATTTATTTTATTTTATTATAATTTATCTACATTACCACCAATACCAAAAACAGAATTATAATATTAATATCATAATAATAATAACAATAAATATAATACCACCATTCGTTTCATAATCGCCACTCTGTTAAACTTGACCTTTTTTTTTATCTTTCTTTCTTTCTTTCTTTCTTTCTTTCTATCTTTTTTTTTAATTTCACTTTTTTTTTTCTAAAATCTCATGGACTCTAACTCATCATTTCAAATGTCAATGCCTATCCATGTTCCAGGCCACGCGCCTGCAAACTTGTCTATTGAAGAACAACAACAATCTGATCAGCAATTAATACAACAACCTTCCTCAGATTCAATGGCTTCTTTATCAGAAACACTCAACCATCTAATAGAATGTATGTCAAGCTTTCTATATTTCTCTCTCTCTCTCTCTCTCTCTCTTTATTTTTTTTTAAAATATAACCTTTCTCTAACACAATCTTTTTTTCTCTTTTAGTAAAATTCTTCCTCCTCACAGCTCCAACTAAATTACAAACCAGAGAAGGCATCCACAGACACACACTTCCAAATAAAGATCAAATCTCTTGTGTCGCTTGGAATGCCCTTTATTTTATTACAGGAACAGACATTGTCCGCTGTTTAACTTTCCGTTTCGAAGCCTTTGGCCGTGAAATCACCAATCGCAAAAAATTCGAAGAAGGCATCTTTTCAGACCTCAGAAACCTCAAATGTGATGGAGATGCTGTCTTGGAACAACCAAAATCACCCTTTCTAGACTTTTTGTATAGAAATAACTGCGTCCGAACTCAAAAGAAGCAAAAAATCTTCTTTTGGTGGTCCGTTAACCACGATAGACTCTTTCAAGATGCCCTCGAACGTGACCTCAAAAAGGAACTCTCAAATAAACGCTCTTCAACAACACCAGTCAGAGAACCAGCAATCTCGTTTCAGTACGATAGCACAAGAACACTCCATGACCAACTTCCAGATATCATTGACCGCTTCCCAAGGCATCTGGCTGACCTAGCAGACGCGTCTTCTCTTTTAACAAATATTACTCTGCCATCTGGACAAACCCTACAAATTCCTCCTTATACTGCAGGTGCTGCTTATCCTATCGGTGGCCCCACTATCCCCGGTCCTGTATTAACAACTCAACCACAACCACAACCACAACCACAACTACAACTACAGCCACAACCACAACCACAACCACAACCACAATTACAACAACCTCTTACCTTTCCTCAACAAGTGCCTCTTCCAAATGGACAAGTCAACCACCATCATCATACTCTCCCGGGTTCTCATCCTCACCATCATCATCAAATCCCGGCCTTTCTCCCCCATCATCTCGTTACAAACGATCCCCTTTCTCAACAGCAGCTGCAACAACAGCAACAGCAGCAACAGCAGCAACAGCAGCAACAGCAGCAACAGCAGCAGCAACTCATTCAAGCAAACCATCAGGTATCTTATATTGTCAATCCACAGCAACCTCCAATCCTTCAATCAAATGGCGTGTTTGTTACTCCCTCAGGTCAAGAGGTATTTTTCCCATCTTCTGAAGCGGCTCTAATGCAACAACAGCAACAACACTTGTTTCAAAATGCCCACCTAATTCAAGCAGTACAACAACAACAACCATTAATTCCGGCACCCGCAACTATTCAAGCTATTCACCCAACAATACATCCGGGAATGCATCCAACTGCTGCTGCTGCCGCTGCTGCCGCTGCTGCTAACAATACAATCCCACAACCTATCTATGCATACCCCCAGCCACAATACACTAATAGTGCGCTTCAAACCCCAATAGTAGCCACCCCCATGGTTCCAGTAATGCCAGCCCCACCCCAGGAAATTGTCACTACTAATATAATAAATCCCACTGCTACACCAAAATCGGCTGGCCTGATACAAGATGAGCAGTTACAACAACAACAACAACAACAACAACAACAACAACAACAGCCGAAACAAATTATAGAAACCCCGCGGGACGAGGACGGCCTTCCAAGCGATTTCCCATTAGATTATGTTGCCCAACTTGATCCTAACGATCCCTTTAGTCAGTTTGATCCAAGACCACTTTTTAAGAATTTTTCTTCAGATTTACCTTCTGATACTATCACCATGCCTGCACCCCCATTAACACTGGCTGCTCCACCTGCTGCTACTACTTCAACTCCAACAAGTCTAAGTGCTACTGCTATAACTACACCAGCTCCTTCAACAGCAATTACTACTGCCACTCTTGGTCCAGACGAATCCATATTTTCTTATAATAAATCCCAATATCACGTCATGTACCAACAAGATGCAAATGGTGCCTATACACCAGTTTTAGTTCCTGTTCAGCAAACACTATCTCAACAAGAGCCGACAGTTTCTTTGCCACCTAATACCAGTGCAGCAAAAGTATCAAAAACACCACAGAAACCTTCAAAACAGCAGCAACAAAATCGTGCAGCAGCTATTGTAAATGCAATTGAAAATGCTACTAGTGGTAGTAGTAGCGCTACAACAACCTCAGGTTCAAGTTCAGGTGCAAATAGTAGCGGTAGTAGTAGCAGTAATAGTACGGTTGTTGAAAAATCAGAGTACCCAATGTCACAGTTTTTCATTCCAACGCCATCCGAATCTGGATGTAGTGACTTGGCAGGATATCAACCAGATGTTGAAGCTGCTGATGATGAATCTCCACCTACTCCCTTTAGACAAGCATCTGCAGTTAAGCCTGTGGTGATAAACGGTGTACAAGTTCTGCCTACATCAGCACCAACAGCAGGATCAACTACTCTTTCAATCACTGGAGTCGCTTTAACGACTACTGCTACTTCTGCTTCTGCCATTCAGGCCCCTCCACTACCCGCACCCTCAGGTCATTATGCTGCAGGCCAGCATGACTCTACCGTGGAAGATGCCGCAGCTGCAGTTAATAATAATAACAACAATAATAATAATAATAATAATAATAATAACAACTCTGTAGCAGCAGAGTTTTTTGAAAATTACATGTTTATGGGTGACTCTGATCCTAGCGCGAGCTTGGTGATGCCATTTGGATTGTATCGAACGGAATGAAGTTATTAATAAATATAAATATATATTAATACATATATATAAAATAAAAAAAATTAAAAAAATTAAAAAAAAAAAAAAAAAGAGTATTTACATAAGAAGGAAGAATTTATAATTTATAATTTTAGATTAGACGAGATTTGTGTAAATCTCAATAACGTCATCGAGATCATCGAGAGCCCCAGCAAGTTTGCCAATAGCTGTACGGACCTCTTCGTCAAGATCGGCCTCCACAATTGCGGCATCATCATTGGGAGCATACTCAATCCCCATATCCTTCATGGTATAACCGGCCGCCTTGATTCCCTCGGCCACGCGTGCAGTATCTGCGACTTGGGCAGTAACAACCAGCATAATCTGGGAGTTGCTGCTATTGTTATTGTTATTATCGTCAATCTCGCCTTCCTCAGCAGCACGAGACGAAATATCTTCAACGCCAGGAATATCAGCAAGCTCGTCAAAGGCATCGTCTGCAGACTCTTGGCCGGGCTTCGGGGCACATTCCACCCAGCCCTGTTTGCGGAACATGTACGCGGTAGGCGCCATACTACCTTGAGCCTTGGAAAATGCAGCCTTAACCTGGGACACTGTTCGTGACTTGTTATCAGTAAGAGCCTCTACCACAAACGCAACACCTGCGGGGCCCAATCCTTCATAAACAGCAAGCTCTGAAGGCTTTGCACCGGCGGCATCTTTCTCTAATCCAGCACCACGGCGGATCGCACTTTCAATTAACTTCTTGGGTACATTTGCACGAGCCGCATTTTCAATGGCCATAGCCAGACGTACATTATTTGCTGGATCAGCACCACCAACACGAGCAGCAACAGCAATTTGTCCTCCAAACTTGGTGGCTAATTTATTACGTGCTGCATCGTTCTTGGCCTTGTCATGCTTAATAGTAGACCATTTGGAATGACCACTGGATGTACATGGAGTCGCATGGAAGTGCCGCGAGAAAAAGAGATTGAGAAATGTGAGGGATGTAGAGGATGAAATTAAAGTAGCGGCGACTGGACGGCGGGGGATAAGTGCGGACATTTGTGATGAGTTAGTTGGTTGGTTGAGTGGTTGATGTTGATGTTGATGATTTACTGTAAGGTTTAAAAAAAACAAAAAAAATAATTTGTATGGGCAGTTTGAATGTTTGAATTTTTTTTTTAAAGTATTTAGAAAAATATATTTAAATATTTGTTTTGTTACAATAAATTATTTAAATGTCACGTGTTTTTTTTCTTTTTTTTTCGAGTTTTCAACAATTGGCTGGAAAATAAACTCTCTCCAGTTTTGGATGCATTAATAAAAACTTTGAAAAAGTATGGAAAAAAATAAAATAAAATAAAATAAAATAAAATAAAATAAAATAAAATAAAATAAAATAAAATAAAATAAAATAAAATAAAATAAAATAAAATAAAATAAAATAAAATAAAATAAAATAAAATAAAAAAGTTTAATTTTTTTTTTTTTTTAAATTAGAAAAAATTAAAAATAAAATATATAAAAGAGAATTAAAAAAAAAAAGGAAAAAAAGCATTTATTTATAATTAAATTTGATTTCAAAGTCAACTTTTTTATTTTTTAAAAAAAAAATGAGTTTTGGAAAAAGAAAAAATTAAAGCTCCGATACGGGGAATCGAACCCCGAACTGCTCGGTGAAAGCGAACCGTGCTAGCCGTTACACTATATCGGATTCTTGGTTGTCAATTTTGTAAATATACTTATATAAGCCTAAATTTGTTTTAAATGTAAACTCTGTAGCATGAACCGGTGGCCAGATGAATAAAAACAAACAAACAAACCGGTGGCCAGTATGGACAAGAAGGATAGCGCAGATGCCGATGTTATATAATTCTATAACCCTTGAATAAAAACAAACAAACAAACAAACCGGTGGCCAGGTTGGTTAATTTTAACTCTCCTAATCCTTGTAAGCAGGCATCAGGACTTATTTTTTCGGACTGTTGGAGATGCAATGTTGAAGCCAAAATTAAAAGTTTATTATTAAAATGAAAAAATATATAGTATGGACAAGAAGGATAGCGCAGGTGCTGATGTTATATAATTCTATAACCCTTGAATAAAAACAAACAAACAAACAAGCCTTTTTTTTTATTTTTAATTTTTTAAATTAAAGTATAATACTTTAATTATAATAATTAATAATAATTATAATAATTAATAATGAAAAAAAAAAAAAATTATGACCCCCTCCCCCTCCCCCTTAATAATTTTTAAATAAGTTTTAATTTGTATTTTTTTTTTTAGTCTAAGAATAAGTATTTTTTTTTTTTTTGCTTTCTAGAAATAAAAACTTTTAAATCTTAAAGCTTTTCTTAATCTTAATATTAATCACTTTTTTTTTTTTTTTTTTTTTTTTTTTGGTATCATTGAAAAAGATTGATTAACTTTAATAGATTTAATATATTGTTCAAATTTGGTTTTTATTAAGAAAAATCATATACTTTGTTTTTTATTTTTCTTATTTTAGAATAAATTGCGTAATATATATAACTATATATAGTTCATTGTTTCAAAGCTTTCTCACCGTGTCTTGAAATTGTTCTCACAAAAGCCATCTATAGGTTTATGTAATTAATTATTTTTTTTTGTCTTCAATCACTCAGATTCGTTTACAAATCTTGACGGATGTTAACCCAAACGTTGATGTGTTTTTGATCTGAGTATTTAAAACTATAATATATAAGGTTGTCTTATGGTCACTATTTTGACTTTATATATATCAATAGTGATGATCAGCCAGTTAAAAACCAACCCCTCAAATAAATATATATATACAAGATTGTTACAATCCAAATGTATGTCAACTTTTAAGAGATTCTTAAGAGAATTGTATTTATCAGGAATATATGGATAAAATCAAATACAATGATTAAATAGAAATGAAATTTTATTTTTTTTAATTTTATTTTTTTCGTAAATTTAGATATATATATATATCTATAAGAACTGTTATAATTATATCAATAGATGTTTGGATGGTATTTTCAAGGCTTCTTTTCGCGTGATAAACCAATTGGATTATAACAAGACAAGATTGAAAGTCCATTAAGAAGTTGGAATTTTGCTAAAGGTAATAAAACATAAATTGATAATATTTAAGTAGAATGATTGATTGATCATCAACGACCGATTTTAAAACTGTTATAAACAACCAAATTCTACACAAACTAAAATCATTAGAAAAAAAAAATATCAAAATAAATATGACAATTTTTTTTTTTTGGTTCAAATTTCTTTAACCACTAAATTGAAAATATTTTATTCTATAACTATATACTACAGTTCTCCTAACTTAATCAAAATAAATGTTACTTTTCAGGAACCCATCAGAATAAACATAAAAAAACAAGATAAAAAAAAACTTTTTTTATACAAAAACAAAAAAAAGTAATTGCGAATTCTGTGGATCGAACACAGGACCTTCAGATTAAACTGGGACTGTAGTTATTTAACTTCAGTCTGACGCTCTCCCAACTGAGCTAAATCCGCTTATAAAAAAGTAAGTACCAGGATATACTTAACGAACTTGTAAAGGTAAGCAGTATTTTTGTAATGATTTTTGATTAAAGAAAATTGAAGATAGAAAATTTAATATTTTGTTAATCATCTGAATAAAAACAAATGATTTTGTTAATCGGTCACTTTTAACTGAATAAATTTAAAAAACTTGATTTTCAGATACCTCCCCCTTTTCCGGAGGAGTGTAGAAAACTACATACCTCGCTTGAACCCCTAGGCTTTACTGACGCTAGGAAAGTTGACTCTTTGGTTTAGTTTAATTAGCTTGTAGATAGATGATTGCTGGTAGTGTTTTAGATGAGAGCAATTGAAAAATACATTACACCTTGCCAATTGTGCCCTAACAAAATGTAATCCTTATTAAGCATTTCACAAACTCTTAATAACGATTTCCTCTTCATTTTCAACACGTTAATAACCAAAACACAAACTCTTATTAAGCATTTGCACAACCCTTCATTAAAAATGTCCTAAATGCATGATTCTTATTTTTTAAAAATATTTTACAAATACTACAACACTTTATTGACAATACTATATCATTTTATTGACAATCGTAAGGGCTAATATTAGAATGAAAGTGGTTTAAAAATTTTTATAACGATGGAATTTTGGGGTACAAATTTGTATATATAAGTACTAATTAACTACCATTTTATCATTAAAAGTATGGTTGTGGCTGACTAATTTTAAAAAAATTAAGATTTATAAATTAAGGGCTTGCGTTTTCCTTAATAACGTGTTGTGTAATGTTTAATAAGAAAAGTCGATTTTGGGGTTTCAAGTAAATTTTTTGTTTTTGTCAATTTTGTATGGTAAAAAATATTTTTGTTAGGGCACAATTGGCAAGGTGATTAGGTTTTTTTTTTTGTTCACTACCCCGTACAATCACCATCAAAAAATATCACCACACATACAACACAAGATCTCTAAAAGTCGTTGCGAACATATCTAAATTGTCAACCAAAAGAAAAAAAAAAAAAAGAACTATTAACTTCAATGTTTTAGCAAAAAGAAAGCTCCGATACGGGGAATCGAACCCCGAACTGCTCGGTGAAAGCGAACCGTGCTAGCCGTTACACTATATCGGATTTTTTGTTGTTTCTTTTTGTAAAAGAATATTAAAAACAAAACGGAGCTCATATTAGTATAATACCCAATAATGTTGCCAATAATTTAATAACCCTTGAATAAAAACAAACAAACAAACAAACAAACATTGCCAATAATTTAATTTTTAACAAAAACAAGTTAAATACTTTTAAAATTTTGAAAAAATAAAAAAAAGAATGAATATATTCATATTTATATTATGAGTATATATCTCATAGCGTTGACACTGGTGCTATATATCTGAATGAAAACAATCGATTGCCAATGGCTAATTTACTTTTGAAATATTATTAATGTTTGAAATATTATTAATAATAATATATGATGAAACCATTTAGATATAGGGCGGAATTGTTTCAAGATATATATATATATATATATATATATATATATATAATATAAAAGTAACTAAAGTGAGGATTTTGTTTATTTATTTATTTATTTGTTTATTT
This sequence comes from Magnusiomyces paraingens, assembly GCF_902498895.1. Classification (NCBI taxonomy): domain Eukaryota; kingdom Fungi; phylum Ascomycota; class Dipodascomycetes; order Dipodascales; family Dipodascaceae; genus Magnusiomyces; species Magnusiomyces paraingens. The sequence goes on from NW_022474067.1 coordinate 1,655,676, forward strand.
TATTTTATTTATTTATTTTTTTTTTTGGTAAGTTCAGGAACTAAAATTATGTTGAGCCATCATAAATCCTCATCCTCTTTTTGAAATGACGGATGTAATTTTTAATTTACCAAACTTGGGGGGAGGAATAAAAAAAAGATAAAATATTAAAATGAATGAAAAAAATAAAATAAAATAAAATAAAAATTTAATCATTTAAGTTTCAAGTTATTGTTTCATTTTTTAATTTTTTCAATTCTAAACCCAAAGTGGAAAGTAACTATATTTAACCGTTATTTGGTAAATTCCCTATACTTGATCAGTTAACAAAAATGGCTGGTTGAGAAAAAAAAAATAATAATAATAAAAAGAAGAATTTAGAAGATTTTGTTATTTACAGTTGCATTTTTTTTGTTGAATATTAGATTGTTAATATTTTCAAAGTATATAATTTCATATATATATATATATATATATATATATAAATAAAAAAATAAATTGGTTAATTTATTTATAAACAATCAACTCTTATCTTAATTAAAAATGATATAAATATATTAGTGTACTGAGAATTACACTTATTAGGAGAATATCTAAGAATGAAAAAAAAAAAGAAAAATCTCCCACAAAAGTAGTTAGTTGAAATTGAATTTTTTTTTTTTTTTTTCCCTTTTGGCAGTAAAGCATAAAATGATGAAACTTTTAAATATAAAAAGGGATTGCTTTAATAAATGTAAAGGGGGAGGGAAAAAGTAAATAATTGAAAAAAAAAAAAAAAAAAAGGGATACAGAAGAGAGAGAAAAAAAAGAATGTTTGAGTTAATTAAATTTTTTTTTTAAATTTCATTTTAACAAATATATTAAAGTAATTTATTATTATTAACAAGATAAAAGAAATCAACTAACTAAAAATACAACTATATATATATATAAAACTAAACAAATAAAAAAAAACAAATAAAATCTTTTATTATTAAAGATAATGATAAACCAGTTCTTTTAATATTAGAACGATTGAAAAACAAGAATATATGAAGTCATAAATAAAAAAAAAATAGCAGCCATTCTTAAACTTATAATAACCTCAACTAAAATAAATACCATCACATCTGCCAGATCTAAGATGAAGATGAAGATGAAGATGACACAGGACGTGTAAGTCTGGGCTTACATCTAGGACACTCATATGGTGTGGTAGTAGTGCCTGTGCCCACTTTAGAACATGGTACCATTCGCTTGTCAGCTTCTCGACAGGTATCAAAAATCACAGCATTAAAGTGGCCACACTTGTAGTGATCTGTGTTTTCAGTGCACATGCTGTTTAATCAAGTTGATTGAAGAGTATATGGAAGTTTAATTTGAAATGAACAATATAATTGAAAAAAGATGATAGATAATGATAATAATTATGATTATATATATATATATATATATATATATATATATATATTTAAAAAAATTAAAGGATTGTCCATCCCTTTTATATATTTTTCTAATTTCCAAAAAAATCCCTCTACAGCGCTTTTTCATTCCGTTAAGTCTTTTTATTTTTTTTTCTCCTCCCCTTAATTAATTAATTAATTTTTTTTTTAGTGCCTGTCAAAATCTTCATCAAGTTAAATTTCGTATCAAAGCCGCAGTCTCAAATCTACGTAGTACCCTGTCACTTACAGTACTGGATATATCATCAACTCAAACATTTTATTTTTTTTTATTTTATCAAAATTATCAAAATTATCCAGGTTTTCAAAAAACAAACATCTATCTCTTTTATTTTTCATTCATTTTCATTACAAGAATCCGTCAATATAGGTATAGTTAAACATTATATTTATAAAAAAAAAAAAGATCAACTTCTTCTTCATAACAAAAAAAAACAAAAAAAAAATTAATCCTGAAGATTGAGATCTCCCAAATCATCAAGAAGTTCATCAAGACCCACTTGGGGAGCATTGGTATCATATTTACCCTCATCCTCATCCTCATCCTCATCATCGTCCATGCTATTAGGATTACGAGGTAGATTATTCTGATTGCTCTTGTACAAATTGACATTGCCACGCAGCTCTCTATCCTCTTCCAGCTCCTGCAAAAACATTTCATAATCACGTTCAACCCGATCAAGATCATTCTTCGACACTCGGGCATCATCTTCAATATTGTGTTCCTTGGCCATGCGTTTAAGCTTCCAGTTGCGACCACGGTTCTTTCTCTTACCAGGATAGTGCTTCTTAACAAGCACAACATCTGGTGCAACCCCAACACGAAGAGAATCAAACTCTCGGCTGTTAAAGTTCGAGTTCACCAAATAATACCCAAGAACACTATCTCCAGGACGTAAAAGAGCACCCAGATGTGTACGAAGCTGATAAGTCTGTGTGTTGCGTGAAATATCGCTGGCTCGAGCAACCTCAATATCAGCAAGCGCAAACTTGCCCCGCATAGGACCCAAAGGTTCAACATTAAGAACAATAAACTCCACAAGCTGAGATGAGTCAGCAAGCGATGCAAAGGGAGTACGCCAGTACACAGGTGCTGTTAGCTCTGCTGTTTGCAGAGTATTGGGATCGAGGAACTGCAAAGTATTGCTGACCTTGTTGCATAAAACAACCGGAGAGATATTGTGCAATGCATTAGCAACGTCTGCAGGTAAAACAACCAGATCATCACGGCAAATCGGTACAATCTCAACAGAGTATGAAAATTTGTAGTTTTTGGTGGCAGAGTGGGTATCAATAGAAATAAGCTCTTCAGATCGCTTATACTTAACGGGAGCCACTGCCGACAGGAAACTCAGCATATTGACGGCATGATTTGGTGTTGCATAATAGAAATCAAGACCATCTCGGTTTTCCTTTATAGAAACAGTATCAAGATGCGCACTATGTTTAAGAATGAGCTGTTCCAAGTAAAAAAAGGTACGTTTATGGGGGACTTTTTGACGCAGTTGAACCACTGCTTTCCATGTATTGACGGTAAAGGATCGTGCACAGTCAGGACACTGGCATGCATTGACAACGTATTCGACTTCAAAACTTTGTTGAACAATAGTATTTTGTGCAGCTTCTCCCTGGATTGTAAGTTTAACCTTGATTCTGCGAGAATGTGGTTCAGTCCAGATGAACTTGGCATCTACAAGACGGACTTTTCCAAGACCTTTAAGACGGCGTAGACACAGCGCCAGTAGTTCACGACTTTCTGGCTGTGCTGCGATCCATTGTGAAGGAGGTTGGAGAAACCGCTCGCAGTTACGGCAAAAGTGGATTGTGGCTTCACGCGGAATTCCTGTGGAAATGTCGGTTGTTAGTCGGATACAGTCCTGGCACATAACGAGTCCTGCAGCACCAACAATCGGAACACCACAGTTACAACATAGAACTGTGCATGCACTTTGAGGGATCATAGATCCACCACCTGAGGTGGGTGTGAGTTGGTAATCGTAATTCATCTTAGAAGACAGATACAAGATGTGTTTGAGTGTGTGTAAGTGTGTGATTTATATGATTTTGTGTAATTGATTTTATGATGAGAAAAAAAAAATGCTTTTTCAAATAGAAAAAAAAATTTCCAAAAAAAAAAAAAAAAAAAAAAAAAATTACGTAATATTTACTTAATCTTAAAAGTTTCCAAAAAAAATATATTTCTAAAAAAATAAATAAAAATGTAATGTCATAGAGTCACGCGAGACTTTTTCATATAGCGTGGCAATTAAATAATACTTAAAATATAAATCTAAAGGTACAGGTACTAAATGTTGTTTTTTTTATAAATATACCCTAACCCATATAACACATACACTTTTTTTTTTTTTTATTTTTTCAAAATTTTTTTTTTTTTTTTTTTTTTTCTAAGTTGCCGTGTGTGTGAAAATTCTACATCACCACCACCACACAATTCTCGACACGCACACACAAAAAAAAAAAAATTCTCTCCTTTTTTTTTTTTTTTTTTTTTTTTTTTGATTGATTGATTGAAGAAAAAAAAAAAAAAAAATTCATTGCCACCACACCACAGTCAAAAAAAAAAAATATAAATATATATTTATATATTTATAAAAAAAAAAAAAATCATTACCACCACTTCATCTACCTCAATTTACACACCATCACCATCATCACCACCACCACCACCACCACCACCACCACAACCAGATCAAACTATTACTACTACAATTTCTATTTATTTTCATAATCATAATTGTAATCTTCATCATATCCAGTCTCTTTAAATTTAGTTTCTAAGACATTCATCTGAAGATCATCACTTTTTCATATACTTGTTCTTTACACACTCTTATCTCGCATAGACTGTATGTTTATACAATCCAATCAATCTACAATAACTTTCTTTCTTTTTCTCTTTTTTTTTTTTTTTTTTTTTTCCTAATCATATACAAACGCGTTTTCATGTAGATCTTAACTTTATTTCAGTATATACTAACCAATTTTCTTCTTTTTCTTCTTCTTTATTTCAATATCTCTAGTATCTCTAGTATTATCCTCAATTAGATCATTTCTTCAACTGATTGGTAATCATCTTTCTCAAGTCTTCTTTCCAATCAGCTCATACATATATATATACATAGACTTGCCGGCATCTGGCTCTACTATACTTTCTTCTTCCTCCTATTCCCCCCCCCAATTTTAGCCATTTCTCGTCAACTCCCTTCTGACCAACAATTGTCAGGACCTTCAGTCATTGACACACTGCTGAACTCGCACGATTATCACTCGGGTTCGCATTCCCAATTACCTTCCAACATTCAGCCGTTGACTACTCAAAATATAAATCATACGCCCCAGGGCGTAGGTGGCAGCAGCAGCACTGGTGGATCCACCAACAATACTAGTAACAATAACAATAATAATAACAACAATACCAATAGTAACAACATCAACAACAACAACAACAGCAACCTTAATAGCATTATACCCCCCGGGAGCTCCAGTAGCAATAAGGGCTCTTCAGTTACTTCTCCAATCTCTTCTGCTGGCTCTTCTTCTTCTTTCAACAAATCTTCCGAATTAGCTCAGATTGTTGTGGCCCAACTTACTGTGCTATCCACCACTATTTGTGAAGAAAATTGGGACTACACTGTAAAACAAATCCATCAGGTATGTACTTTTTTTTTTTTTTTTTTTTTTTGTTGTTGTTTGTTGTTGTTGCAATAGCAACTTTTTAGAGGGGTGAAGACCAAAACCATAAAATCATTTTTTTTTTTATTTTTTTTAAAAAAATATTTCTTTCTTCCTTTTCCTCCTAACCTTTTACTAATTTATTATTATTTTTTTTTATTTAAATATAGCTCATTGATCAAAACGGACCTGAAGTCTACGCTAAATTTTTCAGACGTCTCATCCTCACTTGCTCTCCTCAAGTCTTTAGCAAGACCCAGACCCAATCCCAATCTGGAAATAAGAGTGACCACGTTCCATTTGCTCTCCGCCTCCTCACTGAAGAAGTCAAATCTCTTTCATCTGATCCTTCTATCTCTTACCGCTTTGCTGTTTCGGTGACTTCTGATCGTGACCCAATCAAAAATTTTGACTTAATCACCTTTTTCAATTTCTTTCAACTCGATTCCTACCAGCAATCCGTTCTTTCTATTTCAATCAAAAACTCAACTACTTTAGACTCATTTAAACAACAGGGTATGTTTCTTAATTTTTTTTTAACTTTTTTTTTATACTAACAACTTTAAAGCTTTTGATATTCTTCAAAAAGAGTTTACTGGCTTGATTGAAATCATCTCAAATAAGGATCTTTATCCACAAACACTCACATCCGGCACTCTTTCTACCTTCTTTAAGCAATACGCCCAGGACCCTGTTCCTCCTTTCTTCTTTGCCGAAAAAAGAAAACTTCTTTCCGCAATCATTTCTCGCCTTGAGCACGAGCCCCTCCCTAGTGACCTCCAACTTGCTTATACTAATATGAGTTCTGCTGAAAACAAAATCAATACTCTCAGCGGTTTGCTCCAACTTCAATTAGGCTTTACTCTGGCTGCCCCTGATGGTACGCCTTTGCCAAACCCTCCTCCTGTTGAAGAAATTCCTACCTCTTCTGAACTTTCCTATAAGATTTCAAATCTTCCCAAACCTATTACTGATGCCGATGTTGCTGAGGCCCTAATTGTGCTTTCAAATACAACTAATGGCTGGGACTGTATTCTTATCGCTGATGCTTTTAGCGAAGCTTCCAATCTTAAAAACATCAACTGGGATAATGTTTTTAACCATTTGGAGTCCCCCATTCAATATGATGGCGAATCACTGTCTCTTAGTCTTAATCAACCCAAACTGGTTAATTTTTCAAACCTTTTTGCTAAGATTAATGACGATATTGTTGCGGCATTTTACTCCCGCGCTTGGAATGATTCTAATATTCAACTGAGCATTTCAATCAACTCCTTTTACATTCCTCCTGAGCTCTTTGAATTTCACAAGCATAACCTTGCAATGGTCCTTACTCCTCCTATTTTTGCAAATGCTCCTGAATCCATTATGCGCAGAGCTGGTCTCTTATACCACCCCTTTAATATTTCTCCCATTGTTCACAGGTTTTTAGAATCTGTTGCAAAGGAAGACGGAAAGGGTCATGCAACTAAGTTTTTGGATGCTCACGGCAAGGAGTTTTCTGAGCTCTTCTTTTTTGGTGCACTTACCTTACCAGAACCAAGACCTCCTATTATAGAGCGTGTTATTGAGAATCTTTTTGAGCTCACTTTCCTTCGTCACGTTGATAATGAGCTCACTTTTTATGCTTTCCCATTTTTCAACAAGAATTATCTTGTCCAACGTCTTTTTGATCAGTACAATAAAGACCCTCTTTCTATTAGTTACATTTTCGATGCTGCTCGGATCGCCAATATTATATCTGACCTTTTAACCATTGATCACCCTGCTTTCACTTTGGAAATCGCTGCCACTGCTGATAAGTATGGTATCATTTCTTTTACAAACTTTTTAAAGGATAAAACTGCTAATGGTGATCCTGTCTTTGTTGGTGCCCTCATTGACTTTTTGGAACTCAAGGCTTCACTCGAGTATACTCAAAATCAAAATGGTGCAACTCCATCAACCGGGCTTGCCCTTCGCTCTGTCGCTGCTGCTCTTCAATTGTTGAACACCATTGATATTCCTCCTGAAAAGTTTGAACAGTACAAGGCCATTCAAATCCAGTGCCTTCAATCTTACCCTCGTCTCATCAATTTTGGACAGGGCTATGATGACGCCATTTTGGCTTATACAAAGTCGAACTCTTTCCCCCCTGATGTCGAATGCGAGATGAAGCTTTCGTATCAACGAATGTATGAGCAACAAATTGAGATTCGAGAAATCATTACCAAGCTCCAAGGCTTAAAGCAGTCTCATGATCCTCACGATCAAGATGTTTTTGCTTGTATGGTACACTCACTTTTTGATGAGTATCGCTTTTTCCCTGAATATCCTCTAAATGCTCTTGCAACTACTGCCGTCCTTTTTGGGTCCTTAGTTTATTTCCAGCTCATTGATGGTATGCCTCTTTCTATTGCCCTTCGATTTATCCTTGATTCTCTTCGCCAACCTGTCGATTCCAATATGTTTAAGTTTGGTCTCCAAGCATTGGTTGAATTTAAAGAACGTCTTCATGAGTTCCCCAAGTACTGCCATTTACTTTTGGAAATTCCTGGTCTTCAAATGCATCCTCAATTTTACCAACAAATCAAAGATATTGTTTCCGCTCCTGCAATTATGGGTAGTGGATTCATTGATAACAAACAAAATTCTTCTGTTTTATTTACCGCCATCAACTTTAACTGTCAGATCCCAGAGGAGGTTCGTCAAGATGAACCTTCTGCTCCAATTATGGAACGCATCATGTTCCATATTAATAATTTGGCTCCGGATAATCTTCCCGATAAGTCAAAACAAATTGGCGAGATTTTAACCCCAAGCTATCTCCGCTGGTTTGCTTCTTACATTATTGGCCAACGTGCAAAGCAAGAGCCAAACTTCCATCCCATTTATATTCAACTCATCAATACTTTGGAGTTTAGAACAATTGATCTTTACTTTTCTGAGGTCACTTATTTTGAGATTTATAAACTTTTAAATGCTCCTGAAAATCAAGTCCCCGGTGGAGAAGATAAACGCCGCCATTATATGAAAAACCTTGGCTTGTGGTTGGGTCTTTTACATTTGAGCCGCAATAAGCCTATTTTACACAAGAACATTGTTTTCAAAAAGCTTTTGTGCGAGGCCATTGACCACGGAAAGCTTGCTGTTGTTGTCCCTTTTGTTTGTAAGGTATTGGATGGTGCTAAAAACTCTCGGGTTTTCAATCTCCCCAACCCTTGGACAATGGGACTTTTAAAGGTTCTTGCCGAACTTTATGATTTTAAGGAAATGACACTTCCTCTCAAGTTTGAGATTGAAGTTCTTTGCGCCGAGTTTAACATAAAAGTACAGGATTTGGAGCCTTCTTTTATACTCCGCAATTATGTTGCTCATCATGATCTTGACCACCGTATTAATAACGAGTTTCAAAAGCTCAATTTGTCTAAAGATGTTGGCCCTCCAATGTTGGACCAAGTTTCCAGCCCTGCCATTAATAATGATATGGCTATTTTGTCTGCTCAACCTGTTGTCTACCCTATGACTCAGAACAAACTTCTTACTCCTGAACAACAGCAGTTTCAATTACAACAACAACAGCAGCAGCAGCAACAACAACAACAGCAGCAACAACAACAACAACAACAACAGCAGCAACAGCAGCAACAACAGCAACAACAGCAGCAGCAACAGCAACAGCAACAGCAGCAACAACTTCAACAAGGCATCGCATCTTTTAACGAGGCTGCTTACTTTGAACTTGCAGCCAATTTGGAGCTTGTTGGTAGTTCTGAGATTATCACAAATCCTAACAAGAAACATTTGTTTAGTGTTGCTGTGGAAAAAGTTATTACAGATACTCTTGGACTAATTGTTGATCGTTCAGTTGCAATTGCTTCTATTGCCACACAGTCATTGATTCGAAAGGATTTTGCTTATGAGGTTGACGCCGATCGTGTTCGCCTTGCCGCTCAGAATGTTATTAAGCACTTGGCTGCCAATTATTCTTTGGCTTCTGCTAAGGACCTTTTGAAAGAGTCATTAAGCAGCATTGTGCGTGACTTGTTTCTCAATTCTAACCAATTCAACAATGAAAATTCATATCCCGTTGATCAAGTCAATCTTGCTATTAATGACAACATTGATAATATTTGCAAGATTATTGAGCAAGCTACTGTTGACCGTGCTGGTATTGACATTGATATTGCTCTACGTGACGATTTGAATAGACGTCGTATTGCTCGTGAGACTGGCACCTCTTTTGCTCCTGATGTTCCCAACTACTCGCTGCAACTACCTGAGCCATTTAGGATTGATCCTAATGGGTTGCAACCTCAACAGTTTGCCATTTATGAGCACTTTGGTCATGCTCGCCCTCTTTCTGATCCTGTTTTGACTGCTACTGAACAACAACTTCAGGAGCAGCAGCTTTTACAGCAGCAACAGCAGCAACAGCAGCAACAGCAGCAACAACAGCAGCAGCAACAACAGCAACAGCAGCAGCAACAACAACAGCAACAACAACAGCAGCAACAACAGCAGCAGCAACAATTACAAGTCCAAGCACAAACACCTCTTGTTCAGGAATCTACTTTGCAACAATTAGGTGAACAAGCTGATCCTTTGGCCAACAATCTCCGCGCTCTTGGTGGCTTTTTAAACCCTAGTGAGTTCCCTGCGGACCAGCTTCAGCAGTTTATTGATTCAGTATTTAGCCATGTGATTACCGAGCTACTTAATATCCAGGCTCTTACTGTGAAGAACCCTAATGCTACTTTGGCTGATTTGAAGCCTGATGACAAAATCATTCTTGGTCTCGGAGGTTTAGTTTCTGGTCTTGGACTCAATCGTAATGAGATTCTTCTTGAGAAGGTGACATCAGAAGTACTTACTACTCTTTTTGGCGAGGTTGAGAATAATTTGTACCGCGAGTGCCTTGCTTACGTTGTTGATCAACTTTCCATTGTTTCTCCAATTACTCAACGTGAAGTTAGTCTTTTTATTTTAACTGGTGACACTGCCATAAAATGCAACCCGGACGCCATTGTTACTCTTGTCAAGTTTGGAGTTGTTTCTTGGCCCGATTTTGATTTCCACTTGGCCACATTAGTGCGTTCCTCCAAGACTGCAGACTGGGTCAAGTTTGCTTGCGATCTTATTGGTAAAGCGGTAATTAAATCCAAACCCTTAACTTTCCAAAGTGACTTTGCCAATACTTTAGAAGCTCTTGAATCCGTTGCATACCCAAGTGATTCTGAAAGTGAAGAACTTGAGGAGGAGGATGAAGATGAAGAAGAAGAGGAGGAGGAAAAGCGTGAAGAGAAAAAGAGGAGTGGACGCAACAACAAGAAGAAGGAACAGGAAGTCAAAGAAACTGCTGAAGTCAAGGGGGAGCAAAAGCCTCTATCTCCTAGCAAGGAACAAGTTGCTTCTTTGATGGAAAGTTTGGAGAAGCACAATTTAGTTTTGTCTTCGCCTTCTGTCCCCAAGCGTGCTCAGATGAGTTTAATTTTTGCCGAGTGGCATCAGCTTTTAAATCGTGCTGGTCTAAAAGACCGCTTTTTGGATTCTTTTGTCTACCAATTGTCTAAGCGTGGTATTTTAGCCAATGATGAATCTGTGACTATGCTTGTTCGTGTTGCCATTGAGTCTTCAATTAAGGAATTTAATAATGTTGTTGCAACTGAAGATAAGAGACTTCCTTTGGAAAAGTCTACCAGGTATAACGTTGTTGATTCATTGGCTCTGTTACTTGTTGCTATTATTAAGAATAGCAGAGGCACTGAAATTGAGTCACGCATTGCCTACTTTAAGCTTTTGCTTGGCGTAATTACTCTTAAGATATTTAACGATCACGAGGAGCACGGCGAGAAGTTCCCTGAGCAGCCATACTTTAGACTCTTGTCGACGTTTTTGTCTAGTTTTGCACACTCTTGCAGTGAAGACCCTATTGCAGCTGGTGCCTATATTGCTCTTGCCGAATCATTTTATGTTTTGCAGCCTATTTGCTTGCCTGGTTTCACCTTTTCTTGGATTTCTTTGATTTCAAACAGGTACTTTATGCCCTTGTTGCTTTCTTTACCTGAAAAGAAGGGATGGGGGTCCATGGTCAACTTGCTTGATGCTTTGTTAAGATTTGAGAGTTTGTATGCCCAGGGCAAAGAGTTCCCACAGTCAATTGCTTCTATTTATAAGAGTACTTTACGAGTCTTTTATGCTACTGTCAATGATTTCCCTGAGTTTGTTTTAGAATATCATTGGACATTGTTAAAACACATGCCATCAAGTTTTGTACAGCTACGAAATCTTATTTTGTCTACATTCCCTCAAGGCACACCATTGCCTAACCCACTGACGCAAGGCTTGAAAGTCGATCGCTTGCAGGAGATTCGCCAGAATCCACCGATTGCCATTGATCCTGCTGATGACTTGGTTTTGTATGGTCTCAAGTCTCTAGTTGATAGATATTTACAAGAGCCTAGTGATAAACTTGCTAGTGGTATTGTCAAGGGGTTATACTTGCCCAAGTCACATGGCGAGTCGGGAATTGGATTTGATGCTGTAAGTGTTGATAGTGCAGCTGTTAATGCTCTTGTGCTTTACATTGTGATGGATGCTTCTAAGGAGCCTGTTGAGGAGGGTCAGAATGCTCCTTTGTTTGACCGGGATTCTTCTCACTTATCATTGATTTCTGAGCTTCTTGAGCGGTTAAGCATTGAAGGCAAGTACTTTGTGTGCGAGGCTATGGCCAACCAGCTTCGGTATCCTAATCGTCACACACATTTTTACAGCTGTGTTTTGTTGAGTTTGTTTGGGACTTATGGAACCATGCGGTTGGGTGATTTGAAGAATGAGGTGTGCCAGTTAATTACACGAGTTCTTTTGGAGCGCATCATTTCTAACCGCCCTCACCCATGGGGTCTTGTTATTACATTTACCGAACTTTTGCGTAACAACAATTATAAGTTTTGGGAGCTTCAATTTACTAAGGAGCATCCTGAGATTGAGCGCATGTTTTCATTATTGTATGATCATATTAGTGGAGGTGGGTCAAGCCCATTTTCGCTAGGGACCGCGAGCACTACAATTACTGGAGGCAATAATAACAATAATAACCCTGAACAGCAACAGCACCCGTCGTTGTCAACGTCTTCGTTGTCAACTCAGGTAGAGTCGTCGGTTACACCTAATGCAGCAGCAGCAGCAGCAGCATCGGGAGCAGCCGCGGGTTCTGAAGCTAGTGTCCTGGGTCAACCTTTGTCGGTTCAGGTTGCCCCGGGTCAGAATTAAGGAATATATAATTGAAGTATATATAATTTAATGAATGAGAATATATATATACTAAATTATTTATATATTTAAAAAAAAAAATTACTTATATAAATATTACAATTGTTTTTTTATTTATTTATTTATTTATTTATTTTTTTTTATAATATGCCTAATTTTTTTTTTTTTGAATTTTTTTTTGAATTTTTTTTTGTAGACCAAAAAGTCATTTAGAATAATTCTATGTTTGGTTGGGTGCTTTTTATTAATTAATAAATAATTTAATGTATAATTTATTTATTTATTATTACTTGCATGATAAGAGAGTGGAAGATTGTTTATGTGTGTGTGTGTGTGTGTGCATAATCTGCCGCCCAAAATGGGTGGGCATACGGCGTGTGGCCTTTTTTTTTTTTTTTTTTTTTTTTTTTTTTATATATATAAGAAGAAGAAAAAAAAAATAAAAAGAAATAAAAAGAAATAAAAAAAAGTATAAATAGATGGCAAAATTTTCAAAAAGAAAAAGAAGGAAGAGAATTTAAAAAAAAAAAAAAAAAAAAAAAAATTTAAATTTAATAAAAATTAGAAAAATTAGAAAAATTAGAAAAATTATTAAATTTATTAAATTTAAAAATTTAACAAAAATTTAACAAAAATTAAAAAACTTTTCTTTCTTCCTACCATTTCTTTCTTCTATTCTAATTTTTTAAAAAAAAAAAAAAAAAAAAAAAAAACTTTCTCTTCAATTTCAAAAAAAGAACTTTAAATATGGACTCTTCATCGTCAGAACACTGGCTACAACGAAGAGGTGCAGGAGCTCCACCCGGGTCTCGAGGACGCGCAAATTCCATTGCTTTGGGATTTGCATCCTCGGGCACTCCAGATCCAATTCTCGGTACCTCATGGAGCAACAATAGACCTTCGAGGTCTTATTTCCACGGATCAACCTTTCAAGGTAAATATTAAATTTTTTTTTTTTCTTAATAATGATATTAACCGGTTTTTTTTTTTTTTTTTTTTTTAGATTCTCCTGGGTCTGCAGGAAATGGGTTTCTAAACTCAGGAATTGCGGCTGCTACAGTATCTTCGGTCCGTGAAGAAACTGCCTCTTTAGCAGAACTTGCCCTCGAAGACAATTTCACTGGCTTGATGGCAAGCTCTGTTGGTCTTGGGGGTGGTGACGGAACACTTTCATCACAGGCTAGCGAAGGCTCAATTGAAACCCCAGCATCATATCGTCGCAGAAGCATTAGTCGCAACAGCTCATCCATACTTTCTGGGTTCCGTCCAGGAAGTCTTCACTCTGTTGCGGAAATGCCACGACGTTCAAGCCCAAGCATTAGTCACAATAATAATAATAATAATAATAATAATAATAATAATAATAATAATAATAATAATAATAATAATAATAATAATAATAATAATAATAATAATAATAACAATGCAGCAAGCAGCTTTTTCAATTCTTCATTCGAAGCAGTTCCTGGAGCAGGAGGTGCCGTGGCTGCATCTTACGGAGGCCATGCACTGGCCAAATGGAATTTGTCGTCAACATCTCCGGAACATGAATCTTTGGTTGGGCCAGATTTGGTTCAACCAGCTTCTTTACACAATAACAATAACAATAATCCTGTTACCTTAAATGTAACTGACGGATCCGATGAAGCTACAGTTAATGTCCCGCCTCCTCTCCATCGCAACACGTCGTATCTTTCTACCATCCTTAAAGGCAAGAGCACCCAAGGTGTGGTGGTGGTTGGGAAACAAGCAGATGCAGAGGAAGCAGCAGCTGGCGGTAGAGGCCCCACCGGTGATAACCTTATTCCACCACAATTACAACAACAACCGGCTATCGGCGACTCTCAGCACCCAATAGCAGCAGCCCCCGCAGTCTCAGGAGCAACTACAACTACTACTAATACTACTAATACTACAAATCCTACAGCAACAGCAACAGCAACAGCAACAGCAACTGTCCCGACTTCCTTAAATACCGACGTGGCAGGCTTATCCTCTGGAGGATCCGCCCCGCTTAGCCCGACCAATGTTAGCTCGAGCCCAATGACATACTCGACTCCGGCACGTACATTTCGGGTCAAGCAACAAAAAAGCAACAAGGCAGCAGCAGCAGCAGCAGCAGCAGCAGCATTAACTTCAAATACTAGTGGCTCTACCAAAACATCTTCAGCGGCATTATCTCCAGAAGCCCTTGCAACTATAACATCATCTACTACTACAGCTGCTGACCTTGCAAATCCAAATACCCTCACATCGTTACCGTCCTTCCCGTCTCCAGCATCACCTCCTCCAGCCCAGCAAACGTCTCCGTTATTGCCCGGAAGCTTTTCCAAAACGGGAAGTTATGGATCTTCTTCATCAGACCACTTGGAGTACCAAACTTTCCACAATGGCACTGCTCCAGGTAGCTCTTCGCCATTGAATAATAATAATAATAACAACAACAATAATAATAATACTAACAATAACAATAACAATACATATAATAACTTCAATGGCTATGCAAACTTTGGCAGCAAGTTTTTGTACTCGGCAATGCGACCCTCATCATGGACAAAGTGTGCAAATGAATGGGCTAGCGAACATTTGACACGCGAGTCTGTGCTTGAAAATGGCATTAAAAAACCACTTTCATACTTGCCATCTGTGGTTTTAGGGGTGCTTTTAAATATCCTTGATGGTCTTTCATACGGCATGATTTTATTCCCCCTCAACAACCCCATCTTTGCATCTTTAGGGCCTGCCGGACTGTCCATGTTTTACGTTTCATGCGTCATTTCACAGCTGGTTTATTCGCTCGGCGGTAGTAACTTTGGTTCCGGTGTTGGGTCCGAAATGATTGAGGTTGTTCCTTTTTTCCACACTATGGCAACTACTCTTGTACAGGAAATTGGTGAAGACAAGCCTCATACTGTCGTCGCCACTACCATTGCAGCTTTTGCACTCTCGTCAATTGTCACTGGCTTAGTCTTTTTCAGCTTGGGCTATGCGCGCCTCGGTTCCATCATTGGATTTTTCCCCCGCCACATTCTGGTGGGGTGCATTGGTGGTGTTGGCTGGTTTTTGATTGTTACTGGCCTAGAGGTTTCGTCGCGTCTTGACGGGTCGTTTGAATACTCGTGGGCCATGCTCAAGTGGCTTTTTGTAGAAGGCACCTTAATCAAGTGGTTTATTCCTCTTGCTTTGGCACTCATTCTGGTTACGATTCAAAAGTACACTCACCACCCGCTATTGGTTCCTTCCTACTTTATTTCTGTTTTTATTATTTTCCACCTGGCGGTTCTTTTGATCCCCAACCTTTCCTACGAGCACTTGCGCAAAACTGGGTGGCTGTTTGAGGGCCCGGAAAATAGTGACGAACCATGGTGGTACTTTTACACGCTTTACGACTTTGCAGCCATTGACTACATTGCTCTTTTGAAGACCATTCCAGCCATGTTTGCATTAACCTTTTTCGGAATTCTCCACGTCCCTATTAATGTCCCTGCGCTTGCTGCTTCTATTGGCGAAGATAATATTGACGTTGACCGTGAACTTCTTGCTCACGGTATCTCTAATGCCCTTTCTGGACTTTGCGGTAGTATCCAAAACTACCTGGTTTACACTAACTCCGTTCTTTTTATCCGCTCAGGTGCTGACAGCAGACTTGCCGGCGTAATGCTTGCAATTGCCACGTTTTGTGTCATGATTGCAGGTCCCGTGGTAATTGGATTTATTCCAGTAATGGTTGTTGGTGCACTCATCTTTTTACTAGGCATTGAGCTTATTAATGAGGCTTTGGTGGACACATATGGCCGTGTCAGTCGTTTTGAGTACCTTACAATTGTGATTATCGTTGTGACTATGGGAGCTTGGGACTTTGTTGCTGGTATTATCGTGGGCATTCTGCTTGCATGTGCATCATTTACTATTCAAGCGTCACAAACAAGCGCCATCAAGGCTACATTTACAGGTGCTGTTGCACGATCTACAGTGCGCCGTAATGCCGCATTGCAAAGCTTTTTGTTTGAGGTTGGTGATCAGATTTTTGTTTTAAAGCTCACAGGAAATATCTTTTTCGGTACTATTGTTCGGATTGAACAAGCGGTGCGAAACTTGCTTGATGATGAGTACTTTTACCAGCAACCCATTCGGTATTTAATTTTGGATATGGAGGCAGTTACTGGCATTGATTTTTCTGCAGCAGAGGCCTTTGCACGAATGAAGCGGTTGCTTGACACTAAGTCTGTGTACATGATTATTTCGTCTCCTGATGAGACACACATGATTCAAGCTCTTCATGCGGTGGGATTACTGGAGCGCGCATATACTGAAGAGGTTTTGCACAATAAGCCAATTAATAATAATTCTATCACAACCGACGAGGAGTCATTAATTGATTCGCCTGGGTGTCCTATTGAGGAGGAGAATCCGAATGAAGAGGAGGCGGCTAGCATGCGTGTACGGTTATTCCCCAACCTTAATTCATCATTGGAGTGGTGTGAAAATCAGTTTTTGAAGGATTATTACATTCGTCGAGATCGGCTCAATACTAGACAGTTACGGCCTAGCACTTCGGGTAGTAGTTCATCTGCTGGTGGAGTTGGTAAAAGAAGTATTGAGATTCCAGAGAATGATTATAACAAGGCTGCATTGAGTGTTGCTCAGAGAAGTATTTCACGCAGTGACTCTGTGAAGGCACTTGATTCTACTTCAATTGTGGGGTCTCCACGGGTTGCATTTTTACAGCTTGTTGCTGATAAGACACTTCGTGAGGACCCACAGGTTCTTGTGTCTACGTCCAAATGGCAACACTACAAGCAGCCTTTGCCGTTATTGCTTCAAACGTTTCAAGGAGTGACGACGAAGCGGGAGTCGTTTTGGCACCGTGTGAGTCCGTACTTTGTACGAGAGCAAGTGAGTGCCGGAACGATTCTTTACGAGAGTGACTCTGAAGCCACTGGGTTTTACATTGTTGAAACTGGTGTGCTGCGGGCAGACTACGATACCATTGAGCAAGGGTCGTTGTATGAGATTATTCTTGCTGGGACGACGTGTGGCGAGTTGCCCTTTTTCAGTGGGACGTACCGAACAGCCACGGTGTCAGCGGAGACGGATGCGGTTGTTTGGAAGCTTGATCGCAAGTCATGGCAAGCACTGAGAGAGCTGAAGCCAGATGGAACGGAGATTGCGACGGAGTTTTATTTGATTGCTCTTAAGTTGACTGTGGAGCGGTTTGAGTCTGTGACTGCCTTTACGTTACTATCGTCAAGGTAAGAAGAAGAAGAGAAAGATGAGGAGGAATTTGTATAAGCTTATTAAATTATTATTTTTTTTTTTTAATTATTAGAGTAATTACTTTGTATTAATTAATTATATGATGAATTGTTTTTAATCGATTTTTTATTTTATATATATATTTTTAAAAAAAGCCTTTATTTTGGGGGGGTTAAGAATATGTCTGATAAGCCATTTAAAGAGCCGATTGAGTTATCAAGATAATTTATCAAGATAATGTATGATGAGCCATAGATAACACAAAATAGACTTTTGGAGTAATAACAAATAATAATATAATAAAAAAACGAGCCTAAAGAGAATAAAATCATGACCGCGGTTACTTTCCAAGTAAAGCAAAAAAGAAGTACTTTTTCATACTGTAAGAAAGAGGAAAAAAAAAATAGAAGAAGAAGAAGAAGATGCTGCTTAATTGAATCGGCAAAATTTAACCAGGTGAAGTGATATAAATGAACTGATGTTAAATAAAAAAAAATATTTTATTTTATTATATTATATTTTATTTTTCATATCATCATCATCATCATCAACATTTTAACTAAAATGTAAATATAAAAAAATATATATATATATAATATACATAATAGTAAAAGTCCCAGGTTTAAGTCCCTGGAGGTGTTGCTTGCACGGGTTTGGACGTTTGGAGAGGTTATTTCTTAGAGCAATAATTAGCCTTATGTTGCAGTATCCGGGTTTTTACATACATACATATAAATAATTTATTAATTGAATTAATTTATTGAAATAAAAAAAAACCAGAAAATTTTATTTTTTAATTTTTTTTTTTTTCAAGTCTTTAAAAAGATTGAAATTTAAAATACAGCAGTTAATTGCCAAAACACGCGAAGCATCCAATTTTAAAACGGTTATTAATTTAAAAAAAAATTTTTTTTCATCTTAAAAAAATTATTTAAATAATAATGAAAAAAATGATACATAATATAATAATTATCAATCAGTAAAAAGAAGGTGAAAGAGAAATATAGTTTTGGTTTTAATAACAAAAAAAAATAAAAATAAAAATAAAATAAAATAAAATAAAGGAGTTGAATGAAACCCTTTTCATTGATTTTAATACCTTTCCATTTTACTAATTAACAAAAAAAAACTATTTTAAAAGAAAATAAAAAAGGTAAAAAGGGCCTTTTTAATTGAAGTTTTTTCTTGATTACTGTATAAGTAAGTTACTTACTTTAGTTAAACTAATTAGTTAGATAGTCCAAAAATTACCCTCAGACGATTCATCCTTTTTGGTTACCCATTATTTAGTTTAATCAATTTCATTGGTCTAAAAATAAACCCTAACCCATACCCATTTTAAATAAATAAATAAATAAAAAAAGATAATCATTTAGTTAAAAAAAAGCTAATCAATCATTAAATTAATAAAAAAAACATAATTTTTTTTTTCATATTTCATATTTCATATTTCATATTTCATATTTCATATTTCATATTTCATATTTCATATTTCATATTTCATATTTCATATTTCATATTTCATATTTCATATTTCATATTTCATATTTCATATTTCATATTTCATATTTCATATTTCATATTTCATATTTCATATTTCATATTTCATATTTCATATTTCATATTTCATATTTCATATTTCATATTTCATATTTCATATTTCATATTTCATATTTCATATTTCATATAAAAACAAAGTACCCCGTTAATAGCCAGTCTACATAATAATAATTTTGGATTGTTATCTATATAGATAGCTTAATAGATTGGAACAGGTTTTAATTAGGCATTCAAACATTTATCATGTCCAATATTCTTTACCAAGGATTTGCTTTTGATTTTTATAATAATAATATTTAAATATCATTGTTAGAATGGTTTTATAAATGAATATAAAAAAAAATAAATAAATTAAAAATGTTTCATTGATTTATTTATTTTTTTCATTTTTTTTATACCAGCTTTTTATTGAAAAATTTCTTCAAACAAATAAAATAAAAGATATAACAATATCCCATCCTTGTTGATGTTTATTGGCCAATAAAT
Organism: Magnusiomyces paraingens; assembly: GCF_902498895.1. NCBI lineage: Eukaryota > Fungi > Ascomycota > Dipodascomycetes > Dipodascales > Dipodascaceae > Magnusiomyces > Magnusiomyces paraingens. The sequence goes on from NW_022474067.1 coordinate 1,675,343, forward strand.
ATAATTGAAAATGTAGAATTTAAGAAATTTAAAATTTGCAGAGATTGTTTACTTTATTTATATTCTTTAAATATTAAATTTGGTTTTCTAAAGACTCATTGACGTTAAATTACAAAAGCTATTGAAAATCCTTAGATAGATATACTCTTGACTGATTTTTTCTTTTTATTATTATTTATTTAAATCAACATTAATAATCACTCAAATGACCATGAAATACTTTAAAAAAATATTTAAATTTAAATCATAATAATTTTATTGTTTGTTTGCTGTTGTTGTCTATTGCTGCCAAGTCGTTAAGTTTTCACCTATTTATTTAGTCTTGGTATTATTATTATTATTAAAAAAATCGTTCTGTCTTATCAGATATCCTGTGTCTCATTTGTTGATACCATTAAAATAACGATATTTTGATGTACTCATATGACCAACTTCTGTATATAAAATCAAATCAATCAACTTTAACAAAAAATAAAATATAAATCTTTGTATATTCATTCACATAAGCTTAATAGAAAAACCCCCATTTATCTAATAAATTTAATAAATATTATTATCCATTATTCATCCATACATATATATCAACTCCAATAATCTACATTTTTTTCGGTGCAGCCGCAGGAAACTTATACTTGATCATGGGATGACGCGGATTATGCGTATTAATCACAGGAGATGCCTCGCACTTTGCACAATAATCAAAGTCCCGGCACACCATACACTTGTACCGTTCGCCCATGATTGGTTTCTTGCCACATCCATCGCAATTTATGTCTGTGTGCACAGACTGCTTGTACCCATACACACGCTCCCACGTACCAGCCGGATAGTAATCCATACGCATAATCTCGGGCAAAATCACATCGTCGCGAGATCGAATACGCAGAAAGCCGTGAAGTAGCCGGTGGCTGTTTGGCTGCGTTTGAGCCTGATTAAAACAAGAAGCACAAAGATCATAGTTTGGGCATGTATCGCAATGATACCAGCTTCCAAATGTGGCCTTTTTGCATCCATCACAAAAGCAGCTGAACTCAGTATTGTTGTTATTATTGGATTCTGATGTATACAAGCTACCGTTAATCATACTACCACTTTCTTCATTGTAATCTGGAGGCGGCGGAATGTTGCTTGTATTGGCCATGACAGTTGCTGGGATTTTGGACTTTAAACGAGATTCAAGACAATCTAAAAACTCTGTGGATGAGATTAGTTTTTCTTCAATATACTGGAGCTGCTCAGACGTAAGTGGTGGGGGTGGTGGCATCTGTTGGTCCGTGACGACGTTAACTCTATTATTGGTATATGGACCGGACATTGACTTGATCTTGTTAGTTTAACAAGTTACTTGTTAAGTATGTTGAAAATAAGGAATTTTTGGTAGCAAAAGTTTTCAAAACTTGGAGGTTTTCAGCAGTTTTTTTTTTTTAATATATATTTATATATATATATATATATATATATATATAGAAATCAACTGTTTAAAATTAGTTAAAGTCCAACAATAAGAATAAGAAGTTATTTTTATATAATATTAATATAATTATTATGTACATATATACAAAACAAATCTATTCATCAATCTATATTTACATTACCACCACCCACAAATCACCACAGTTCAAACCACCGCCGACGTGTCCCGCTTCCTTTCACTACAAACGACGGCTGGAGACCCGATACTGGAACCGTATCCCCATATCCTTGAGTCCCGACACCACCAGTGCCTTGTGTTGAAGCTGGCAAAGACTCTATATCCGATTTCGGCACACTATTTGCAGCGCTTCTCCCAGATTTTGTACTGGAAGAAGCTATCGTCTTCAGCCGCGCCTGGTCAAGCGCTGCAACCCAGTCTACTTCCGTATCTTCGCCAATGCCGCGCCGACGCTGCCATCCCGCAAGACTCTGCCCGGCCTGCGCAGCGGATACGTTCCGAGCCCCCCGGTACGCACTCCCCAACACCCCGTACCGAGGCCCAACCGCTACTGCAACGGATTGTGGCTCTTGTTCAGGCTCCACAGGCTTGGATTTAGCAAAAAGTGCATTGGTAATCACACTAGCAAAACTCTGTGCCGGCTTTTGCTGGTGCTGCTTGTTTGCTGCCAAAGTTCTGGTCCCTGTATTCCTCTTATGACAGGCCTTTTCTCCCCTATCACCACTCAAATCAAAAGGTGCATAATCTGGAGGTATTTCCATCATCAAGTGTCCTGAACATAATCGCTGTTCCGTCATTTGCGAATTATACAACTCAATCTCAGCCAACAACTTCCGATCTCCAACCGCTAAAGCTGCCGCTCGGGCCGCCAAATAAACCTCCTCGTCGTAAAAAACGCGTGAAACAACATTCCCATTAATGTCACGTAACGGTATCTGAGAAAGCCGTTCAGGAAGTCCCACAAGTTCGCGCCATGTCCACAACACCTTGGCCTTGTCTTGAGATGCAGCAGCTGCTCGGAAATTGAGCGTCAAAACTTGCACAGGCAAAGGCAATCCTTCTGCAGCCATCTTTCGCAAAACACCATCCACCCACCAGTGCCAACCAAATGCAACAAACCCAGAAATAAGGGTTGTATAAATATGTGTCGAATTCATCTTTCTAGCAACAATCTCTGCTTCATCGGACCCAAAAAACCTCTTCCGTAATTCCAAGTCATGGGGCCGGCATTCAAGCCACTCGTGCGCCATATAAGACGACATCCGGATTGGATTAAACCGTCGCCAAAAATCCTCATTTAGCGGCGACTCTTGGCCGTCCCGTGTAGTCACATTGTTGAAATCATAAACACGAGCCAAATCAAGAAACCAGGCCTTATTACCTGATCCAATCGCCAGTCGACACACACTATTATACAGTTCTTTTCCTAGCGGCTGTCTTTCAGCAATTCTTACCACCTCGTAAACCAATCTGGCTGGCATCTCCAACCGATACAAAGTCAGTTGTCGAATCAAAATGTTGAACGTCTCCAAATTTGGCAACGCTCCAAACGTCATTAAAATCCGCGAAGCTTCGCTCAGCACTTGCTCTGGGCGCGGGCCCGCCGCAGCTAGAGCTCCCCTCAGCAGTTGGTTGAGACGCGCTGTGCGAATGTTCACGGAACTGGTTCCTTGTTTGGTTCCATGCTGTTTCTGTTTCTGTTGCAGCTGCCGTTGTTGATCATCTGTAAGTGCTATAGAGCCTCCAGAAGTATGAATGTGACTGTGTAAGTACTTATTGTAAAGCCGCTGAATGCTGCTGGTGTCTCTATGCACAAGGTATTTGGCCAGATACATGTGTAGCTCATCAAGCTCGCGCCTCGATAATCTTGCCAGTCTACCACTATCAATATCAAGTGGTTCTATATCCATAGGCACACCTGGGTATATTGTTTCTAAAGCGCCATTGGATTGTGAATAGAAATTGTCAATGCTGAAAGCATTGTCCAATTCACCATTTTCACTCTTAGACTGGTGCCCAGAGTCTTGAGAAAGTTGAAGTTCAAGTCTCTGAGCATTAATCTTGGAGTCAATAACTTTGTAGAGTAAAAGTGTATCAGCAATCATGCGCATCGCAGCTTCCAACCGTACGTTATGTACCACTGGCTTCCCCAGTTCATGCGCTAAGTCACTATCTGAACTCATGGTCCCGCTGAAAACAGAAACCGATGCGTCAAGATCGGATTCCAAAGACTTAAAAGCAGCTTGTACCAAGTGTCGGTCACTTTTAAGAAAAATCTTGGAATTGATGCGTTTAGGAGTTCCTGCGGCGCGTTTCCTTGGTGCTTTCGTTAATGTTGATGGAGGTGCTTGTGAGTAATGCTGCTTTGAAATTAAAAAAAAGGTGCTCAAAACTAGAGTACCTGAATTAGCTGTATAACTCGAATTTAAACTAGTGGCCAAAGATATCACACGTCCCGACCGAACGCTCCGGGCTGCGGGTCGTTGGATCAACATGGTGGTGTTGTTGAGACAGAGACAAACAAAAAAAATTTTATTTTTACCCAATTAAATTTTAATTTTTTTTTTCCACACCACCAAAAAAAAAACCTTATCTTCATCACCACTACCACCACTACCACCAATATTACTACCATCAACAATCTCTTTAACCATGATTGGCCTTATCCTTAAAGCAGACCTCGATAACGTCACCAATCTTTCTTTTGTGGATCCTCCAGAAGACCCTTTTCTTTATACCTTTAAGGTCCGGTATGTCTGCCTTATTTTGTTAAGACCTTTGCCGCTACTAATATAATAATACCTTGCCGTTTACCCCCTTGAACCTTCTTCTTTATTTAATTTTTTCAGCTGTACATCATGTAAAGAAACCCACCCAAATCCAATCACCGTCAACAGATACGAAGAACCCGAAGCAAATACCGACGGCTCTGGTGGCCCCAGAGCTGACGCAAACTTTATCATGCGCTGTAAAAACTGCAAAAAGGAATCTCGCATCGCTCTCAAGTTTGACAACTCAGTTTCTCGCTCATACCCCCTCGACAAGAGTGGCTTTAAACTTCTCATGCTTAAAATCGATACCCGCGGCCTCGATATTTTGGCTTTTATTCCTGACGGAAAGTTCAAATGTGTTTCCGGGTCTCTTGATGAAGATGATGGCTCTGTCAAGGTTGGCCCAACAGTTTTTGATCCAGTAGATTTGGAAGAAAATGAGTGGTATGATTATGATGACAACGCTGGTAATGAAGTTTCTATTACAAATGCAGAATGGGTTCTTGAAAAAGTTAAATAATTTAATAAATGCTTTTCCAATTTAGTTTTAATGAACGAGACCTTTTTTTTTTGTAGAACAGACTAATCACTTCGACAAGTAACTAAAATCAACAGCTTTATAACTTAAAGCAAAAGAAAGAAAAAAAAAAAAATTATAAAAAAATTAATTGCGAATTCTGTGGATCGAACACAGGACCTTCAGATTACCTTGACTAAAGTGAAAACTTCAGTCTGACGCTCTCCCAACTGAGCTAAATCCGCTGTTAAAAATATAAACTTAAAAAATATTTAAAGGACTTAAATATAAAAACTATAAAAACCATAAATTATATAAATTTTGAAAAAGAAGGAAAAAACCATGTCAGACCCCCCCAACAACACCCAAACCACGTTTAGTGGCGGCGACCCTCCTGCCGACAATAATTATACCGACAATAATAATGAACAGACTAATATTAATGATATGCAAAAAATTATTGCTGTTGAACTGAAGGAGAAAGAAAGTTCTCATTCCAGAGGACCTCATTCTCATGAAGCTCATCACATCAAACCCTCGACAAAAATCCAAAAAAATAATGAAAAACCAGACTCCCATAAAAAAATTGAAACTATCCACAAAAAGCTTGAATCGAATGATAAGCATAATGCTTCTTCAAACCACGAAACCCCCGTTGAAACCCCTATTGTGAATGTTGGTCCAACCTTGAACCCTACCTTTGACTCTTCACCAGATGGTGGTGATGTGGAAATTGACGCAACACCATCACGTGACATGGATGTTCTCATGCCGGATGCAAATCCATTTGGTGATAATTCTGAAGCCTGGGAATACATCTTAAAACTTAAGGATGTATTTCTGGTTGAATTGTCTATTGTTAAAGAAGACTTGAGTATTACAATTGAAGATTGGGAAATAAAATTTCAAAATCTTGAACTTAAAAACAATGAGTTAGCTAAACAACTCATTGCTTTGACCGAAAAGCTTAAAGCTTCAGAAGGACAAGTGAATTCTCTTCGCTCAGAACTTGATGTTTTGAGAAACAATCAGGTTCACACAGAAGTTAAACATGTAATGTTTGAAAAACTTAAAAGGAAGTTAAGGATAATAAGGATCATTGCGATAAAGTGAAACATAAAGCTGATGAAATAGCTAAGATGACTCTTCAAGATTTGTCTCAAGAAAAAGCAAGAAACAAAAGAATTATCGACACTGAAATCAAGGAATTCAAAGAAATGACCAACAATCTTGAGAAAAGAGTTGATAATATGGAATACAAAGTTGGAACTATTTCAACTAAGGCTGATTTAACTACCAAAGAACTTAGCTACGCAAAAAGGAAATCAAGAGTGCGGTAAGAAAAGTCGACACTTTGCCTTTTGCTTTGACCCCTAAAACTCCAAATGGAGCAACTCCAAAGTTGAAAGACATTATGAAGGCTCAAAAACAACACCGTGAAACTAAAGTTGATGAAGACAAACCCACTTTTAGAGTGTGCATAAGAATTCCAGATACCATGAAAAGAGTTAATATCCCTGCGATTGGAAAGAAAATTGATGCGGTTGCACAAAAGCCGGTGGCTCAGGAAATAGGCTATACTGTCAAAGGGCATTTATATGTTCAACTTAATGACAAAGATTTTGCTGATAAAGCTGCAGAATGGATCCCCAAAGTTGACCCTACTTATTCAGTGCTTGACACAGATTCTTGGTACAAGGCTGTACTTCAGGAAATACCTAATACGGCATCGATTGAAGACTTGAAAGAAACTCTCTACAATTTTAATGATTACCATATTGTTTTGAATACCGAACCCAAAATCATTAGCAGAAACCAATTTACCCAAACAGCATTGGTTTCATTCAGAAATGCCCAAGACTATGCAAAGTGTGCTGATAATCTTATTATCCAGTACACAAAAGTTAAAGTTAGACCTTTTATTAGCAGAAAAAAAAAAACTCCTGAAGAACTCCAAGCTATGCGTAATAAGATACGATTATTGAAAAATGAATCAGACAAAAGGATAATGAGGCCCATCCTGTTTCCACTGACGACTCACAAGATGAACCGATGAAAGAAACAAATATTGAAAACTAGATGAATCCAATGAGGAAGAAAACGAAAACAATTCTATTACATCCAATGAATTATAAAGTATTCCAACTCAATTGTCATAAATCGAAATCTATTACTGAAACTATCTTAAATAAAAAGAACCTGATATCTTGTTATTACAAGAACCTTACTTTAACAACTATGGGCCCATTAAACATAAAGATTGGATCCCAATCTTTACAGAAACTGGAAAAAAAAAAAATAAATGCAGAGCAATTACTTACATTAGGTCTAACTCTGACTTACGAGCATTAACTACTAAAATTGAAAAGTTTACAAATCGAGATATGGTTACCATTTTGGTTAAAGACATTACAATTGTCAATGTCTATAATCAACCGAAACCATCCAAGAAATACCCTGAGCCACCGGTTTTGAGTTTCTCAAACGGGAGATCAAGGAACAATACTCAAAGATTGTCATTGCAGGTGATTATAACTTACATCACAAGGAATGGGAGTCAAGGGCAGGTCCGAATACGGAAGCAGATGAAGTTGTTGAGTGGCTACATGAAAATGATATGATGTTAATTACTCCAAGAAATCAAAAAACATACAACAATAGAACCAATATTGATTTGGTTTATGGCTCAGTGGACTTACTTCATAGAATTTCATTTAGTGGAGTGGATGAAAATACACTAAGTGATCACTCAATTGTGGAGTGGGACATCTATATGTCTCAGAGTAAAACGGGGATGAAGTTTTACTTCGGTGAAGAGATTGAATATTAAGAATGCAGATTGGGAAAAGTTTGACAAGGAGCTTTCTTCTGCCATTAAAGATTTTAATGTGCATAACAAAACTCTAAAATCAACTGACCAAATTGATGACCAAGCTAAAGTTCTTGAGGAGGTTGTAAAAAGAGCAATGGCAAAGTCGATGAAGGAAGTTAAGGTGATGAAAAAGTCCAAACGCTATTGGAATCAAGAATTAAGGGAGAAGTTAGAAAAAGCGCTAGAAGCTAAAGGGAAGCCCGTCAAAGACAACCTTCTTTGGCTTTGAAACGACAAAAAAAATTGAAGAGGCAAAAAAGCTAGAAAAATTTTTTGACCACAGTTTGCGTGAGGCAAGTACTGAGCAATGGAATAAATATTTGTCTAGTTTAGAAGGAAATGACATTTGGAAGATTTTGAAGTATATTAATCCAAAAAGCAATGATACCATTATACCACAAATTAGAAAAGAAGATGGAACTCTCACTACTACTGTTGACGAAAAAGACATGAAATATGGAAGGCACTTCTACCTGAAATTGATCATGGTCTTGATAGAGAGTTTGAAATTGATAACGATTCTCGATGGCCAAAATTAGAGTTTGATGAAGTTGACTCTGCATTGGCTGATACCCCAAATGATAAAGCTCCAGGAGACGATGGAATTACTGGCAAAGTTTTAAAGATGGCATGGCTAAATAAAGACTTTAAGGAAAGGTTTTTCAAGCTTCTCCAAGCTTGTGTAAAGTTTGGATACCACCCAAAAGTCTGGAGACATGGCATTATTGTTGTTATACCTAAACCTAAGAAACCTGACTATTCAAAGCCAAGAGCATACCGACCAATTTCCTTACTTAAGATTCCATCTAAAGTACTGGAAAAAATTATACAAAAAGAATGACCAAGCTTACAACACACTTACTTCCACCAGAGCAATATGGGGAAGACAAGGTTATTGTGCTACTGATGCTGTTTTGGAACTTGTCCAAAGAATTGAAACTAGTAAAGAAAAATTTCAGCTATGCTCATTGATATTCAAGGAGCTTTTGATAATGTTAACAGAAATATATTGGCACACACAATGGAGGATATGAAACTACCCAAAGCACTTATAAACTGGACGTACCAATTTGTAAGTGAAAGAGAAGCTAGTATGCTCATGGACCGAAGAAAGGATCAGTGCAAAAATTAGTACTGGAATTCCGCAAGGCTCACCTATTTCACCACTACTTTTTTGATATATTCCACACCAATGTATCATGCCATTAAAGAATGGGGTGGAACTCCTTTTGGCTTTATTGATGATGTGACTATTACCGTTGAAGGTAAAATTGAAGAAAATACCAAAAGCTTAAGCAACATATTAGAAAAATGTTGTAATTGGGCTAAATCAAGAATGACCAAAATTGATTTGGGTGATAAATTGGGTTTTATTCATTTTACAAAAAATGTGAAACCTAAAGATGAGAAAGTGCAACTTACTTTACCTAATGGGGAACTTCGTGAACCCCAGAAGGAAGTTAAATTGCTTGGAATTACTTTGAACAATCTGCTTGATTTTAAATCTCATATTTTGAATAAAATCAATAAAGCAAGAAAAGCTGTTGGTGCTATTTGGCATCTTGGTGGGGTGCAAAAAGGTATGCGAGGGTCTGCAGTCAGATCACTGTATATTGCTTGCGTGAGACCAATTGTCGAATATGGCTTAGAAATTTGGCATCACAAAATTTTGAAAGGAGAAATCCACAAGTTGGAAGTAATGCAGAATATGGCTTTAAGAAGAATTGTTGGTGCTTATCGCACAACTCCTATTGCGGTACTACAAAAGGAAGCTGGTATTATGCCATATAGTATTAGGCTAAAATTTATGGTGGCACGAAAAGCTATTCGTTTACACCTAAATATTAGCAAAACTAATCCTATTAATGGTCATTTGTTAACATTGATTGAGAAATCTCCAATTGCAAAGCTAACCACGCTTTACATGTTGGCGAAAGATGATAGAGACTATATGAATAAAAAAGGATGAAAAACGAAAATGCAAGAGGGTTGAACCTCTTACACTGAAACAACAACAAAATCAGACGATTGGAATTTTGAAGAAACAAGCAATGGAAGAATGGCAAGAAATGTATTGGAACAGCAGTAAGGATCTGTGGTATCATAATATCACAGTGGAGTCGAAATGTACTGATAATCTTTCCAAAATGGTTACGGGAGTGATCATGAAGAAAGATAGTCGAAGGATCTTGAGTAATATTACTCAGTTTTCGCACAGGCCATGGCAACTTTGGCGCATGGTTTAAAAAGTTTGGAATTGAAAAGGATAGTTACAACTGCAAATGTGGAGAGCTGGAAACAGTTCATCACATTTTAGTTGAGTGTCCTTTGCTTGAAGAGGAAAGAAAAGGACTGAAACGGATATCTCCAGAGATGGACATGTCGACTCTCTTAAACAGTTTAACTGGCTTACAAGAGATTGTAAGCTTTATCTCTGCTTGGAGGGATTAAGAAATACAATTACAGCGTTGATGAAGACAAGTGGAGATAGGTTGGGAAGGTTTGGTTATTTTAACCCCCTGTTCCTCGTAAGCTGGCATCAGGACTTATTTTCGGGCTGTTGGAGATGCAATGTTGAAGCCAAAATTAAAAGTTTATTATCAAAATGAAAAAATATATAGTATGGACAAGAAGGATAGCGCAGATGCTGATGTTATATAATTCTATAACCCTTGAATAAAAACAAACAAACAAACAATATAAATTTTGAAAATGTCAGACCCCCCTTTTTCCTGAGGATGTGTACGGGAGTATACACCTAGACTGAAAACCATAGGCTACCCTGGTTACAGGAATGCCGACTCTTCCGTACAGTCTAAATAGCCTGCAGGTGATTGCGGGCCGTATCTCTGACGGAAGAGATTAAGAAATACATGGGCGTCCGTGAAGATAAGTGGAAATGGGTTGGGAAGGTTTTGGGACCGACAGACTGGTTCTCCCTGTTCCTCGTAAGCTGGCATCAGGGCCCATCTTCCGGGCTACCGGAGACGCACAGAACAGAAACCACCCGTACTAAAAAGGTACAAATGAAAACCGGCAAGTCACATAGTCAGACAATAAAAGGATAGCGCAGATGCTGATGTTATATAGTTCTATAACCCTTGAATAAAAACAAACAAACAAACAAACAAAATGTCAGACCCCCCCAACAACACCCAAACCACGTTTAGTGGCGGCGACCCTCCTGCCGACAATAATTATACCGACAATAATAATGAACAGACTAATATTAATGATATGCAAAAAATTATTGCTGTTGAACTGAAGGAGAAAGAAAGTTCTCATTCCAGAGGACCTCATTCTCATGAAGCTCATCACATCAAACCCTCGACAAAAATCCAAAAAAATAATGAAAAACCAGACTCCCATAAAAAATTGAAACTATCCACAAAAAGCTTGAATCGAATGATAAGCATAATGCTTCTTCAAACCACGAAACCCCCGTTGAAACCCCTATTGTGAATGTTGGTCCAACCTTGAACCCTACCTTTGACTCTTCACCAGATGGTGGTGATGTTGAAATTGACGCAACACCATCACGTGACATGGATGTTCTCATGCCGGATGCAAATCCATTTGGTGATAATTCTGAAGCCTGGGAATATATCTTAAAACTTAAGGATGTATTTCTGGTTGAATTGTCTATTGTTAAAGAAGACTTGAGTATTACAATTGAAGATTGGGAAATAAAATTTCAAAATCTTGAACTTAAAAACAATGAGTTAGCTAAACAACTCATTGCTTTGACCGAAAAGCTTAAAGCTTCAGAAGGACAAGTGAATTCTCTTCGCTCAGAACTTGATGTTTTGAGAAACAATCAGGTTCACACAGAAGTTAAACATGTGATGTTTGAAAAACTCAAAAAGGAAGTTAAGGATAATAAGGATCATTGCGATAAAGTGAAACATAAAGCTGATGAAATAGCTAAGATGACTCTTCAAGATTTGTCTCAAGAAAAAGCAAGAAACGAAAGAATTATCGACACTGAAATCAAGGAATTCAAAGAAATGACCAACAATCTTGAAAAAAGAGTTGATAATATGGAATACAAAGTTGGAACTATTTCAACTAAGGCTGATTTAACTACCAAAGAACTTAGCTACGCAAAAAAGGAAATCAAGAGCGCGGTAAGAAAAGTCGACACTTTGCCTTTTGCTTTGACCCCTAAAACTCCAAATGGAGCAACTCCAAAGTTGAAAGACATTATGAAGGCTCAAAAACAACACCGTGAAACTAAAGTTGATGACGATAAACCCACTTTTAGAGTGTGCATAAGAATTCCAGATACCATGAAAAGAGTTAATATCCCTGCGATTGGAAAGAAAATTGATGCGGTTGCACAAAAGCCGGTGGCTCAGGAAATAGGCTATACTGTCAAAGGGCATTTATATGTTCAACTTAATGACAAAGATTTTGCTGATAAAGCTGCAGAATGGATCCCCAAAGTTGACCCTACTTATTCAGTGCTTGACACAGATTCTTGGTACAAGGCTGTACTTCAGGAAATACCTAATACGGCATCAATTGAAGACTTGAAAGAAACTCTCTACAATTTTAATGATTACCATATTGTTTTGAATACCGAACCCAAAATCATTAGCAGAAACCAATTTACCCAAACAGCATTGGTTTCATTCAGAAATGCCCAAGACTATGCAAAGTGTGCTGATAATCTTATTATCCAGTACACAAAAGTTAAAGTTAGACCTTTTATTAGCAGAAAAAAAACTCCTGAAGAACTCCAAGCTATGCGTAATAAGATACGATTATTGAAAAATGAATCAGACAAAAAGGATAATGAGGCCCATCCTGTTTCCACTGACGACTCACAAGATGAACCGATAAAAGAAACAAATATTGAAGAACTAGATGAATCCAATGAGGAAGAAAACGAAAACAATTCTATTACATCCAATGAATTATAAAGTATTCCAACTCAATTGTCATAAATCGAAATCTATTACTGAAACTATCTTAGATAAAAAAGAACCTGATATCTTGTTATTACAAGAACCTTACTTTAACAACTATGGGCCCATTAAACATAAAGATTGGATCCCAATCTTTACAGAAACTGGAAAAGAAAAAAATAAATGCAGAGCAATTACTTACATTAGGTCTAACTCTGACTTACGAGCATTAACTACTAAAATTGAAAAGTTTACAAATCGAGATATGGTTACCATTTTGGTTAAAGACATTACAATTGTCAATGTCTATAATCAACCGAAACCATCCAAGAAATACCCTGAGCCACCGGTTTTTGAGTTTCTCAGACGGGAGATCAAGGAACAATACTCAAAGATTGTCATTGCAGGTGATTATAACCTACATCACAAGGAATGGGAATCAAGGGCAGGTCCGAATATGGAAGCAGATGAAGTTGTTGAGTGGCTACATGGAAATGATATGATGTTAATTACTCCAAGAAATCAAAAAACATACAACAATAGAACCAATATTGATTTGGTTTATGGCTCAGTGGACTTACTTCATAGAATTTCATTTAGTGGAGTGGATGAAAATACACTAAGTGATAACTCAATTGTGGAGTGGGACATCTCTATGTCTCAGAGTAAAAAACGGGGATGAAGTTTTTACTTCGGTGAAGAGATTGAATATTAAGAATGCAGATTGGGAAAAGTTTGACAAGGAGCTTTCTTCTGCCATTAAAGATTTTAATGTGCATAACAAAACTCTAAAATCAACTGACCAAATTGATGACCAAGCTAAAGTTCTTGAGGAGGTTGTAAAAAGAGCAATGGCAAAGTCGATGAAGGAAGTTAAGGTGATGAAAAAGTCCAAACGCTATTGGAATCAAGAATTAAGAGAAAAGTTAGAAAAAGCGCTAGAAGCTAAAAGGGAAGCCCGACAAAGGCAACCTTCTTTGGCTTTGAAACGACAAAAAATTGAAGAGGCGAAAAAAGCTAGAAAAATTTTTGACCACAGTTTGCGTGAGGCAAGTACTGAGCAATGGAATAAATATTTGTCTAGTTTAGAAGGAAATGACATTTGGAAGATTTTGAAGTATATTAATCCAAAAAGCAATGATACCATTATACCACAAATTAGAAAAGAAGATGGAACTCTCACTACTACTGTTGACGAAAAAAGACATGAAATATGGAAGGCACTTCTACCTGAAATTGATCATGGTCTTGATAGAGAGTTTGAAATTGATGACGATTCTCGATGGCCAAAATTAGAGTTTGATGAAGTTGACTCTGCATTGGCTGATACCCCAAATGATAAAGCTCCAGGAGACGATGGAATTACTGGCAAAGTTTTAAAGATGGCATGGCTAAATAAAGACTTTAAGGAAAGGTTTTTCAAGCTTCTCCAAGCTTGTGTGAAGTTTGGATACCACCCAAAAGTCTGGAGACATGGCATTATTGTTGTTATACCTAAACCTAAGAAACCTGACTATTCAAAGCCAAGAGCATACCGACCAATTTCCTTACTTAAGATTCCATCTAAAGTACTGGAAAAATTATACAAAAAAGAATGACCAAGCTTACAACACACTTACTTCCACCAGAGCAATATGGGGAAGACAAGGTTATTGTGCTACTGATGCTGTTTTGGAACTTGTCCAAAGAATTGAAACTAGTAAAGAAAAAATTTCAGCTATGCTCATTGATATTCAAGGAGCTTTTGATAATGTTAACAGAAATATATTGGCACACACAATGGAGGATATGAAACTACCCAAAGCACTTATAAACTGGACGTACCAATTTGTAAGTGAAAGAGAAGCTAGTATGCTCATGGACCGAAGAAAAGGATCAGTGCAAAAAATTAGTACTGGAATTCCACAAGGCTCACCTATTTCACCACTACTTTTTTTGATATATTCCACACCAATGTATCATGCCATTAAAGAATGGGGTGGAACTCCTTTTGGCTTTATTGATGATGTGACTATTACTGTTGAAGGTAAAATTGAAGAAAATACCAAAAGATTAAGCAACATATTAGAAAAATGTTGTAATTGGGCTAAATCAAGAATGACCAAAATTGATTTGGGTGATAAATTGGGTTTTATTCATTTTACAAAAAATGTGAAACCTAAAGATGAGAAAGTGCAACTTACTTTACCTAATGGAGAACTTCGTGAACCCCAAAAGGAAGTTAAATTGCTTGGAATTACTTTGAACAATCTGCTTGATTTTAAATCTCATATTTTGAATAAAATCAATAAAGCAAGAAAAGCTGTTGGTGCTATTTGGCATCTTGGTGGGGTGCAAAAAGGTATGCGAGGGTCTGCAGTCAGATCACTGTATATTGCTTGCGTGAGACCAATTGTCGAATATGGCTTAGAAATTTGGCATCATAAAATCTTGAAAGGAGAAATCCACAAGTTGGAAGTGATGCAGAACATGGCTTTAAGAAGAATTGTTGGTGCTGATCGCACAACTCCTATTGCGGTACTACAAAAGGAAGCTGGTATTATGCCATATATTATTAGGCTAAAATTTATGGTGGCACGAAAAGCTATTCGTTTACACCTAAATATTAGCAAAACTAATCCTATTAATGGTCATTTGTTAACATTGATTGAGAAATCTCCAATTGCAAAACTAACCACGCTTTACATGTTGGCGAAAGATGATAGAGACTATATGATTAAAATGGATGAAAAAAGAAAATGCAAGAGGGTTGAACCTCTTACACTGAAACAACAACAGAATCAGACGATTGGAATTTTGAAGAAACAAGCAATGGAAGAATGGCAAGAAATGTATTGGAACAGCAGTAAGGATCTGTGGTATCATAATATCACAGTGGAGTCGAAATGTACTGATAATCTTTCCAAAATGGTCACGGGAGTGATCATGAAGAAAGATAGTCGAAGGATCTTGAGTAATATTACTCAGTTTTGCACAGGCCATGGCAACTTTGGCGCATGGTTTAAAAAGTATGGAATTGAAAAGGATAGTTACAACTGCAAATGTGGAGAGCTGGAAACAGTTCATCACATTTTAGTTGAGTGTCCTTTGCTTGAAGAGGAAAGAAAAGGACTGAAACGGATATCTCCAGAGATGGACATGTCGACTCTCTTAAACAGTTTAACTGGTTTACAAGAGATTACTCAAGCTTCATAATACTGAGTAAATTCATTTCAAGATTGGGATTAATTGGAGATAAGTGAAATACATTTAAATAAATTTGGATGATGAATTTTTTTTTGCAATAAATGTTAAGTTCAATTTCAAAAAAGTGCAAATTAGTTTTTTTTTCGTAACAAACTTTGCAAACCACGAAAGGAACTTAAATAGTTTGAGATCTCTTTCATATAATTCTTAATTTATCATACTCACAAATGTTTTGTTTTAATTAAATTTGTAATTTTGTATTTAATTTAATTTAATTTAATTTAATTTAATTTAATTTAATTTAATTTAATTTAATTTAATTTAATTTAATTTAATTTAATTTAATTTAATTTAATTTAATTTAATTTAATTTAATTTAATTTAATTTAATTTAATTTAATTTAATTTAATGCCTAAACGATTCATATGCATATGTCTATGAATTAAAATATAAAAAACTGGTATTCCAATTTTCACTATATTTTATTTTATTTTTGTATTCAAAAGATTCAACTATACAAACTAAATTTTTTTAAAAAAATATATTACAACTTTTGAGAGGTTTTAATTGATCCAGCAAGATAACCAAACACTTCGTCGTTTTTTCTTTGCTGCAAAAGTCGTCTCAAAATTTTTCCAGAGGGTGATTTGGGAATTTTTTCAACAACAACAACACCCCCCCAAAGTTGTTTGTATCGAGCAACTTGATCATCGAACCAGGCTTTGATAGCAAGAGGATCAATTGAATTAGAAGCGGGAACAATAAAGGCTCTTGGAAGCTCGGTCCCTTTATCAGGCAAATAAATACCTGCAACTGCTGCATCTGCCACCTCATGATGTTTGAGAAGAATTCCTTCAAGCTCAGTAGGTGCTACTTGGTGGCTTTTCGACTTTATAAGCTCTTTGAACCGATCAACAATATACCATTGCCCATCTTTTGTAACTACACCAACGTCACCTGTGCGAAGCCATTCTCCAGTATCATCAAAGGCATCTTTAGTTGCTTCTGGATTTCTTAGATAACCCTTCATAACATTTGGTCCTCTAAACCATACTTCACCTCGATTTTCAAATCCAAAGTCTTCAATATCTTTACCATTCTCGTCCACAAGACGAGCCTCGAGACCAGGAAGAAGCCAGCCACATGACTCAACATCATACTCAGTACCACTCTCAGTATATGAAGCAAAAGTAGTTGTGGGACTAGTTTCAGTCAAGCCATATGACTGGGTAATCTCAATGCCATTGTCCAACCTAACAGAAATTTCATCTATTAATGATTTTGACAAAGGTGCTGCACCTGTAATTAACCCTTTTAAATTTTTTTTCACGGAAGAGAGATATTTTTCTAAAACTGGTGACTTGGCTAAAAGAACAGCCATTGGCGGAACAACGTGCAAAAATGAAATCCCATGCTCACCAATTTTTTGAAGAAGAGTTTCTAAATGAAATTTTTCAAAAACAATGATTTTGGTCTTATACATGCTAGGAATTGAATAGATAAAAACAGAGATGCCATAAATGTGAGACATGGGTAGAATGGCAGAATAGGTATTGTTGGGCTTGTAGATCTTTCCACGAACTGAAATTTGGTGCTGGGTGATATTTGAAACAATATTGTAATGAGAGGTTATTACTCCTTTGGGAACTCCAGAAGTGCCAGATGAAAAACAGTAGTAAGCATGACGATGTTGAGATTCCTCTCCAGTAAACTTGATAGGGGGACTTGGAGGAATTCTTTCATCTTTAATAAGAGAAATAAAGTCCTTAAATGGAATTATGTTTTGAACTTCAACTGGACTCAAATCATTCACAGCTTTTTCCGCAATTGGAAGAAGACTTTCAAGACTGATAATTATTTTGGCCTTTGTGATGTTAAGTTGATGATGAAGTTCTTTAGGGAGGTAAGCAATGTTTGCTGGCGATATAACTGCACCTGCAGAAAGAATTCCGAGATGTATTGAAGGAAGATAAATTGAGTTGGTAAGAAACAAGCACACAGTATCACCAACGTTGATAGAAAACTTGTTTTTCAAAAGATAAGCTATGCGCCCTACTAAATCCTGATGCTGTTTAACTGTTAGGTAATGAGTCGAATCAGTACCATCGATATATAGCTGGTGGTTTGGATCAGCCAAATTTTCTTGATATCCGGGAGTACTAAAAATGAAGTCAACAAGATTGCTTTCTGGTATTTTTGTTACGTCAAAATCCCATGGGGATTTGTGCACAATTGTTCCGTTTTCTCTTTTGATGAGCTTTGACATCTTTGTAAACAAATTTATTTATGAAAAAAAAGGGGGGCTTAATAGAAAATTTTCTCTCTTTATATATAAATCATTTTTCGGATCTTTCGCTTAAGATCCGAGTGCAATTTGGAATTTTTTAAAAAATCCAACTTACAATTAATTTGTATTCGTCAGACGGTCTTAATCTGACAGTATTGCACGTGACAAACCTTTCGGTTCTTAATTAATACATTCAACCGTCTTATTGAAGAATTTTAATTTTAAAAACAACCATCTTCAATTTCTATTTGTTAAATTGAAGATTTTTGACACAATATTTGAAACATCTTTTTTTAGAGATGACGACTAAATACATATTAGTAATAAATTAGGGAAAACCAACAACACAATCTCATAAAATAGTTTTGAAAGCTGAAAATTATATTTAAATAGCAAAGCTTTGGTATTATAAAAACCGGATTGACAACATGATTTAAAAGCACCGTGATACTTTATGTAAATTAGGCATGATTTAGTAATTACTAAATATTATAATATTACTAAAAAAAAAGAAATTAGTTTTGCATTGTTGTTTCTTCCCCAATAATTAAATAGACTGTTTTTAGGCATTCTTTTAGCGTAGAAGTTAAATTTGCAAATTTTGATTTTGTGAAAAACATGAAACAATATTTACCTTGTTCTTGGTAATGATACACCTTACAAAAAACCTGGTAGGGTATTTAGGAGGGCTTGTAGCTTATATATTTATAATAATAAAATCTATTAATTTCTATCCTACTTCTACTTTACTATACAAAACCAATTACAAAAAATTGTTTACTTGCGTAATGTATTACATCCAGCTGTGAAGGCATATATAGATACTCGTGTTTATTTTGGAGTGGTTTCTTTATCTGCCAAAACTTGGCCAACACAGATTCTTTAAACAATGGGGAAATCTTAACGGCAACTTGGCGTCTAATAAAATTTATCATTATCATCAAGTCTTGCAGTTTGGACAATCGGTGAGCTGTTTGTGAAAAGGTGAAATGGGTTTCCAGAGCGTAATACGTCTAGGATAAAATCACAGCATGCACATGCTGTGATGATATATATACTTTGGGGTTTCTGATTCAGCTTTAAATAATGGGCATTTGTAAAGTATTTTGTTTCCTTTAAGCTCAGAAATATAATTGACAAACCTACTATGTAGTGTTTTCAATTCGATGGTGCCAAATAAAACGTGTCCAAGGGCCTTTTATGGCTTTCTGAAGTTGCAATTTTTTTCTTATTTTCGGGTTCTATAGTTTGTTGTTTGGGTATGTGCATTTGTACCAAGGTTGGGAGCTGTGTTTGATGCCTTAATGGTAGCGATAGCGTGTTCATGTTCCCATTAGACGAGAAGAGAACTTTGTCTGGAAAAAACAATTGCACAGATTTTGTTTCGACTAACCGTGATAATGTGATTTATTTTGTCCAGTCTTTTTTTGGCTCCGTGTACAACATTTTGTTACGAGCTCGGATTTGGCTGTTATCCTTGTCCATTTTTTGTGGGGTTGTAGAAGCGGTGGGTAGCTCTCCAGGTTAGATCTTTAAAACTCAATGTGTTGAGGGAAGCTGCTAGCTTCTCTGTGAATGGTATAGAATGGGGCGAAGTGGTATACACAAATCATCCTTTACAGAGCAATATTTTGTATTATACGGATAGCTTCGTCGATTTTCTTGATGATGCTGAGATTGTGTCATTATAAGCTTACACCGTAGTAGTAATGGGTATAATAGAGTAGCCTGTTTGTAAAGCCGGTGACCCTATTTATTGTTCTCAAAAATCCTGTTGTTTGGGGGTGTTTTTATTCCAAAGTTGATAAAATTCAGTTTGTCACCAAAGTTTGTTTATCTTGGTGTGTGCAGAATTTTCCCATTCAATGAAAGCGTCGAGGGATTGGTCAATTAGGTAGTAGCTTTGGCTTGAGAGTAGTGGCAATAGATTGTGACATCAATATTACCTTTATAAAAATCGATAAAATTTTTTAAAATGTAAGCCAAGTATTGACTGTGACAAGAATTCTCTCCAAAATCAACATCAATATATTCTAAGTATCCACACCCTTACAAAGCTGGTAAATATAATAAATAAATCCTACCTCTTGGGTTCTTTTCTTTCTATCTATCTATCTATCTATCTATCTATCTATCTATCTATCTATCTATCTATCTATCTATCTATCTATCTATCTATCTATCTATCTATCTATCTATCTATCTATCTATCTATCTATCTATCTATCTATCTATCTATCTATCTATCTATCCATTTCTTTCATTTAGGTAGATAATCCATTTTTGGCCCTTGAAAAAAAAAAAAAAAAAAAAAAAAAAAAAAAAAAAACAAGATATCATTTGAATTAAAAAAAATAATATTAAATCATCAAATCAATTGCAAAGAATGCAGAAAAAAGTATTGACCACTTTCTTAGCAATGGAAGTAGCAAGTTTAAAAAAAATAATTTCTTTGCAGTTGTTTTGATTTGGCACAGTTTTTTTAGGAATTTTAGGATTATCTTCATGTCTATTCAAGATTTTTAGAGAATCAAACCGTCTAAGTCATTCCAAACAATTAAAAAAGTCTCATTTCAAAAATTTTAAAAGCTTGCAATATTTTCTAATGAAGTCGTTAATTCGTTTCTCTTCTTTTTCAAAGTTTTCTGGAACCTTCATTACGCGTCAAACAACACTTTTAACTGTATTCTGTTAGGATTTACGTGGGCTCTAAATGGAATTCTGGGTTAGCTATTATAGTCGATTAGAGTAAACAGCAGTAAAAGGGCACAGTCAATTTAATAACAATAATATGGTTAAGAAAAGAAAAGAAAAGAAAAGAAAAAAAAAGAAAAGAAAAAGAAAAAGAAAAATTTCACTTTATTTTTAGTGTTCTTTTCTAAACCCTAACCTGTTTTTTCTGTATCCCAACATATTCTTATCTATTATCTATTATTTTAGTTTTCATTTTTTATAAAGAACGTTTTTGACATATTTTGGGCTATAATAGAAGGATAGTAATGCTACTTTACAAGACTTTTCATATATGATTTGAAATTGAGCATGATATTCAAGT
Source organism: Magnusiomyces paraingens (assembly GCF_902498895.1). Lineage (NCBI taxonomy): Eukaryota > Fungi > Ascomycota > Dipodascomycetes > Dipodascales > Dipodascaceae > Magnusiomyces > Magnusiomyces paraingens. Next base: position 1,696,374 of record NW_022474067.1, read on the forward strand.
GAAGGATGATCCTAGTGAATTGAGGGGTGATGAATTTAAACCCTGAGATGTCACAGCTTTTGTGAATGTTTGCAATGTGTAATCCACATGTCCTATAAAAGTAAGAGCGACGTAAATCAAATGGTGACAAAATATTATTTGTAATGATTTTAATTTTTTTTTTTTTAGTATATATATATTATATATTATGTATATAAATAACACTTCTAGTGAACTCAGAAATACTTAAATTATTATAATAATAATAATTTAAGTATTTATAATATAATTATATTATAATACATTCGTTACATAAATAGTATTATTAATTTGCCTAAGTTTTTTTATATATATTTTAAATACTTTAAATAATTTGAAGAGCGGTAGGATTACGTTTCTTGACTTTGATTTTCTTAAGGTTCATGTTATTGATAATAATTTCCACGATATCGTGATATCGTGATGGGTTAGTGCTTTCTGCTAACATCACCAAAAATTATTGGTAAGTTGAAGCCTTCAAAAAAAAAAAAAATGATGATATGTGTGTGTCTTTAATCAACGTAATACATATACATCAACTCATATTAAGTCTTTATTGTAACGACGTTTTCGTTATGTAAGAAAGCTTCAGTAAATTTGCCAAATTTAATTCATAACTCTAACCGCCTCAAGGTTAATTAAGGTTTAAGTGCCGCCACCTAGTTTTGCTAATATTAGTAAAACAAATTAGTACTGGTTATTCAGTACATAGATATATATATGTAGATATGTATAAAAACAATCAATATAAGCATTAATATATCTCAGTTATTACGTTGTACTTTTGTTGAAACACGTAATATCTTAACAAGAACTAATAAATATATATTTATTTTAAGATATCGAGTTGCAAAGTTACTTTATTCCTAATTTCCATAGAGTTAACTTTAGAGTTAACTCTATGCAAATTAGGAATAGTGTTAAAAAGTTAACAATGCCGCTCTCCTCTGGAAAATTAAATTTTTTTTAAATATTTCTTTAAAGCAATTTAATAACAAATTTGTTATTTTAATCCAGATTGGACTAACAGAGCCAGTCACAAAAAAAAAAAAATTAATAAATTAATAAATTAATAAAATAATAAAATAATAAAATAATAAAATAATAAAATAATAAAATAATAAAATAATAAAATAATAAAATAATAAAATAATAAAATAATAAAATAATAAAATAATAAAATAATAAAATAATAAAATAATAAAATAATAAAATAATAAAATAATAAATTAATAAATTAATAAAATAATAAAATAATAAAATAAACCAAACTTTTGACAGGAAATTGCTTTTGCTAATAGTGAGTGGTATGAAAAAACCGCAAAACCCAATTTATTTATTTTATTTTTGTTTAAATAGCCTATCAGAAATTATTATATTATATTAAACTGAACTAGGTAATAAATTTCCGTACTGAGGCTTTTCTAATTTATTTAAATTATAATTAAAATATGTAGATAATATCGACTTCTAACCATTCACCGCCCCAAAAAAAAAATTAAAAACAATCTCAAGAAAAGCTTTGTTTTGCTCATTTTACAATCAAGGTTTGATTGTCTAACAGAAATCAATATTCTGGTTATATGTGTTAGGATTTACGTGGGCTCTAAATGGAATTCTGTGTTAGCTATTATAGTCGATTAGAGTAAACAGCAGTAAAAGGGCACAGTCAATTTAATAACAATAATATGTGGTTATTAAGAAAAGAAAATAAAAATAAAAATTTCACTTTATTTTTTTAGAGTTATTTTCCAAACCCTAACCTGATATTTCTGTATCCCAATAAACAATCTCAAAACTTGATTTCGTATACGATAACTAGAAACTCGTATTGTGAAAAGACTAGCAAAAATAAAAAATAAAAATAAAAAATAAAAATTAAAAAATAAAAATAAAAATAAGAATAACTTTATTAGCTTTAGTCGTTCTTGAAAAAAAAATATTTTTTTTTATCCAATAGTTGCTTTTTTGTGCACATGGCTTACTTTTCTTAAAAAGAATTTCCCCAGACATTTAAGGTAAATCCGAACATTCTTCAGTTTGTTACAAAAAAAAAAAATTAAATCATTGGTTAATTACCAAAAATTGTAAAAGGTCTTTTTTTGTCAATGTTCCCGGCGTTAAAGTTACTACAAAGAAGCATATGTTTACAATAACATTCATATAAACTCTAATAAGAAAACAATAACCATGATTGAACCACCCCATTTAATCATACTCTAGTGACGGAATTAATAATTATGACAAACGTATTTAGGCCTACAGTAACTTTAACTTTGTTTCCCATAATAATTAAACTCACACCCTATATTTCCCCCATCCCTTTTTTTTTTTTTTTTTATTTCTTCCGAAAAATTAAGGTAGAGTGGAAAATATAAAAATTTATATTATTATCATGTGAGCCAAACTGTTGCAATATAATTTGTTTTAAATTGAAACTCTGGTTTAAACTGCGGCAAAATTAAGCAAAGGTGGCTTCCTAATGGTCGAAATTTATAGAATTACTTTAATAAGGTGCTTATTAATTTGTGAAGGGTTAGTTGACTGAATCAAAAATGAAAAGTTTGCAATCAACTTTATAAAATTAGGTAATTAGCTATAATTGATTAATTAAAATGTCAACCCCAGTAGCCGTCATTCTGGATACCTCATGATGATCATCACATGTACCCTACCCTCCTGTCAAAATCTTAACAATTGATAAGCAAGACAATATATTGTTATTTTAAATATATAAAACAAAAGTTAACTTAAATATCTCGGAGGAATCTAAATGTGATAGTACACTGATTTTTTTTAAAAACTTATTCATTTTGTATTCCTAAAAACGTAAAGTGTGTTATTTTGATCTGGATGATAATTCAGATGCATTTAAAAATACAGAGCCTCAGTGATACTAAAACTTTTCCCTTAAAATAATCCCGGATTACCAAATAGGAAATTGTCAAAATAGATCTTAAATATCTTAGCAAATATGAAAATCTGAGCCAAGAATCTTCCAATTTAAACACTATTAATTATTTTTCTTTAATATTAATTTATATGATTAGATAAAGAATAAAACTGATTATAAAAATGCTTATATAAACATTATATTTAATATATTAAGTAACAGATCTATATTATTACCTTCATTAATGTATACTCTTTATTTGTTTGATTAAAATAGCCTATGGGGTTTTAATAATAATAATAATAATAATAATAATAATAATAATAATAATAATAATAATAATAATAATAATAATAATAATAATAATAATAATAATAATAATAATAATAATAATAATAATAATAATAATAATAATAATAATAATAATTTTTTCTTAAATAAGACCTTTAAAATATATTGATGGTCTCAGACTTTGAATATCGCTATCCACTATTTTTTTTCTTTTTAAAAATGGGCCAAGATTATAATCTTCGCTAATTAGCGACTTTTCCAAGATATATATTTAGTAATTACTAAAAATATTAACACAATGCAGCATATGCATATTAAAGAGAAAAATTAATTATCAGCCAGAATTTATGTAATTAATAAATGTAATAAATAAATTTCAATAAATGAATAACTTCGGTAATAAAAAACTGGGTACACGGCTGAACAATTAATAGAGAAAAAAAATTAACGAAAAAAGTAATTTACTGCATTACATTTAACCATAACTTTAACCTATTATCTTGAAAAAAATTATCTCAATGCCTAAGACCAAAGTATGCAAACTATGCTTCAACAGATTTTCATAATAATCATAATGTAATGAAAAAATTAAAAAAAAAAGAAAATAAATCAGGTTCTATTATAGCATCTGATATTAAAACTTCAAGCTTATCAATACCGTATAATAAGAATTTGAATATTACTAGAAACAATTATTCTCAAATATTGTTGAATATAATACTAGTTACCTGAAAATTTTAATATATGACGTTACTATGACTAGTATCCGGTATGCCACTTGAATAACAAACAAACTAAAAATAGTGTCTGTTATAAAGACTTTGGTTTGGGGAACGTGCATAGCGCCTATCTTTTGAAAACATACGTAATAATAGACTCTAATGTTAACTTTAATAAACGTTTATTACATCTATTAAAATATGATTATTATTAATTCATATATATAAATTAATATATATATATATATATATATATAAGATTGGGAATACCCATTTTCGCTTAAAAAAGAAATAAATAATTTTACGTCTCTATCTAATCTTCCATTTTTTATTTTTTTTTTACCTCCACCTTATTTATTAAAATAAAATTTTTTTTTTCAAAAAAGGTCAGCAAAAAAAGGAATTATAAATTAATCCCTTACTTTTATTTTCTTAATTATTAGTTTATTAAACCAATTATCAAGGTATGTGTCATTGTCAAAAATTTTAATGAATTCTAACATGGAAACAGAAAACAAAAATAAGAGCAAAAGAAAAAGGGGTTATATATTGTCTTAACACAACAGCAGCAGTAAGTATAAATAAAAAAGAAATCAACAAAAATCTGTGACTAACTAGGAGTTCAGCAATGCGAATTAGTGCATTATTTATTCCAATATTTGGAATTGCTGCAGTATCAGCAGCTTGTACTGTCGACAAGGAGACCTGCGACAGTGCCTGTGATAATGCCAATACTGTAATTAGTGGCTACTATACTGATTTCACTTTATTAGGGAATGTTGATGAATATTATTGCAAGTTAAACAATACTGTTCTTGTAAGCGGCAGTTATGTAGACATGGATGGAACACTTCTTTCAGTTGTCACTGCTTGCCGCTATTGTTTTGACAAAGGTGTCCTTACTGATTCAACAAACTACGAATATTACGAAGGTTGGATAAAACAATGTTACGACGAGAGGTCTGACGAAATTCCAAGTAACATAGATACCCAGTGTATTTGTGACGTTGGTGATATTACAGAAACTAATTGCAGTGATATGTGTGGTACTGCTGAAGATTATTCGGTAAACTTATTAAGTTTGATCACTTGTGGAGTTGTCGATAATGTTGTTAAAAGAAATGTGGTTGGCTGTCTACTATGTGGTACTGTCTCAAGTTCGGCTAGTACGTTTTGTGATTCCGCCTGGACTACACTACTGTGTGTAGTTGGAACACTAGTATCGGTCTTGTCAGACATTTTGGATGTGATAGGAACTTTGTTAACTACTGTCTTGTCAGTTGTTGTAGGGTTGTTGGACGAATGCGATTTTGATACAGAAAATTTATGCAGTATCTCGTCATGTACATTAGATGGATTAGATACAGATACTTGTAACTCATATTGTTCAACTACTAACACATGGTTAGAAGGAAGTGAATTAAGTGGAAAATCTTGCGACGATCTATCAATGTCAGAAAAACAAGTTGTTGGAGGATGTTTAATGTGTGGATCAATTATTGGATATGAAACAACAAATACAGTTCTAACTAATGTAGCAAATGTTATTGATACGACCTGTATAAGTGAAATGCAGAATGCGGTATGCAATGGGGATTATATTGAGTCAATATCTGATTCATCAATGGACGCAGTTTCCGAAGCAGAGCAATCATCAGAAGATACAGTAGAAGATGCATCCTCTTCATCTGAAGCAGCAGCAGATGAAGCATCCTCTTCATCTGAAGATGCCGCTGACGACAAGGCGTCATCATCGTCTGAGGATGCCGCAGATGATGCCTCGTCTTCTTCTGAGGACGCAGCTGATGATGCTTCATCTTCTTCTGAAGCCGCCGCTGATGATGCGTCTTCTTCTTCTGAGGACGCAGCAGATGATGCTTCTTCATCTTCTGAGGACGCTGCTGATGATGCTTCTTCTTCTTCTGAAGCCGCCGCTGGTGATGCGTCTTCTTCGTCTGAGGACGCAGCTGATGATGCCTCTTCATCCTCTGAAGACGCGGCTGATGATGCCTCTTCTTCGTCTGAGGACGCAGCTGATGATGCCTCTTCTTCTTCCGAAGCGGCCGCTGATGATGCCTCGTCTTCTTCTGAGGACGCCGCTGATGATGCCTCTTCTTCTTCTGAGGACGCTGCTGATGATGCTTCTTCTTCTTCCGAAGCGGCCGCTGATGATGCTTCTTCATCTTCTGAGGACGCTGCTGATGATGCGTCGTCTTCTTCTGAGGACGCTGCTGATGATGCTTCTTCTTCTTCTGAAGCCGCCGCTGATGATGCGTCGTCTTCTTCTGAGGACGCAGCTGATGATGCTTCTTCTTCTTCCGAAGCCGCCGCTGATGATGCCTCTTCATCTTCTGAAGACGCAGCTGATGATGCTTCATCTTCATCCGAAGCCGCCGCTGATGATGCCTCTTCTTCTTCTGAGGACGCTGCTGATGATGCCTCGTCTTCTTCTGAGGATGCTGCTGATGATGCTTCTTCATCTTCTGAAGACGCAGCTGATGATGCCTCGTCTTCTTCTGAAGCCGCCGCTGATGATGCCTCGTCTTCTTCTGAAGCCGCCGCTGATGATGCCTCTTCTTCTTCTGAGGACGCTGCTGATGATGCTTCTTCTTCTTCCGAAGCGGCCGCTGATGATGCTTCTTCATCTTCTGAGGACGCTGCTGATGATGCGTCGTCTTCTTCTGAGGACGCTGCTGATGATGCTTCTTCTTCTTCTGAAGCCGCCGCTGATGATGCCTCGTCTTCTTCTGAGGACGCTGCTGATGATGCTTCTTCTTCTTCTGAAGCCGCCGCTGATGATGCGTCGTCTTCTTCTGAGGACGCAGCTGATGATGCTTCTTCTTCTTCCGAAGCCGCCGCTGATGATGCCTCTTCATCTTCTGAAGACGCAGCTGATGATGCTTCATCTTCATCCGAAGCCGCCGCTGATGATGCCTCTTCTTCTTCTGAGGACGCTGCTGATGATGCCTCGTCTTCTTCTGAGGATGCTGCTGATGATGCTTCTTCATCTTCTGAAGACGCAGCTGATGATGCCTCGTCTTCTTCTGAAGCCGCCGCTGATGATGCCTCGTCTTCTTCTGAAGCCGCCGCTGATGATGCCTCTTCTTCTTCTGAGGACGCTGCTGATGATGCTTCTTCTTCTTCCGAAGCGGCCGCTGATGATGCTTCTTCATCTTCTGAGGACGCTGCTGATGATGCGTCGTCTTCTTCTGAGGACGCTGCTGATGATGCTTCTTCTTCTTCTGAAGCCGCCGCTGATGATGCCTCGTCTTCTTCTGAGGACGCTGCTGATGATGCTTCTTCTTCTTCTGAAGCCGCCGCTGATGATGCCTCGTCTTCTTCTGAGGACGCAGCTGATGATGCTTCTTCTTCTTCCGAAGCCGCCGCTGATGATGCCTCGTCTTCTTCTGAGGACGCAGCTGATGATGCTTCTTCTTCTTCCGAAGCGGCCGCTGATGATGCTTTTTCATCTTCTGAGGATGCTGCTGATGATGCTTCTTCTTCTTCCGAAGCCGCCGCTGATGATGCCTCGTCTTCTTCTGAGGACGCAGCTGATGATGCTTCTTCTTCTTCCGAAGCGGCCGCTGATGATGCTTCTTCATCTTCTGAAGCCGCCGCTGATGATGCCTCTTCATCTTCTGAAGACGCTGCTGATGATGCTTCTTCTTCTTCCGAAGCGGCCGCTGATGATGCCTCGTCATCTTCTGAAGACGCAGCAGATGATGCTTCTTCTTCTTCTGAAGCCGCCGCTGATGATGCCTCGTCTTCTTCTGAGGACGCTGCTGATGATGCCTCGTCTTCTTCTGAGGATGCTGCTGATGATGCTTCTTCTTCTTTCGAAGCCGCCGCTGATGATGCTTCTTCATCTTCTGAGGACGCAGCAGATGATGTTTCTTCTTCTTCTGAAGCCGCAGCTGATGATGCCTCGTCTTCTTCTGAGGACGCTGCTGATGATGCTTCTTCTTCTTCCGAAGCTGCCGCTGATGATGCTTCTTCTTCTTCCGAAGCTGCCGCTGATGATGCTTCATCTTCATCCGAAGCCGCCGCTGATGATGCTTCATCTTCATCCGAAGCCGCCGCTGATGATGCTTCCTCATCTTCTGAGGACGCTGCTGATGATGCCTCGTCTTCTTCTGAAGCCGCCGCTGATGATGCCTCTTCTTCTTCTGAGGACGCTGCTGATGATGCCTCGTCTTCTTCTGAGGATGCTGCTGATGATGCTTCTTCTTCTTTCGAAGCCGCCGCTGATGATGCTTCTTCATCTTCTGAGGACGCAGCAGATGATGTTTCTTCTTCTTCTGAAGCCGCAGCTGATGATGCCTCGTCTTCTTCTGAGGACGCAGCTGATGATGCTTCTTCTTCTTCCGAAGCTGCCGCTGATGATGCTTCATCTTCATCCGAAGCCGCAGCTGATGATGCTTCTTCTTCTTCCGAAGCCGCCGCTGATGATGCCTCTTCATCTTCTGAAGACGCAGCTGATGATGCTTCATCTTCATCCGAAGCCGCCGCTGATGATGCCTCTTCTTCTTCTGAGGACGCTGCTGATGATGCCTCGTCTTCTTCTGAGGATGCTGCTGATGATGCTTCTTCATCTTCTGAAGACGCAGCTGATGATGCCTCGTCTTCTTCTGAAGCCGCCGCTGATGATGCCTCGTCTTCTTCTGAAGCCGCCGCTGATGATGCCTCTTCATCTTCTGAAGACGCAGCAGATGATGCTTCTTCTTCTTCTGAAGCCGCCGCTGATGATGCTTCTTCTTCATCCGAAGCCGCCGCTGATGATGCCTCTTCTTCATCCGAAGCCGCCGCTGATGATGCCTCTTCTTCTTCTGAGGACGCTGCTGATGATGCTTCTTCTTCTTCTGAAGCCGCCGCTGATGATGCTTCTTCTTCTTCTGAGGACGCTGCTGATGATGCTTCTTCTTCTTCCGAAGCCGCCGCTGATGATGCCTCGTCATCTTCTGAGGACGCCGCTGATGATGCCTCGTCTTCTTCTGAGGACGCCGCTGATGATGCTTCATCATCTTCTGAAGCTGCCGCTGATGATGCTTCTTCATCTTCTGAGGACGCTGCTGATGATGCTTCTTCTTCTTCTGAAGCCGCAGCTGATGATGCCTCTTCATCTTCTGAAGACGCAGCTGATGATGCCTCGTCTTCTTCTGAAGCGGCCGCTGATGATGCTTCCTCATCTTCTGAGGATGCTGCTGATAATGCTTCCTCATCTTCTGAAGCTGCCGCTGATGATGCTTCATCATCTTCTGAAGCCGCCGCTAATGATGCCTCTTCTTCTTCTGAGGACGCCGCTGATGATGCGTCTTCTTCTTCTGAGGACGCTGCTGATGATGCCTCTTCATCTTCTGAAGACGCAGCAGATGATGCTTCTTCTTCTTCTGAAGCCGCCGCTGATGATGCTTCTTCATCTTCTGAGGACGCAGCAGATGATGTTTCTTCTTCTTCTGAAGCCGCAGCTGATGATGCCTCGTCATCTTCTGAAGCCGCCGCTAATGATGCCTCTTCTTCTTCTGAGGACGCAGCAGATGATGCTTCTTCATCTTCTGAAGACGCAGCAGATGATGCTTCTTCTTCTTCTGAAGCCGCCGCTGATGATGCCTCTTTATCTTCTGAAGACGCAGCTGATGATGCCTCTTCATCTTCTGAAGACGCCGCTGATGATGCTTCTTCTTCATCCGAAGCCGCCGCTGATGATGCCTCTTCTTCATCCGAAGCCGCCGCTGATGATGCCTCTTCTTCTTCTGAGGACGCTGCTGATGATGCCTCGTCTTCTTCTGAGGACGCCGCTGATGATGCGTCTTCTTCTTCTGAAGACGCTGCTGATGATGCTTCTTCTTCTTCCGAAGCGGCCGCTGATGATGCCTCGTCATCTTCTGAGGAAGCTGCTGATGATGCCTCGTCTTCTTCTGAGGATGATGCTGATGATGCTTCTTCTTCTTCTGAAGCCGCCGCTGATGATGCCTCGTCATCTTCTGAAGCCGCCGCTGATGATGCTTCTTCTTCTTCTGAAGCCGCCGCTGATGATGCCTCGTCTTCTTCTGAAGCCGCCGCTGATGATGCTTCCTCATCTTCTGAGGATGCTGCTGATGATGCTTCTTCATCTTCTGAAGACGCAGCAGATGATGCTTCTTCTTCTTCTGAAGCCGCCGCTGATGATGCCTCTTTATCTTCTGAAGACGCAGCTGATGATGCCTCGTCTTCTTCTGAAGACGCAGCTGATGATGCCTCGTCTTCTTCTGAAGCCGCCGCTGATGAAGCTTCTTCTTCATCCGAAGCCGCCGCTGATGATGCCTCTTCTTCTTCTGAGGACGCTGCTGATGATGCCTCGTCATCTTCTGAAGCCGCCGCTGATGATGCTTCTTCTTCTTCTGAAGCCGCCGCTGATGATGCCTCGTCTTCTTCTGAAGCCGCCGCTGATGATGCTTCCTCATCTTCTGAGGATGCTGCTGATGATGCTTCTTCATCTTCTGAAGACGCAGCAGATGATGCTTCTTCTTCTTCTGAAGCCGCCGCTGATGATGCCTCTTCATCTTCTGAGGACGCTGCTGATGATGCTTCTTCTTCTTCCGAAGCGGCCGCTGATGATGCCTCTTCTTCTTCTGAAGACGCAGCTGATGATGCCTCTTCATCTTCTGAAGCTGCCGCTGATGATGCTTCCTCATCTTCTGAAGCTGCCGCTGATGATGCTTCATCTTCATCCGAAGCCGCCGCTGATGATGCTTCATCTTCATCCGAAGCCGCCGCTGATGATGCTTCTTCATCTTCTGAGGACGCTGCTGATGATGCCTCGTCTTCTTCTGAAGCCGCCGCTGATGATGCTTCTTCTTCTTCCGAAGCTGCCGCTGATGATGCTTCATCTTCATCCGAAGCCGCCGCTGATGATGCCTCTTCTTCTTCTGAGGACGCTGCTGATGATGCCTCGTCTTCTTCTTCCGAAGCCGCCGCTGATGATGCTTCTTCATCTTCTGAAGACGCAGCAGATGATGCTTCTTCTTCTTCCGAAGACGCAGCTAATGATGCTTCTTCTTCTTCTGAAGCTGCCGCTGATGATGGATCATCTTCATCTCAAGCTGCCGCTGATGATGCTTCTTCATCTTCTCAAGCTGCCGCTGATGATGCTTCCTCATCTTCTGAAGCTGCCGCTGATGATGCCTCTTCTTCTTCTGAGGACGCTGCTGATGATGCCTCGTCTTCTTCTTCCGAAGCCGCCGCTGATGATGCTTCTTCATCTTCTGAGGACGCTGCTGATGATGCCTCGTCTTCTTCTGAAGCCGCCGCTGATGATGCTTCTTCTTCTTCCGAAGCCGCAGCTGATGATGCCTCTTCATCTTCTGAAGACGCAGCAGATGATGCTTCTTCATCTTCTGAAGACGCAGCAGATGATGCTTCTTCATCTTCTGAAGACGCAGCAGATGATGCTTCTTCTTCTTCTGAAGCCGCCGCTGATGATGCCTCTTCATCTTCTGAAGACGCAGCTGATGATGCTTCATCTTCTTCTGAAGCTGCCGCTGATGATGCCTCGTCTTCTTCTGAGGACGCCGCTGATGATGCCTCTTCTTCTTCTGAGGACGCCGCTGATGATGCGTCTTCTTCTTCTGAGGACGCTGCTGATGATGCTTCTTCTTCTTCCGAAGCGGCCGCTGATGATGCCTCTTCTTCTTCTGAAGACGCAGCTGATGATGCCTCTTCATCTTCTGAAGCTGCCGCTGATGATGCTTCCTCATCTTCTGAAGCTGCCGCTGATGATGCTTCATCTTCATCCGAAGCCGCCGCTGATGATGCTTCATCTTCATCCGAAGCCGCCGCTGATGATGCTTCCTCATCTTCTGAGGACGCTGCTGATGATGCCTCGTCTTCTTCTGAAGCCGCCGCTGATGATGCCTCTTCATCTTCTGAAGACGCTGCTGATGATGCTTCTTCTTCTTCCGAAGCTGCCGCTGATGATGCTTCATCTTCATCCGAAGCCGCCGCTGATGATGCCTCTTCTTCTTCTGAGGACGCTGCTGATGATGCCTCGTCTTCTTCTTCCGAAGCCGCCGCTGATGATGCTTCTTCATCTTCTGAAGACGCAGCAGATGATGCTTCTTCTTCTTCCGAAGACGCAGCTAATGATGCTTCTTCTTCTTCTGAAGCTGCCGCTGATGATGGATCATCTTCATCTCAAGCTGCCGCTGATGATGCTTCTTCATCTTCTCAAGCTGCCGCTGATGATGCTTCATCTTCTGAAGCCGCCGCTGATGATGGGTCATCTTCATCTCAAGCTGCCGCTGATGATGCTTCATCTTCATCCGAAGACGCAGCTGACGATGCTTCTTCATCTTCTAAAGCTGCCGCTAATAATGCTCCATCTTCATCTCAGGACGCAGCAGATGATGCCTCTTCTTCTTTCGAAGCTGCATCTGATAATGCTTCATTTTCTTTTGAGGACGCAGCTGATAATTCTTTTTCATCTTCATCTTCTGAATCTACATCTTCATTTATTTCTGAATCTTCTGAATCCGCATTTGTTTCTGAATCTTCTCAATCAGTTTCTATTTCTGAATCTTTTTCTGTTTCCGAATCTTCTGAATCTGAAACTGCTTCTGAATCCCCTTCTGTTTCTGAATTTGCTTCTATTTTGGAATCTTCGGAATCTGAATCTGCTTCTGTTTCTGTTTCTGAATTCGTTTCTATTTCTGAATTTTCTAATTCAGCTTCAATTTCTGAATCTGAGTTTTCTGCCTCTATTTCAGTTTCTGAATCTGAATCTGAATCTGAATCTGCTTCTATTTCAGTTTCTGAATCTTTTCAATCTGAATCCCCTTCTGTTTCTGAATTTGCTTCTATTTCGGAATCTTCGGAATCTGAATCTGCTTCTGTTTCTGAATCCACTTTTGTTTCTCAATCTCCTGTTTCTGTTTCTGAGTTTTCTGAATCCTTATACATTTCTGAGTTATCTCTTTCTCAATCCTCGTCTTTCAGTGTTTCTCTTGAGACTGGAGAAATTGGAATCTCTTCATTTACTGAATCCGAAGTTGAATCTTTTCCTTCACCTTCTTTGTCTTCGCTCGAGGGTACTTCTGAGGTTGGCTCCGAATCTCTATTTGAAAGTTCCTTATCATCATCATTTTCTGTAGAGATTTCAGAATCTTCTACTTACTTTGAGTCGGAATCTCTTGAAACTTCTTTGTCTTTGTCTTTGTCTTCGACTTTTGTCTATACTCCTTCGACAAAGCCCTCTTGGAATTCCACATTTACAACTTCTGTTTCCACTTCTAGTACCTCTAGTATTGGCCCTCAGTCACCAAGTTCTACCATTACATCTGTTGCCACACAAACTTCCTTTACTTCATATACTACGGTAATTGGATCTCAGACTCTCACTGTTACTATTCCTTGTGATGATTGTACCCCTATTACTTCGACAAGCTCTTACACAGAATACACCACCTATACAACTGTTATTTCTGGCGAGACTACCATTGTCACAGAGCCTTGTGAGAAATGTACGGCAACATCTTCCACGGAATCCACTATCTCTTCAATAGGTTCACACACCGAATACACTACTTATACCACGGTCATTGGTGGAGAGACTACTACTGTTACGGAGCCTTGTGAGAAATGTATCTCTACTTCTTCTGAAACAAGTTCTGTTTCTTCGACAAGTTTTCACACTGAATTCACCACTTATACGACAGTCATCGGTTCTCAGACTCTTACTGTTACTATTCCTTGTGAAGATTGCACAGCTACTACTCCATCAAGTTCTTATTCCGAATACAATACCTATACAACAATTATTGGTGGTGAGACCAAGACTGTCACCGAGTCCAGCGAATCTACTCCTTCCCAACCTTTCGTTACATCTCCTATCATCACAGGTTTTACAACCGTCAATAGTGGTACCACCTTTAGTCTTATTGAATCTTCGGAAACCCTGAGTGTGTCTGGTTCAGAGTCTTCCTTGTTTACTATTTCAGCAAATACCGCTCCATCGAAAGCTACTTCCTTGACATCCGAAACTGGTACTAATCTTCCTGAACAATCAACAGAAGTTACTACTTTATCTAAGGCAGCTTCAAATTCTGTTAAGTCCTCGTCTTTTATAACATTTATGTCTGTCATTGGCAAAACTACAGTTGTCATGACAGCTTCACAGGAATCTACTCCTGTTATTTCTGTGTCTAGCATCCCAATTAGCTCTGGAGTTGAAACTGTTTCAAGTATTTATTCTATTGCGGTTTCTGAAATTTCTTCTAACCCTGTATCCTCACCTTTTACTTCTACTTTTGGTCAAGCTGAACAATCTCTTATAAATACTGAGTCACTCCAGTTTAACGTTTTGCCATCAACTTCTTCTGTTTCTGAAGCACAACCAAGCAGCAGTTCTTTAGTTTCAACCAATATTCTTGGTTCTGAAATAACATCAATTACTCCTGAATCTAAAACTGGGACACCTTCGGTTCATGAATCATATTTTGATTCTTTTCAGTCTAGCCCTGGCGCTGGCTCAGAGATTGTCTCTTCCCTTGAGACATTCACACTTGAAAATTCATTGCCATCTGGCATTGTTCCCGCTTCGTCTTCACTTCCAGAATCTCCTTCATTGTCTACATCTGTTGCATCCTCACCTTCTATTAATGAGGGTTCTTCATTACTTATTTCTTCTACGACATCATCTTCCGGATCTCTGGCATTGTCGCCGTCTTACACTACCTTCACTATTGTTACTGAGAGTGTCAGTCTTACACTAACGGAGAGTTATGTAGAAAATTACACTACTACAGAGTCGGTTAGCTCTTTTCCTTCAGCTTTGGCTTCGGCTTCGACCTCGACTTCCACCTCCAGTTCTCAGTCTTCAGTTGCTCTGGTGAACACCCAAAATACTTTTCCTGCTGTTTCTTCTTCTCTCTCGTCTCAAAACCAGCCCGGTTCAAGCTCAGGTGGAGTTGAGCAAGTTAATTCGGCCCTCACAAATATTACATCTATGAATCACGGTTTGGTTCTAGTTATAATTTTGCTCCTTTTTATGATGTGATGACTCTGAATTTCTTCAATTTTTTTACTGCTTTTTGCCGTTTTTTATTGTTTTATTGTTTTTTAGTTTTAATTTTTTGGTTCTATATTTTTTACAACACCTTTGGGATTTTTCGCACTTTTTCCCCTAGTAAAGTGGTGGTTTACTAAACAAATAGACGTGGTAAATTTATTTTTTCCCCCACTATAAAAATTGCTTAATAAACATTTTTTTTTTTATTTAACACACACACCTGGTAAATTTAATATTTTCAGTGGTTAAATAAGCACAGACACCTGGTTAAATAAGCACAACCACCTGGTAAATTTAATATTTTCTGTGGTCAAATAAGCACACACACCTGGTTAAATAAGCACAACCACCTGGTAAATTTAATATTTTCTGTGGTCAAATAAGCACACACACCTGGTTAAATAAGCACAACCACCTGGTTAAATAAGCAAATTTAAATGTTTAATTCACCGCATATAATAAATTTAGAATTTTTGAAATTTTTGAAATTTTTGAAATTTTTTTAAAAAAATCCTTAAATTCAATTATAAAATACAGAATTATATATTTATATATATATATATAGCTTGGTAGCAATGCCTCAAGCTTGTTCGTCAAGCGAGCATCATCATTAGTTCTTCTCTGTAGTAACGCGTCAAGCTTGTTCGTCAAGCAAGCATCATCATTAGTTCTTCCAAGTTACAACGCTTCAAGCTTGTTCGTCAAGCGAGCATCATCATTAGTTCCTCTTAGTATTAATGCCTCAAGCTTGTCCTTCAAGCGAGTATCATCGTTCGTTCTTCTCAGTATCAACGCGTCAACTTATTTAAGTGAGCATCATCGGTTATTCTTCTGAGTATCAACGCGTCAACTTGTTTAAGTGAGCATCATCTTTCTTTTTTCTAAGTATCAATGCATCAAACTTATTCGTCAAGTGAGCATCATCGTTCTTTCCTCCAAGTATCAACGCGTCAAAATCGTTTGTCTCCAGCAAGTAAGCCATCTTCATAGTTGTAAAACTATTTTAAGTTGTTAATATTATGACCTTTTCTGAAAAAAAAAAAAAAAAAAAAAAAGATTTATAGTACTTTAAACTTCTGAAATTTCCATATCTTATAAGGCGAATTGTATTAGAAAAAAAAAAAAGTGATGTGTAGAAAGAAAAGAAAAAGGTGAAGAGCAGCTTTTTTTATACTTTTTTTTTAAAGATTTAATCTAAAGAGAATTCTTATTGGCTGAGGAAAGAAATATGTGCTGTGGTAAAAATGTACTTTAAGTCTAATTGGCTCTATCATAATTTTGTTATATTAGTAATCATTGTTCTTATGGAAATATCTTATTGTTATGTTTGATAAATAGTTTAAATATGTCTATTTCGTTATAAGAAGCTAGAAATTAAAATATTATTTCATCTATTATTTCCAACTTAACAATCAATTTAATTTTTTATATCTATATCTATATCTATATCTATATCTATATCTATATCTATATCTATATCTATATCTATATCTATATCTATATCTATATCTATATCTATATATATATACTTATCTATTTTCTAGTAATAATGCCACGGAATTTATTTAGTACTTGGACACGGACTTAAAGGAGCAGTCAACGTATGGAAATTCAGATTCTATATTTGGGCCATCTTTGTCAGATGTAAATTACATCATGATGTATTTTATTTATGTGGTATGTGCTTGTGAATTGGAGGAAAATGATTAAGAAAGAACTTGTGGTTTGGATATGGGATATTATCTTTTAAAAAAAAAAGATAGAGGAAGTATTACTAGTAAGACATAATAAAAAATAGATAAAAAATAGATAAAAAATAGATAAAAAATAGATAAAAAATAGATAAAAAATAGATAAAAAATAGATAAAAAATAGATAAAAAATAGATATAAAATAGATATAAAATAGATATAAAATATATAAAAAATTAAATAAAAAATAGATAAAAAAATAAATAAAAGATAAAAAAATAAATAAACACCTTTGGGATTTTTCGCACTTTTTCCCCTAGTAAAGTGGTGGTTTACTAAACAAATAGACATGGTAAATTTATTTTTTCCCCCACTATAAAAATTGCTTAATAAACATTTTTTTTTTTTATTTAACACACACACCTGGTAAATTTAATATTTTCAGTGGTTAAATAAGCACACACACCTGGTTAAATAAGCACAACCACCTGGTAAATTTAATATTTTCTGTGGTCAAATAAGCACACACACCTGGTTAAATAAGCACAACCACCTGGTAAATTTAATATTTTCTCTGGTTTATTTAGCTTTTCCTGTGGTGAATTTAAATATTAGACCTGGTTAAATAAGCATTTCCGGTGGTCAAATAAGCACACACACCTGGTTAAATAAGCAAATTTTTTTGAGATGGGGGAGGACTAGCTTTGAAGTTTGAGTTTCTAATGTAAGCTGTCAAGTCTGCTAAGACTTTTAATTCAGCTTCACATCCTTCGGAACAAACTGGCACGTTGGCAATGGTTAATTGTCTAACGGTAAATCCAGAACGGTCAGCGAGATCAATTTGACGATGAACAGGGAGATCGGCGAATGTCTCATAAGAGCTGGCGTTGTTCTTTGAATGGGTCTCAGATGTTGAGTGGGCAACAGAACTTCCAGTGCTGGCTGACTCGAAGGATGAGGGTCCTTCATTGACTCCTGTAGTGTTTCCGTGATTAGACATAGCGGAGAAGACTAAAAGCAAGAGTTAATAAGTAAATACGATTGATAAGCTGAAAGCTGAAAGAGTATTTAATAAAAACAGTTTTGCGTAAATTTAGAGTATATATAAGAATTATATAAAATGATAAAAATAATAAAAGTTCGCTATCATACCTAAAAGCAAGAGTTAATAAGTAAATACGATTGATAAGCTGAAAGCTGAAAGAGTATTTAATAAAAACAGTTTTGCGTAAATTTAGAGTAGCGAGAAAAAGAAGAGAAAGAAAACAAGAAAGGTTTCTGTAATGAAGAAAATTTAAAAGAGCATCTTGAAAAATTTTCTTTAGCAATAGGGAGTCTTGATTGTGACAATTATTGTAACTCCAATGGTAATGGGCTAGTAGTTGCTAGTGAATAATGTAACAATGTAAAGAGTGTAATTGGGAAAAAAAAATATTATGGGATAATGTTGAAATACACGATAGTACCATGACATATATTCCAACAAATTTAAATGTTTAATTCACCGCATATAATAAATTTAGAATTTTTGAAAATTTTAAAAATTTTTAAAAAATCCTTAAATTAAATTATAAATTACAGAATTATATATATATATATATATATATAGCTTAGTAGCAATGCCTCAAGCTTGATCGTCAAGCGAGCATTATCATGGTTCTTCTCAGTATCATCAACGCATCAAGCTTGATCGTCAAGCGAGCATCATTGTTCTTCTTCTTAGTAGCAACGCATCAAGCTTGAACGTCAAGCGAGCATCATCATCGTTCTTCTTCTCAGTATCATCAACGCATCAAGCTTGATCGTCAAGCGAGCATCATTGTTCTTCTTCTTAGTAGCAACGCATCAAGCTTGAACGTCAAGCGAGCATCATCATCGTTCTTCTTCTCAGTATCATCAACGCATCAAGCTTGAACGTCAAGCGAGCATCATCATCGTTCTTTTCTCAGTATCATCAATGCATCAAGCTTGATCGTCAAGCGAGCATCATCATCGTTCTTCTTCTCAGTAGCAACGCATCAAGCTTGAACGTCAAGCGAGCATCATCATCGTTCTTTTCTCAGTATCATCAATGCATCAAGCTTGATCGTCAAGCGAGCATTATCATGGTTCTTCTCAGTAGCAACGCATCAAGCTTGATCGTCAAGCGAGCATCATCATGGTTCTTCTAAGTATTAACGCGTTAAAATCGCTCGTCAAGCGAGCATCATTGTTTTTCTTCTTAGTATCAACGCATCAAGCTTGATCGTCAAGCGAGCATCATCATGGTTCTTCTAAGTATCAACGCGTTAAAATCGCTTATAGCAATGAACCGAGCCATCTTCATAGTCGTAAAACTATTGTAAGTTGTTAATATCATGACCTTTTCTAAAATAAAAAAAAAGATATAATACTTTAAACTTCTAAAATTTCCATATTTTATAAGGCAAATTGTATTAAAAAAAAAAAGTGATGTGTAGAAAGAAAAGAGGAAGGTGAAGAGAAACTTTTTTTATAATTTTTTTTAAAGATTTAATCTAAAGAGAATTCTTATTGGCTGAGGAAAGAAATCTGCACTGTGGTAAAAATGTACTTTAAGTCTAATTGGCTCTATCATAATTTTGTTATATTAGTAATCATTGTTCTTATGGAAATATCTTATTGTTATGTTTGATAAATAGTTTAAATATGTCTATTTCGTTATAAGAAGCTAGAGATTAAAATATTATTTCATCTATTATTTCCAACTTTAACAATCAATTTAATTTTTATTTATATATAAATATATATATACTCATCTTAATTATAATAATAATACTATTAAAAGATCTACCCTGTAACACACCATTCAACATATAAACTTATGGTTACTTAATGATATATGATAATATTATCATAACCCAATTGTTATTAAGACCAAATTTGGTCTTTAAAGGGGTTTCTCTGGAATGTATGCTAATTTTTTTAAATATTCGTAAATCATCAAAAAAAAAAACATTGTTTCCGTGTTTATTATAATATATATGACCTCATTTACCGAGTTGTTTATTGTAATTTTTTTTTCAACATATATTTCTTCATTTTAATACACATTAAAAATTTGATAATCCAAAAACTTTTTTAAAGAGCTCCCATGAAGGAAGAAATATATCTTTGTGACGTCTCTGAAATTTCAGAGACGTTATATACTGAGAACAATCACCTTGAGTTGCATCATTTAGACCTTGTCTTACCTGATACAACTAACTCTCACTGTATTTTTGATTCTTCGGACGTTTTATATTTGCTAGATAATTATTTTCACAACTGTGGTCTTAGCTCAAACCATTTCATTCAAATGACCGAAGTTTTTGATAAAGAATACGGCCAATTTTGCATAATTTGTCAGCCAAAAATAACTGATGGATTAATTGCGGAGCAAAGTGTTGAATTTGTCTACAAAAACCTTTCTGGCTTACTTGCTGAATTTAATTTTAAAGAACATGAAAACAACAAACAACTTGACTTCTTTCTTCTTTTACCTCCTATCAACTACAATCACTGGGGCTTTTACATATCTCTTGGAGGAACTGTTTGGAGGTTTCAGTTTATTCTTTTTTCTGCTCCACAACTTCGAAAACAAACCAAACAAATAAAATCTCTTTGAGACTTGCATTGGAAAAGAATTTTGGAATATACAAAAATTTGCTGAACCGAATTTTGCCTTTGTTTGAGATTACTTATGGGACCGATACACTTGTTACCCAAGAAATACAAAACATTCAGATCAAAGCCTCATCCTACTATCCTTTGAAATTCTCTGGTTTATATATGTGTTGGACGCTTTTTGGAATTATTGATAACAGTATAAAGAAAGTTTTTCCCCATAACCTACTTCTCCATTTCAACGTGTTAGTACAGTTCAGACGCGCAATTCAAGTCGTAAATGCTTATCAAAAATTGAACAATGTTACATCATTACAACCTTTACCAACTCCTAATGTCTATTCCACAGACACCAGCGATGAAATGGCGATGTATTCCACATTCGTCCCCAGATCTGTTTTATTCAGTCCAAATTTTTGCTTGGTTTTTTCCCATTCAGTCCAGTCTATTTTAGTTTCTCGACTGTTATCTGATGCCCTTTTTAAGCATGTGAATTCTAAAATTTTAGGGAATCCATTAGAGGTAGATGCTCGCTTAAAATCCTCTATTAAACAGCTTGGTTCTAAATCATTACGTGCTATTTTCCCCGGAATAACTGAACTGATCGAGACATCCACCTTTTCCAACTCTATTGAACTCTTTGCTAGCTACAAACGTTTGTGCAAATTTGTTTCCTTGGTTGACTACGGATTCTCAGACTTAATTTATTCCCAGAGCTTCCAATGTTTAAATTCTTCTGAGTGTAGCCTGCTTAAACAATCTTTAGATCGAAATGGGAGTTTTCCTTTACCTCATGAGTTTTATCTTCATTTACTTCAGCTTGACAATATTGCGGGTGCTACTCCCATTTTTCTTTTGAAAGGATTGGTGAATGTCATATCCTATTTCCATTTTTCAACAGTGACATCTCAGAGAATTAAAGCCGTCGGCTTGCTCAATAGAACAAATAACGCGGATTTTCAACGTCTTTTAGAGTTTGGGGTTATTTTATTTTTTCCTGAGATTAAATCGTATTTTATGAATGCTGAAATACATAAGCACTTTTCAATTAAAAACGAAATGCCCAAAAATCTTGATTTTTCACTTGATCAAGATCGTTACATTTTGTATAAGGACAAAATTATTTTGAGTCCCTACCAACTAATTACCGTGATTACTGAAGCAGCGTTAGCCTATGATCCACAATCAGCTCTATCTTCAGAAGCAGATATTTCTAATTCTGGAAGAAAAATTCGGCGGAAAACAAGTTTAAATGGAGCTTTGGGCTCGTCACTTTTTGAGTTTCATTTTTTTTCCCGCCGGATTTTAGAGATGATTTCTCTTCGTCTTGACAAGGAAAATTTTCAGAAGACATTAAATGAACCTTCTCCAAAAAAAAAAGAATCAACCTCATATATTATTTCCGATGATTCATTTGATGAAGAAGATGAAATATTACCCAAACCTGATGTTTTAGCTGAAAAAACTGGCAAAAGAAACGGCCAAGATTATGATTCTCTAGAGTCTAGCAATGAAATCCCACAAAGTCCTGAGTGCTTGGACACGGACTCAGAGCAGCCAACATATGAAAATTCAACGCCGGCTTTAGATCAGGAGGATGCACCAAATTTGGATTATAGTGATCACAGTACAACCGATGCTGCGGAAAATGACAAAACAGAAAATTTTCAAAAGAACAAACGACTTAGAGCTATCTACAAAGGACAAACGAAAGCTACTGTTACACTAAGCTCCTATCTGACTACGGATGGCTCCTCGAAAAAGTCTTCACCCCAGAGAATTCTTTCGAATTCATTGGCACCACAAACCCCAACAAGAGGTAAAAAAAGAGGAAGACCCGCTGGCTCAAAAAATAAAAAATAAAAAAAATAAAAAAAAATAAAAAAAAAAAAAAAAAAAAAAAAAAAAAAAAAAAAAAAAAAAAAAAAATAAAAAAAAAAAAATATATATATATATTCTTAAATGTAAAGCTTGATTTTATTTAAATAAAATAAACAAATTTGTTTATATTATAAATATATAATTAAATAATTAAATAATTAAATAAATTACTTTTAATAATAATGAAAAAAAAGATTGTTTTTGTTTATATTTTTAATAAACAAAAACAAAAAAAAATATAAACAAAAAAAAAATATAAACAAAAACAAAAAAAAAATATAAATAATATAAATATAAACATAAAAATTTACACACAACAATGGTAATTACCACTATTATTCCACTTATGAGTGGAATAATATATATATGTGTTTTTTTTTGAGTTTATATAGTTTCTAACTTTTAATTAAAGTATAATTGGAGAATTTCTAAGGACAAAAAAGCTACTTTCATACCGAGTTGCCAACCTTCTAGGGTGGTTCCTTCAGACGAGTTTAATTTTATTTTAAAAAACAATGAAAAAGCTCTAAAATCATTGGTAAAGCAAGGGATTCCGAAAGAAAAACATATCGAATTAAATGAAGTTTTACAAGGGCCTAAAAATCCAATTAAAACTGTAGTTGATTTTTATAGGGATGGCCTTTTTTCTCAGACAAAGCCTAATAGACATAATGGCTTTGAAGGAGATGACATCATTCAATCGGTCAAACGACCAAAATTAGATGAAGGAGATTTGAAGGAGTCTAATAATGAATTGAATACCCCTGTTGATAATAGCAAAAGACAGGGCCTTCATAACTTATGTTCCAAATTTAAAGAAATATGCAATTTAGATTTGCCGTTGATCAATGAAGAAAAAAACAATGATTTTTCGACTCGTAATTTTGGAAGATCAAATAAAGAAGGGAAAACAAAAATAAAAGAGGAAAGTGCTCAAAAAAGAACAACTTCAACATCCAAATTCTACGCTAAACTTCTCCATCATGGCTTGAAACAAGGTCATTCTATCAGTGACATTAATACAATAGCCAAGTTGATGGACTACACGGAAAAAGATATCACCATGCTAGAAAATAAATTTCAAAAAATTTGTCAAACTGTCGAAAATAATGGCCAATACAATGGCAGTGGTCCAAATTATTTTGGCACAGGAGTTGCCAGATTTCAAACTTGTTCTCAAGGATGCACATGTATTGTTCAAACCTCCCAAAATAAGATCTCTACTTGTGCTGCTTGCAAAACGCCCTACAATCCTAACGTTCAGGCAATATTATTATCAATCAGAGAGCTTTACCGTGAAAAATTTAATAATAAAAAAATTGCAGAGGTGGAATGGCTTAATGTTAATCGATATATTGAAAATTTACGAGCCCAGAAGATAGACAGAACACCAGAACATTTACAATATATGCTGAATGATGGTCTGTTTGATTTGGAAAACTCTAGGAAAAAGAAGAAGGTTATTGACATCCCATTCGTTATTGTCATGGACGCAATTTCAGTCTCAGCGTCGACTCATTTGGGATACAATGCAACTGGAGGGTTTAATCTTGCAGAGAATTCTCTAGAAATGAAATCAAAAGAAAATGTACATCCAATTTACATTTATCCTAAAGTAAGATCTCATGCACCATCAAACAAACCGATAAAGAAACAAAACAACTCCGAATATTCTGACGACAATTTTAATCCTGGGGAATTTTTCAATACTGAAGATGGAGACGAAAATGTTAACGAGGATGAGTTCGATGTAACGGCATGTGGTGTTTTTCAGCCTCTTGTTGATGAATTTACTTCATTGTCTAAATTTGGCTTTAAAGTTTACGACGCTTTTAACAAGGAGGAAATTACAGTGCGAGTTCATTGGCTTTATACAATTGGAGACATGGCTGCTGTTTCTGAGTTGCTAGGTGGAAGGTATGCTGCTAACTTGCGTTGTTGTGTCCGCTGTAATATCTTCAAGTCACCATTATTTTATAAAGAAGGAAAGTTTACTAGAAGTTTGCTGAGCTTCATTCACTGTTCCGATGATTTTGATGATCTTAGCATTTCGGAATTGATAACCAAAAAAAAAAAAAAAGGTTTTTATGATCAAAGAAAAAAAATGGATTTAACTAATAGCTATTATGAGTCTGAAGTTTTACCATATTTTAATAAAAAAACTGGAAGAGTACCCGACACTTTGATGGCGAGTCAGCAAGAGATATATGATCTTCAGGATCCTAATAACCAAATGAAAAAATCAACTCATATTGGATTTAAATTAAAATCACCTCTTTTTGACCTCCCTTACTTTTCTCTACCTTATTCGTTTCCCCCAGACGTTATGCATGCCCAGGCAATTAATATTTTAAAGCTTTTACTGTCAATTATTTTAGATCCATCTTGTGAAGGAAACCAAAAAAACAAAACAGGAGAAAAGATTGAAATAAGAGAGTTTCTTTTTAATGAAGAACAGATGAATGCTTATTTTGAGTTTCTTGGTTTGCTGGATGAGCACACACCACAGGCTTTCAGAGACAACATCTTTAAACCAGAAAAAAAAACTGCTACTCTAACATATTGGCTTAAATCTGCTGCTCAGGGTGAAGCTCTATTGAAGTCACTGTACTTACTTCCAGAGTTTATTCCCAGCTTAACAGAAAAACAAGAGCATTTACTATATCTTTATTCCCAAATGGCTGCTTTAATGATGATAAACAACTCTAGCTATATCAATGAGGATCTTAACTTGGATCTTGTTCAAGAATCTTGGGAAATTGTTATCCAAAATTTTGAGCTACTAGTGACTTTGGGATATAATAAAAATGGATTTATTGGTACACTGCCATTGCATACCATGCTTCATACTCCTGGCTACTTGAAAAAAGTTGGTTCACTTAAAACCTTTAGCTCTTATGCTACCGAGCGAATGGTCAAATCAATTAAGGAATCACAGCAAAATAGTAGATATCCGATAATAACACTCTGCAATTACCAACTAAAGTTCTACGTCATAAACCTGATTTTTATAGGCCAAGCAACACCAGAAATATTACAGCCTGCTATGAAATTATCAAGCCAAAACGGTGAGTGTACAACTGATGAGGAACTAGAATTACTTGAGCTTCTAAAAAAAGCTTAGTTAAGAATTATCCGAAATATAGGAACAATAAGAACACAGCTTCATCTAAAAGCCCTACAAGCTACGGTATGAATCTTCTATTTGAAAAAAACACGGGGAAATTTGTGGATAATACATTAAATTCGGACATGTACTATTATCAGCGGTATAGTAAAATTCATTGGAACACATCAAAATATACAGCAATTGCAAGCAACTCTAAGTTACGCAACACCAAAGAACTGAACACATTCGTCCGAGTTATTCAATCAAAAAATTCATCTGGTGCTAAAAGTCCAAGTTATTATGCAAATCTCCTTGACTGTTTCTCTGTTGGCAAAGGAACAGGAGAGGCTTGGGACAGGTTTGCAATCATTGAAAAAATTCCGGATGAGTCTTTAAGAAGCATCGATTTGCATGACGATTTCAAGCATATCTGTTTTAGTAATGAAATAAAACTCGGGTTCTACTGGGAAAATGAGTATAAGCATGGTGAAAGAATTGTGGTGCCCTTAAATCGCATCGCCAATCCAGTTTTTATAATACCGCAGTACAATTTTCGGGTGTCAAAATCAAAAAAACAAACAGGTTTTTTATTCTGGACCCAAATGTGTTTCTCGAGTTTAAGGTGGGATCAAAAAATTGTCAACTTTTGTTACTTGATGAGCATAAAAATATTAACAAAAAAGAGTTGGATTATCTTCAAAAATATATTAAGAACAGGGGTTCTGTTGTGATAAAGACATAGCTTTTTATGTATGAATTTTAAATTTTTAGAAAAGAAAAATAAATGTCAGTGTGCTGGGAAATAATTGTTTTTGTGTTGGGAAAAACAAAAAATAAATAAATAAATAAATTTATTTTAAATAAATTTTAATAAAAAAATAAATTTAAATAAAAAAAATAGAAAAATAAAAAACCAAAATTCATTTGTGTGGGAAAAAATAAATATTTTTGTTGATTTTTAATAAAAAATATTAAAAAATAATAAAAAAAAGATGCTTATTTAACTACGTCAAATGTTTATTTCACCAGATGAAAATAAATAATGTGCTTATTTAACCAGGTGGGTTGGGTTATATAACCAGGACTCCAAAAGCTCCAGAGTAAAAATTTCATTTTGTGTGGTGGGAGTCACTTTTTGTTAGTGAAAAATCCCAAAGGTGCTGAGTCAGCTTTGGACTCGGAACCTAGGTCACTGCTACATGGCTTGCCACCTCGTGAGCGTTCAACACTGAGAGCCCCACACGGCCACCTCCAGGGTACACCGGATCTTAGATTCAACCCCACTCCCGATGCAGTTCCCTTTCTTTCTCACACTCACTCGGCAACACACAATGTCCCTACTACTTCAACATCAGTGGATGAAGACTCAGTCGTTAGCACTGACTCGCCGTCCCACTCTCCCGCCTCCACACCCGAAATTGAAGTTGAGGCTACAAGCGATGAAATCTTAACCGCAGCACCCTACAATTCTGACTCCCAGGGCTCATCAGAACACTTAGCTGACGGCATTGATTTCTTACATGAAACTTTTGTTTCTTCGCCTGCTGATGATGAAATTATTTTTGTTGATGAATCGGCAAGCCCATCAGGAGATCCGTCTGCCGGGGCTGCCGACGATGTCATTGGCATTGGCTGCATCTACTCGAACTCTGAAGAACCAACTGTGAAAGCCCGCATGGCGTCTGGAAGACTTGACACACTCAACGCTATTAACATTAAGCTTCCAATTTTGAGGAATGACATCAAAGTGTTAGAATCTAGCAAACCAGGTCTCTGCTTTACGGCTCCTGATGTGGAGAATGTTAGAGCTCTTATCAGCGACAGAGATTGGGCCGATCTTAAGGATCGCCCTGCCTTCATTCGATTTCCGAATGTGGGAGTGGCGCTGCTCGACCCTGGCAAGAAGCTAAAAAGGGACCCACGGTCACTTGCGGAAGCCAACAACAGAGAAGATAAGCGCTTCTGGTTTGATGCGGCCTATTCGGAATTTGCTGCCATTGATGGAAATCATGTCTACCAAGTTGTGCCCCTCCCGGCGGGTCGCAAAGCCCTTGGCACCAAATGGGTGCTGAAGAAGAAACTCAACACGGATGATTCAATTGACAAGTACAAGGCTCGTCTTGTTGTTCAGGGGTTTCGTCAGAAGTTTGGTGTTGACTATGTTGACACCTTTGCGCCAGTGATGAGATTCAGCACTGTTCGTCTCATTTTCGCCCTAAGTGCGGCGAAGAACTGCGAGATGCACCACGTCGATGTTAAAAATGTTGAGCATGCAATGTTGTCGCAGACTAGTGCAGTTGATAATGCACGTGAGTTTGGGTGGGAAACTATGGTTGACAATCTATGTTTATTTTAGTTTTAGCCGCATTAGGTTTAAGCCCTTATGTGACTGTGGTTACCCTCCTTAATTTGTTACAAAGTTGAAGTGTAATACAAACCCACTGAAGTTTGGGACAAACCCAAATGAAAAATTTTCACCACTGCAAATTTTTCTTTCCCTTGGGTATATAAGGAAGGTTTCTTCCCCAACTTTTATAATTTTTCTTTTCCTTTTTCTTTCTTCTTATATAACTGTTTTATCTTATATATTTCAATATATACTTTTCTTGGATAATATTTTCTATTATTATCATGACTTCCCGTGTCACAGTTCAACATATTGATGAATTTTCTGAGATAGTTGATGATGATCCATTTGTGAGTTCCGCTTTTGTGTCCGAGACATCTGTTGTTTCTGAAAAGTTTGGTAACAGTTGCTCCGAGTCGTTTGATGATTTGGAATCCGAACTTTTTGATTCTTCTGAGCCGTGTGTCGGCGATGAAGATTGTTTTGTTGGTCAAGTTTCTGAGTATTGTTCAAACTCAGGACTTGATATTGATTCAGTTGGTAAACCGTTTGTTGGTTCCACTGATGATTCTTGTTTTATTTCTGAACCGTATATCGGTTCTACTGTTGTTTGTTTGGAGTCTGAACCGTGTGTCAGTTCAGCTCCTATTTGTTTTGATTCTGAATCGTTGGTCGATTCGGATATTGTTCCTTTTGATTCTGAACCGTTGGTCGGTTCTTCTTTTATTTCTTGTTCTGATTCTAAACCGTTGGTCGGTTCTGATGATGATATTGTCTTACCTTCTTTTGATTTTTTGGTGGATTCAATTACTGAACCTTCTCCGCCTATTGTTAAACCTATTGTTACACCAAAATCCCGTTTTTCTCCATTCTTTTACTTATCTTTTGTTACCATCATGTTGTTTTCCTTGATTTTAATTGTCGTCTGGCATCCTTCTTCAATCTTGGATTTAAGTCATTCAGTGTTGAACTGTGACACGGGAAGTCATGATAATAATAGAAAATATTATCCTAGAAAAGTATATATTGAAATATATAAGATAAAACAGTTATATAAGAAGAAAGAAAAAGGAAAAGAAAAATTATAAAAGTTGGGGAAGAAACCTTCCTTAAATATCCAAGGGAAAAAAAATTTGCAGTGGTGAAAATTTTTCATTTGGGTTTGTCCCAAACTTCAGTGGGTTTGTATTACACTTCAACTTTGTAACAAATTAAGGAGGGTAACCACAGTCACATAAGGGCTTAAACCTAATGTGGCTGTAACTTAAAATAAACATAGGTTATTGTTGGAATATATATCATGGTACTATCGTGTATTTCAACATTATCCCATAATATTTTTTTTTCCCCAATTACACTCTTTACATTGTTACATTATTCACTAGCAACTACTAGCCCATTACCATTGGAGTTACAATAAATTGTTACAATCAAGACTCCCTATTGCTAAAGAAAATTTTTCAAGATGCTCTTTTAAATTTTCTTCATTACAGAAACCTTTCTTGTTTTCTTTCTCTTCTTTTTCTCGCTACTCTAAATTTACGCAAAACTGTTTTTATTAAATACTCTTTCAGCTTTCAGCTTATCAATCGTATTTACTTATTAACTCTTGCTTTTAGGTATGATAGCGAACTTTTATTATTTTATTATTTTATTATTTTATTATTTTATTATTTTATTATTTTTATCATTTTATATAATTCTTATATATACTCTAAATTTACGCAAAACTGTTTTTATTAAATACTCTTTCAGCTTTCAGCTTATCAATCGTATTTACTTATTAACTCTTGCTTTTAGTCTTCTCCGCTATGTCTAATCACGGAAACACTACAGGAGTCAATGAAGGACCCTCATCCTTCGAGTCAGCCAGCACTGGAAGTTCTGTTGCCCACTCAACATCTGAGACCCATTCAAAGAACAACGCCAGCTCTTATGAGACATTCGCCGATCTCCCTGTTCATCGTCAAATTGATCTCGCTGACCGTTCTGGATTTACCGTTAGACAATTAACCATTGCCAACGTGCCAGTTTGTTCCGAAGGATGTGAAGCTGAATTAAAAGTCTTAGCAGACTTGACAGCTTACATTAGAAACTCAAACTTCAAAGCTAGTCCTCCCCCATCTCAAAAGGTTATGAGCTCCTTTGACGCTCCTCAAGCGCCAAATTTCAAACAATTTCTCTACAAAAGTGAATTGGATTTTTGGATATACGGTCTTATTGGGCAAATTAACAGCTGCGGCCGGAGTTTTTGGAACAACTATATCTATAAGCCAATTGTTGGCCATACTGCCCTTCAGCTTGGTTACGGTATCAGGTTTGAGAGGGCCCTTGATGAACTACTCAAGGTTTACATTTTAAAAACCACGCCTGCAGCTAACCTGGCTGCAGCTGAACAGGCCCGGTGGGACACGTCGCCCGAGTTTCTAAAAACTCCACCTATGGATTCGGCGTCTGTGCGGGAAGAAGCCATGGGGGTCCTATTTGAACCTGGAAAAAGAATGGCTCGTATAGATCCTGAAATTCTAGAGCCCGCTGACCTGGGGCGAGTGCTCTCATTTTACCAACGTCTTAATCATATTGGTTTGCGCATATCCCCAAGCCCTGAGCTTAACATTGTATTTGCGATGACGCAAGCTATCTCAGTAGGAGTTCCAGGTCCTAGTTATTTCGCCGGGCTTACCAGCAGTGAAATTGAAACCAAAATACAAGCTACTGTTACTGAAGCTTCCAAGTGGGCCTCTGTAGTGGAGCAATATTTCTTTAACAACCCGGATGGCACCTTTCACCGTGACCTTATATTAGCAGTGCTGAATAACAACAAGGTTTCAGCAGCTGCTCGCGAAGATCCTCAGAGTCATCTCTGGGGGATTACCAAGTTTGTCGACATTTTCAAGTCAAGATCTGGAGGATGGAGCCCCTGTGATTCAGTTGAAATCCCAGCGCTAGTTGAAGCAACTTCTGCAGCCTTCGTAAAAGGTCGAAGAATTATTGACGGTTCGACAAAAGTGGTGCCAAAGCAGGAACCCAAGCAAGAACCCAAGCAGGAATCCAAGCAGGAATCTTCGAAGAAAGCTGGCCACTCTGATACCAAGCATGGAAAGGGAAGCAGTGGTCCAAGGGGTCCGGTGGCAACAAGAGGCGCAACAATGAAGACAAGCAAGCTAGAAAGTCGAACTCTGATGGTCAAAACAGAGTTGCTGCCTTGAAAGCTACCGAATACCTTGAGGTGGCTCGCGACGATGTTGAAACTCTTTGCTCTGTTGCTCGGGCTATCCAAGACATATTTGATAATGACGGCGGAAGCAGTGATTATTCGCCAGTTGCTTTTCTTCCACCTGCCAACCAAATCGCCTCTGTGGGTGAAACAAATCTTCCAAATGTTCTCGATTCTGGAAATGCTACTGGTCACCTTATCTCAGACAACAGCTACTTTGTGTCGTATGAGAAATACAGCAGCCCCAAAACTATCAGCTCCTATGGTGGTTCCGACATCGTGTTAGAAGGGGAAGGTAAAATTGCTGTTGTATTAAAAGGTGACGGTGGCACCAATATTTGCCATATTGCTGACGCACTTTATTTTCCTGCTGGGTCTAGCAATTTGTTTTCTGATTCTGTCTGGCGCACGAACGATGTTTCTTTTCATACGGTCCCAAGTGGGGATTGTCTGGCCTATTTTGGTGAGGAAAAGGTTGGTAGGGTTGGCGGTGCCAGAGATGCCAAGTCTCACATTTGTGCCAACATTGTTCCGGTAAAGTTTACTAGGAATATCGTACCTCCAACTGGATCTTTCAAGTTCTCAGGAAATTCAATTGACTGGGATCAGATTTGCAGACAAGGACCAGAAGCTATGAGGAAGGTTGATAAATCAGCCTTCGCGGTTGGAAAAGGGACTACCTGTCCTTTCACAGTCTCTCAAATTTATTGCAAAGGAGGCCGTGTTGAATTCGCAGGCACTTGACTGTCATGTTCGTTTTGCTCATTGCTCTTTGACTTCGGTGAAACATTTAGCCAAGCTTGCTGATCCCTCCCTTTGAGGTGACCAAGCGTGACGAAGAATTGATCAAGGACTGTGTCATATGTGGCACGTCAAGAAGCATTAAGAGGTTCACTTCTCCGGATAAGCATATAGCTTCTGAATCCACGGCTCCGTTAGCCCAGATTCATGCTGATCTCGTCGGTCCCATAGGTCCTGCCTCTTCAGGGGCCAGGTACATGCTGAATATCATTGATGCATTTTCTGGTTACATCTATGCTTTTGCTCTGGAATCTAAGGATGAAGCTCCTGGGAAACTTATCCAGTTCTTTAAGCAGTTTGTGCCCAAAGCTGCTCGCCGTGCTGTTGACGGCAAGGCCACCAAGCTTATTACTGACAATGGTGGTGAATTTATCTCTGGGACACTTGGAAAATTTTTAGCAGACTGGGGCGTCATTCATATTTTAACTGCTCCTGATGAACACCAACAAAATGGGAAAATTAGGCGTGCCCACCGCACACTGCGTGAGATATCTACTAGAGCCTTGATGCAGTCGACACTCTGGGCCAATATCTACTGGGACTCTGCCTGGCTCTACGCTGTGCAGGTATATAATTTCTCCATAGTTAATAAAGCCGGTATCTCACCTTATGAAGCCTTTACGGGCAGAAAACCACCTATAGCACTAGTGCACACATTTGGCTGCCTAGTTTTTGTCATTAAATCTGAGTCTCAGAAACTCAAAGGGACCCTTCAGCCTCGGGGCGAGCCTGCTCTGTATTTGGGTCCCGACCCGTTAAATCCTAAGAATTTTCTATGCATTACGAGGAACAAGCGCATTCGGCGCTGTGTACACGGCAACTTTCGTGACCATGTCTTGCCTGGCGTTAAATTTTTTGGCGAAAAGCCAATTTACGAGGGTGACATTCTCATTGACTACAGTGAGGTTGGAAATCGTGACCCTGACTACAGTGACTCTTCCACTGATGAATCAGAAAGTGAAGATGAATCTGACTCTGACGACTACTCTCCCACTTCACTCTCTGGTGGTGGTGGTGGTGGTAACTTTTTTGAGATGGGGGAGGACTAGCTTTGAAGTTTGAGTTTCTAATGTAAGCTGTCAAGTCTGCTAAGACTTTTAATTCAGCTTCACATCCTTCGGAACAAACTGGTATGTTGGCAATGGTTAATTGTCTAACGGTAAATCCAGAACGGTCAGCGAGATCAATTTGACGATGAACAGGGAGATCGGCGAATGTCTCATAAGAGCTGGCGTTGTTCTTTGAATGGGTCTCAGATGTTGAGTGGGCAACAGAACTTCCAGTGCTGGCTGACTCGAAGGATGAGGGTCCTTCATTGACTCCTGTAGTGTTTCCGTGATTAGACATAGCGGAGAAGACTAAAAGCAAGAGTTAATAAGTAAATACGATTGATAAGCTGAAAGCTGAAAGAGTATTTAATAAAAACAGTTTTGCGTAAATTTAGAGTATATATAAGAATTATATAAAATGATAAAAATAATAAAATAATAAAATAATAAAATAATAAAATAATAAAATAATAAAATAATAAAATAATAAAAGTTCGCTATCATACCTAAAAGCAAGAGTTAATAAGTAAATACGATTGATAAGCTGAAAGCTGAAAGAGTATTTAATAAAAACAGTTTTGCGTAAATTTAGAGTAGCGAGAAAAAGAAGAGAAAGAAAACAAGAAAGGTTTCTGTAATGAAGAAAATTTAAAAGAGCATCTTGAAAAATTTTCTTTAGCAATAGGGAGTCTTGATTGTAACAATTTATTGTAACTCCAATGGTAATGGGCTAGTAGTTGCTAGTGAATAATGTAACAATGTAAAGAGTGTAATTGGGGAAAAAAAAATATTATGGGATAATGTTGAAATACACGATAGTACCATGATATATATTCCAACAAACTTTGGCTGGACTTATGTGGGCTCTGAGGGAAGGAGCCACAGATCCAGCAGATTGGAGGACCAGGATTCTACTTCTACACCACCGACACCTATAACTGAAAACTCTTTTCAACCGTTGGAAGATGATGATGTGGAGCTGGTTGCAGATGAATCAATTAGTGTTGGTGACGACAAAGATACACTTCAGTCTGAGGACCATATATTGCTCGAAGATTCTGCTGTTGATGATGCTGATTTGAGATCGGTGAACTCCAACGTAGCTGGTCGCCCTGGTTCCGAAGATACTAACGAAGATTTTTCTCACGAAAATTCATTTTCTGAACATATGGTAAAGCTCCAGAAAGCCTTTGCTCCAGGAACTCAGTCGCCCTCAGTGGTGGCTCATCAAACAAGTCCGGTGACTCTTCCCAAACAACTACACATTTTGGATGAGGATGACAGTGTGGATCTTGCGCTGTCTGGAACTGCTGAACTTACCCGCGAGGCTTCAGCTGTTGAAACCGCTAGCCAATCTGGTGATGACAATCAGGATGCGGTTGACTCAGAAACCAATGATGAAGACATGGATGGGTCTGTGGAACATATACTGGGTTTCGACGAATTGGAAGACTCATCAGATTCTGAATTTTCGTCTAGCGACGTTGTCATGGATTCCTCTACTAAGTTGGAGGAAGCTCCTGCGAGAGATGTCGGGGTGCCGCAAGGTTTAGGTGACACTCAAGGTACTGCTACAAGCACAAATAATCCTGCCAGCAATCAACTGGTTTTGGCGGCGGCGGAACTTGTACGGGCCACCACCGAGCTAGTAGAAACTACGACGTCTGCAAATCGGTCTGCCAGAATGGCTGAGGCGGGCGGTAGTAGGAAGAGGCATCTAAATTTAGCGAGATTAAAATCTGCGCTGGAACGTGCTGGTCAGCCAGAAAATCGTCGTTTACATGCCGGTAGGCGGAGCCAAGTGGCTGGCTCCTCAGGTATACGGCAGGAGCTACCGGAGCTACCCCCAGCGCCCTCCTCTGAGAGGCTGTTGCTGGGAGCTGGTGGTTCTGATACTGTTACTACTGCTGCATCTGGAAGTGGCAGTGAACTGAGAGACACTGCTGAGATTGATCGCCCACGCTTACCGCCTGCACCATCTACTCAGAGGCTCCTGCTAGAGTATGGGCGAGCAGGGGATGCTACAAGCTTTGGGGACAATACAAGCGACGTGCGGCACAGCTCCGTGCAACAAAATCGACATATGCCACTTCCGGCTCCACCCTCGAGACGGTTGTTGTTGGCAGCTCCTCCTCCGTCTTCTTCTGAACATGATTCGCAAACTGCTGGGCAAGTAGTTGTTCGACAAACAAGCCAACACTCAGCTCCGGCAGAAGCCCAACAGCCTCTTGCTAATACTGGAAGAATTACTAGGTCTGCTGCGGGTACTGCGGGTGCTGCGGGTGCTGCGGGTGCTGCGAGAGTGCCTGCTCCGTCGTCCAGACACCGTCATCGAGAAGCCTCTCGGGACACAGTTGTTGTTAACAAAAGATTAGCTGATTTGATTGAGCAAAATGGCTATTATGTTCCTAACAGTGCACTTCAGCGGCTGGCGCGAAAAGAAAATTCTTCATTAATTCTAAATCGCACAAATCTAATTACCCGGCCTACTGATAACCTTCCACTAGTAAGTGGCGCGGCTTTGCAAAATAAAATTTTCTCCACCACCACGAAATCTAAAAATTTTTCTTCGGCTACTAATTTATCACAGAAAGTAGTCTCAGAAAATTCGACTTCAAACTCCTCACCAAGATTGGAAAATGAAGCCTCAAATGGTTCTCCCACAACACCCTCTACCTCTGCTTCTTTGTCCTCGGAATCATCTGCACATTCAGAGCCAGTGGTTACATCACCAACCTCCTCTGCTGTGACGTCTCCCACATTAGAAAGTTCTTCTTCTCGTCGTGATCACCAAACCACTCCTCCCTCGTCATCGAATCGCATGCTGTCGATAGCACAACGCAATATCTTACGCAGTGCAGCTGAGGCCATCTCAAGAATCGACTTAGGAGCTTTGAGAAATCTGCGAAAAGAAATCGCTCTACAAGCCCAACCACTACAGCATCGGGCTTACTTTGGGGCTCTCGCTCTTCCGACCGGCACAGTGACAAACTGAAACTCTCGAACTCTGAGTCAGCTTTGGACTCGGAATCTAGGTCACTGCTGCATGGTCTGCCAGCTCGTGAGGGTTCAACACTGAGAGCCCCACACGGCCACCTCCAGGGTACACCGAATCTTAGATTCAACCCCACTCCCGATGCGGTTCCCTTTCTTTCTCACACTCACTCGGCAACACACAATGTCCCTGCTACGTCAGCATCAGTAGATGAGGACTCAGTCGTTAGCACTGACTCGCAGTCCCACTCTCCCGCCTCCACAACCGAAGCTGATGTTGAGGCTACAAGCGATGAAATCTCAATTGCAGCACCCTACAATTCTGACTCTCAGGGCTCATCAGAACACTTAGCTGACGGCATTGACTTCTTACATGAAACTTTTGTTTCTTCGCCTGCTGATGATGAAATTATTTTTGTTGATGAATCGGCAAGCCCATCAGGAGATCCGTCTGCCGGGGCTGTCGACGATGTCATTGGCATTGGCTGCATCTACTCGAACTCTGAAGAACCAACTGTGAAAGCCCGCATGGCGTCTGGAAGACTTGACACACTCAGCGCTATTAACATTAAGCTTCCAATTTTGAGGAATGACATCAAAGTGTTAGAATCTAGCAAACCAGGTCTCTGCTTTACGGCTCCTGATGTGGAGAATGTTAGAGCTCTTATCAGCGACAGAGATTGGGCAGATCTTAAGGACCGTCCTGCCTTCATTCGATTTCCGAATGTGGGAGTGGCGCTGCTCGACCCTGGCAAGAAGCTAAAAAGGGACCCACGGTCACTTGCGGAAGCCAACAACAGAGAAGATAAGCGCTTCTGGTTCGATGCGGCCTATTCGGAATTTGCTGCCATTGATGGCAATCATGTATACCAAGTTGTGCCCCTCCCGGCGGGTCGCAAAGCACTTGGCACCAAATGGGTGCTGAAGAAGAAACTCAACACGGATGGTTCAATTGACAAGTACAAGGCTCGTCTTGTTGTTCAGGGGGGTTTCGTCAAAAGTTTGGTGTTGACTATGTTGACACCTTTGCACCGGTAATGAGATTCAGCACTGTTCGTCTCATTTTCGCCCTGAGTGCGGCGAAGAACTGAGAAATGCACCACGTCGATGTTAAAAATGCTTTCTTGAATGGAGATCTAGAAGAAGACATCTATGTCAAGCCACCAACAGGAATTGACCATAATACCCCTCCTGGCATGGTCTGGAAGCTGAATAAAGCTTATATGGACTGAAGCAAGCCCCTCTGTGTTGGAACAAGAAGCTTGTTGACAAGTTGGAAGCTCTAGGTTACAAAGCTGCCAAGAAAGAACCCTGTCTCTTTACAAGATTAATGGCAAAGACTTCAGTATTATAGGTCTTTATGTTGACGACATCTTAACGGCGTCAAACGTACCGGGAGAATTCGAGCGGTTTTTCAGGAACCTATCTGGTTACTTTGCCATCAAAGATGAAGGTGGTGTTAACAAATTCTTGGGAATCAGAGTCCAAGACTCCGACAGGACGATATCTCTGGATCTGGAACACTATATTGCTGACATGATTGAGGTTTTCAAATTGGGTGATCAAACAGCTAAGTCGATACCGTTGCCCAAGAAACATGGCCTTGATTTCCCACAGGGCCTCGATGCTCGTCCAGCTAACCAATCGCTGTATCGCAGCATTCTTGGCAAGCTACAGTTTGCTGCACAGACGGCCCGTCCGGACATTGCCTACGCTACAGGCAAGCTTGCTCAGTATGCGAGTGACCCTAGAGCTATTCATATGGATAGAGCATATCATGTTCTGAGCTACCTCAAAGGCACCAAGGACCTGGCAATTGTCTATCACA
This sequence comes from Magnusiomyces paraingens, assembly GCF_902498895.1. Taxonomy (NCBI): domain Eukaryota; kingdom Fungi; phylum Ascomycota; class Dipodascomycetes; order Dipodascales; family Dipodascaceae; genus Magnusiomyces; species Magnusiomyces paraingens. Next base: position 1,733,877 of record NW_022474067.1, read on the forward strand.
AAAATGTACCAGGGGCCTCTCCGCGGCTTCTGAGAGGCTGGTCAGATGCCGATTGGGCAAACGATCCCGACAGGAAGTCTATCTCAGGCTTTGCATTCTCTCACGGTCCTTCAACCTTCTCTTGGAAGTCGGCCAAACAGAAGTTGACAGCAACTTCCACAACTGAGGCTGAGCTGATTGCTGCTTTCTCTGCCACGTGTGAGGCAGTTTACTTCCGAGATCTTTTGGAAGAACTTGGTGAATCTCAACCAACGACTGTCATCATGGAGGACAACAAAGGTGTCCTGGATCTCATGAAGGACAGCAAACATCACGAGCGGACTAAACATATTGATACCAAGTACATGCGCACCAGAGACCATGTCAAAGCCGGCGATACCCGTCTTGAAGCTGTTGCTTCAGCAGATAATGTGGCAGACATTTTTACCAAAGCTCTGGCTAAGCCGCAGTTTTTATATTTGAGGAATCTTCTGGGTATGAGTACCCGTCCTCAAGTTGAGGGGGGAAATGGACTTGATGCAGTGCTCGTCTCCTCAAATAATACCTCCATCGTTACGCCGCAGTCATTTTCGAAGACTCGACGACGCAAAGATCAAGAGATTGAATCTTGATAACGGGCTATTGTTGCAGGGGGGCTGTTGGAATATATATCATGGTACTATCGTGTATTTCAACATTATCCCATAATATTTTTTTTTCCCCAATTACACTCTTTACATTGTTACATTATTCACTAGCAACTACTAGCCCATTACCATTGGAGTTACAATAAATTGTTACAATCAAGACTCCCTATTGCTAAAGAAAATTTTTCAAGATGCTCTTTTAAATTTTCTTCATTACAGAAACCTTTCTTGTTTTCTTTCTCTTCTTTTTCTCGCTACTCTAAATTTACGCAAAACTGTTTTTATTAAATACTCTTTCAGCTTTCAGCTTATCAATCGTATTTACTTATTAACTCTTGCTTTTAGGTATGATAGCGAACTTTTATTATTTTATTATTTTATTATTTTATTATTTTATTATTTTATTATTTTATTATTTTATTATTTTTATCATTTTATATAATTCTTATATATACTCTAAATTTACGCAAAACTGTTTTTATTAAATACTCTTTCAGCTTTCAGCTTATCAATCGTATTTACTTATTAACTCTTGCTTTTAGTCTTCTCCGCTATGTCTAATCACGGAAACACTACAGGAGTCAATGAAGGACCCTCATCCTTCGAGTCAGCCAGCACTGGAAGTTCTGTTGCCCACTCAACATCTGAGACCCATTCAAAGAACAACGCCAGCTCTTATGAGACATTCGCCGATCTCCCTGTTCATCGTCAAATTGATCTCGCTGACCGTTCTGGATTTACCGTTAGACAATTAACCATTGCCAACATACCAGTTTGTTCCGAAGGATGTGAAGCTGAATTAAAAGTCTTAGCAGACTTGACAGCTTACATTAGAAACTCAAACTTCAAAGCTAGTCCTCCCCCATCTCAAAAGTTATCAACCATAGTTTCCCACCCAAACTCACGTGCATTATCAACTGCACTAGTCTGCGACAACATTGCATGCTCAACACCTCCCCTTGTCGCAGAATCACCTACTGCCTTCATACCAAGTAGTCCCCTTAATGTCTCAAACTTCACACGACCAAGATTCTTAGTAAACATATCTGCCAACATCACTTGAGTATCAAGATACTCCAGATGAATCACTCCACTGCGAATATAGTGACGCACAACATGATAACGAACATCAATATGCTTGGTGCGACGATGAAACACTGGGTTCTGAGCCAATGCAATACATCCCTGATTGTCCTCAAACATAGTCACTGGCAACGGAACAGGAATCTTGCAAAGGGACAACAACTGATTAATCCAGAAGCATTCCTTAGACGCATCAGACAATGACATGTACTCAGACTCGACGCTGGACGATGCAGGACTAACTTGCTTTCGGCAAGCCCAAGTAATGGGACCACCAGACAGAATAAAACATACCCAGTAAAGGACTTACGGTCCTGCTTGTCCTGTGCATAGTCGGCATCACTATAGCCAACAAGCTTGTAGACTTTCTGAGCTCGATATTCAAGACCAAGTTCAGCAGTACCCTTAAGATAACGAAGAGTATGCTTAGCAGCTTCCATATGAATAGACTTAGGATTCTGCATATATCGACAAAGAAAGCTAACAGCAACAGCAAGATCAGGACGAGCACAATTAGCAGCATAAATCAGCTTACCAATAATACTGCGATACATGGAGGCATCGGTAGCAGAGTCAGACTCGGAAAAATCAGAAAGATCACGAGTGGGTAAAGGAGTCTTGACACTTGAACAATTCTGCATACCAAACTCCTCCAACATGTCAAAAATATAACGTGAAACATCCACAGTAATATGGTAAGGTGACTGCTTAACTCTCATGCCAAAGGAACTGCTCGACTGGGCCCAAGTCTTTCATCTTAAACATAGATGACAAAGAAGACTTGGTTTTGGCAATGACTTCAGAAGAATTGCCAGAAATAAGTAAATCATCAACATACAGTGCGATAATAACCATGGTAGACCCAGATCCTTTGGTATACACACCGTAGTCACTTTCATTACGAATAAACCCAAGTTTGACAAGAGCACCATGAATCTTCTCATTCCAACACAAAGGAGCTTGCTTTAAACCATATAAAGACTTCCTCAAATGACACACTTTAGATTCCTGACCTTTGACAACAAAGCCTTTAGGTTGTCTCATATAAATATCTTCTTTGAGATCACCATTAAGAAATGCAGTCTCGACATCCATATGATGAACCTGGAACCCAAACTGAGCAGCAATAGCAAGAACAATCCTCACAGTCTCGTAACGAACAACGGGAGCAAAAGTTTCAGTATAATCAATACCTTCAACTTGCGAAAATCCAATACACACTAGACGAGATTTGTAACGTTCAATTGAACCGTCAGCTTTGCGCTTAACTTTAAACACCCATTTGCTATTGATAGCCTTGCGACCAGGTGGGAGATCAACCAATTCCCAAGTACCATTGCGTTTAAGAGACGACATTTCAATAACACAGGCTTCAAGCCAAAACTCAGCTTCTTCACTAGACATAGCTTCTTCAAAACTACTAGGATCTGTAAAACAAGTAAAAGCCACATCATCATACTCAAAGCGGAGAGATTTGAGACGACGATAAGAAATACACTCTTCTTCAGCTGGACGTTTTGCAGGTGTTGCAGACACTGGAGATTGTTTCAAAGAATTTTCACAAAGGTGTTTAGAAGGAGGTGAAACAATGTCATCAGAACTCGGGCGTTTGGCAGGAGTTATAGAAGGTAAACGAACAGCAACAACACGAGATCGAGATTTAGGCAAAACAGCTTGAGTATCATCCTTAGTGACAACACTAACACCAGCTTGGTCAAGAGAATTAACAAGATCAGGCGAAGGAGATTCTTGACTAAGTGGCACTACTTCCAATTCAACAGAAGGTGGTGGAGTGGGAGACGAAGCAATGATAGACGGTTGAAACCCAATATCACCCCCTCGTTGCGAGATCCCAGAATCACCAGAAATATTAGATTCATTAATAGATGGACCAGCTTCAGATAAGTCTAATTGTGAAGGAATATATTCCGAAGAAGAAACAATAGGACTTGAGTCAGGAGAGATAGAGACTTCATGATCTGAAGGTGGAAGAATAGGAGAACTAGGAAGAGATGGAACAGAAGCAATAGAAGGAAGAGTAGGAAGAGTAGGAGACTCAAGAGGAGCAGAAGGTGTAGACAAAATGCGACGAACAGAACGAGGCTTATGAACAATAATAGAAGAAGAAAAAGGAGGAGGCGGCGACGGAGAATGAGACGGAGAAGAAGACGGAGACGGAGACGGTAAAGCACAAATAGAACCAGAACCAGAACCAGATGAGGATGCTGGTAAAGATCTATGAGACCCAAAACTAGAACCAGAACTTGAATCAGAACTAGCAATAGAATTAACCCTAACATTAGATCCTAAACCAGTCCCCTTAGAATTTTTGAGATGGGGGAGGACTAGCTTTGAAGTTTGAGTTTCTAATGTAAGCTGTCAAGTCTGCTAAGACTTTTAATTCAGCTTCACATCCTTCGGAACAAACTGGTATGTTGGCAATGGTTAATTGTCTAACGGTAAATCCAGAACGGTCAGCGAGATCAATTTGACGATGAACAGGGAGATCGGCGAATGTCTCATAAGAGCTGGCGTTGTTCTTTGAATGGGTCTCAGATGTTGAGTGGGCAACAGAACTTCCAGTGCTGGCTGACTCGAAGGATGAGGGTCCTTCATTGACTCCTGTAGTGTTTCCGTGATTAGACATAGCGGAGAAGACTAAAAGCAAGAGTTAATAAGTAAATACGATTGATAAGCTGAAAGCTGAAAGAGTATTTAATAAAAACAGTTTTGCGTAAATTTAGAGTATATATAAGAATTATATAAATGATAAAAATAATAAAATAATAAAATAATAAAAGTTCGCTATCATACCTAAAAGCAAGAGTTAATAAGTAAATACGATTGATAAGCTGAAAGCTGAAAGAGTATTTAATAAAAACAGTTTTGCGTAAATTTAGAGTAGCGAGAAAAAGAAGAGAAAGAAAACAAGAAAGGTTTCTGTAATGAAGAAAATTTAAAAGAGCATCTTGAAAATTTTCTTTAGCAATAGGGAGTCTTGATTGTAACAATTATTGTAACTCCAATGGTAATGGGCTAGTAGTTGCTAGTGAATAATGTAACAATGTAGAGAGTGTAATTGGAAAAAAAAATATTATGGGATAATGTTGAAATACACGATAGTACCATGACATATATTCCAACAGCCCCCCTGCAACAATAGCCCGTTATCAAGATTCAATCTCTTGATCTTTGCGTCGTCGAGTCTTCAAAAATGACTGCGGCGTAACGATGGAGGTATTATTTGACGAGACGAGCACTGCATCAAGTCCATTTCCCCCTCAACTTGAGGACGGGTACTCATACCCAGAAGATTCCTCAAATATAAAAACTGCGGCTTAGCCAGAGCTTTGGTAAAAATGTCTGCCACATTATCTGCTGAAGCAACAGCTTCAAGACGGGTATCGCCGGCTTTGACATGGTCTCTGGTGCGCATGTACTTGGTGTCAATATGTTTAGTCCGCTCGTGATGTTTGCTGTCCTTCATGAGATCCAGGACACCTTTGTTGTCCTCCATGATGACAGTCGTTGGTTGAGATTCACCAAGTTCTTCCAAAAGATCTCGGAAGTAAACTGCCTCACACGTGGCAGAAAAAGCGGCAATCAGCTCAGCCTCGGTTGTGGAAGTTGCTGTCAGCTTCTGTTTGGCCGACTTCCAAGAGAAGGTTGAAGGACCGTGAGAGAATGCAAAGCCTGAGATAGACTTCCTGTCAGGATCGTTTGCCCAATCGGCATCTGACCAGCCTCTCAGAAGCCGCGGAGAGGCCCCTGGTACATTTTTGTGATAGACAATTGCCAGGTCCTTAGTGCCTTTGAGGTAGCTCAGAACATGATAAGCTCTATCCATATGAATGGCTCTAGGGTCACTCGAATACTGAGCAAGCTTGCCTGTAGCATAGGCAATGTCTGGACGAGCCGTCTGAGCAGCAAACTGTAGCTTGCCAAGAATGCTGCGATATAGCGATTGGTTAGCTGGACGAGCATCGAGGCCCTGTGGGAAATCAAGGCCATGTTTCTTGGGCAACGGTATCGACTTAGCTGTTTGATCACCCAATTTGAAAACCTCAATCATGTCAGCAATATAGTGTTCCAGATCCAGAGATATCGTCCTGTCGGAGTCTTGGACTCTGATTCCCAAGAATTTGTTAACACCACCTTCATCTTTGATGGCAAAGTAACCAGATAGGCCCTTGAAAAACCGCTCGAATTCTCCCGGTACGTTTGACGCCGTTAAGATGTCGTCAACATAAAGACCTATAATACTGAAGTCTTTGCCATTAATCTTGTAAAGAGACAGGGTTCTTTCTTGGCAGCTTTGTAACCTAGAGCTTCCAACTTGTCAACAAGCTTCTTGTTCCAACACAGAGGGGCTTGCTTCAGTCCATATAAGCTTTTATTCAGCTTCCAGACCATGCCAGGAGGGGTATTATGGTCAATTCCTGTTGGTGGCTTGACATAGATGTCTTCTTCTAGATCTCCATTCAAGAAAGCATTTTTAACATCGACGTGGTGCATTTCGCAGTTCTTCGCCGCACTCAGGGCGAAAATGAGACGAACAGTGCTGAATCTCATTACCGGTGCAAAGGTGTCAACATAGTCAACACCAAACTTTTGACGAAACCCCTGAACAACAAGACGAGCCTTGTACTTGTCAATTGAACCATCCGTGTTGAGTTTCTTCTTCAGCACCCATTTGGTGCCAAGTGCTTTGCGACCCGCCGGGAGGGGCACAACTTGGTATACATGATTGCCATCAATGGCAGCAAATTCCGAATAGGCCGCATCGAACCAGAAGCGCTTATCTTCTCTGTTGTTGGCTTCCGCAAGTGACCGTGGGTCCCTTTTAGCTTCTTGCCAGGGTCGAGCAGCGCCACTCCCACATTCGGAAATCGAATGAAGGCAGGACGGTCCTTAAGATCTGCCCAATCTCTGTCGCTGATAAGAGCTCTAACATTCTCCACATCAGGAGCCGTAAAGCAGAGACCTGGTTTGCTAGATTCTAACACTTTGATGTCATTCCTCAAAATTGGAAGCTTAATGTTAATAGCGCTGAGTGTGTCAAGTCTTCCAGACGCCATGCGGGCTTTCACAGTTGGTTCTTCAGAGTTCGAGTAGATGCAGCCAATGCCAATGACATCGTCGACAGCCCCGGCAGACGGATCTCCTGATGGGCTTGCCGATTCATCAACAAAAATAATTTCATCATCAGCAGGCGAAGAAACAAAAGTTTCATGTAAGAAATCAATGCCGTCAGCTAAGTGTTCTGATGAGCCCTGGGAGTCAGAATTGTAGGGTGCTGCAATTGAGATTTCATCGCTTGTAGCCTCAACATCAGCTTCGGTTGTGGAGGCGGGAGAGTGGGACTGCGAGTCAGTGCTAACGACTGAGTCCTCATCTACTGATGCTGACGTAGCAGGGACATTGTGTGTTGCCGAGTGAGTGTGAGAAAGAAAGGGAACCGCATCGGGAGTGGGGTTGAATCTAAGATTCGGTGTACCCTGGAGGTGGCCGTGTGGGGCTCTCAGTGTTGAACCCTCACGAGCTGGCAGACCATGCAGCAGTGACCTAGATACCGAGTCCAAAGCTGACTCAGAGTTCGAGAGTTTCAGTTTGTCACTGTGCCGGTCGGAAGAGCGAGAGCCCCAAAGTAAGCCCGATGCTGTAGTGGTTGGGCTTGTAGAGCGATTTCTTTTTCGCAGATTTCTTAAAGCTCCTAAGTCGATTCTTGAGATGGCCTCAGCTGCACTGCGTAAGATATTGCGTTGTGCTATTGACAGCATGCGATTCGATGACGAGGGAGGAGTGGTTTGGTGATCACGACGAGAAGAAGAACTTTCTAATGTGGGAGACGTCACAGCAGAGGAGGTTGGTGATGTAACCACTGGCTCCGAATGTGCAGATGATTCCGAGGACAAAGAAGCAGATGTAGAGGGTGTTGTGGGAGAATCATTTGAGGCTTCATTTTCCAATCTTGGTGAGGAGTTTGAAGTCGAATTTTCTGAGACTACTTTCTGTGATAAATTAGTAGCCGAAGAAAAATTTTTAGATTTCGTGGTGGTGGAGAAAATTTTATTTTGCAAAGCCGCGCCACTTACTAGTGGAAGGTTATCAGTAGGCCGGGTAATTAAATTTGTGCGATTTAGAATTAATGAAGAATTTTCTTTTCGCGCCAGCCGCTGAAGTGCACTGTTAGGAACATAATAGCCATTTTGCTCAATCAAATCAGCCAATCTTTTGTTAACAACAACTGTGTCCCGAGAGGCTTCTCGATGACGGTGTCTGGACGACGGAGCAGGCACTCTCGCAGCACCCGCAGCACCCGCAGCACCCGCAGCAGACCTAGTAATTCTTCCAGTATTAGCAAGAGGCTGTTGGGCTTCTGCCGGAGCTGAGTGTTGGCTTGTTTGTCGAACAACTACTTGCCCAGCAGTTTGCGAATCATGTTCAGAAGAAGAAGGAGGAGGAGCTGCCAACAACAACCGTCTCGAAGGTGGAGCCGGAAGTAGCATATGTCGATTTTGTTGCACGGAGCTGTGCCGCACGTCGCTTGTATTGTCCCCAAAGCTTGTAGCATCCCCTGCTCGCCCATACTCTAGCAGGAGCCTCTGAGTAGATGGTGCAGGCGGTAAGCGTGGGCGATCATTCTCAGCAGTGTCTCTCAGTTCACTGCCACTTCCAGATGCAGCAGTAGTAACAGTATCAGAACCACCAGCTCCCAGCAACAGCCTCTCAGAGGAGGGCGCTGGGGGTAGCTCCGGTAGCTCCTGCCGTATACCTGAGGAGCCAGCCACTTGGCTCCGCCTACCGGCATGTAAACGACGATTTTCTGGCTGACCAGCACGTTCCAGCGCAGATTTTAATCTCGCTAAATTTAGATGCCTCTTCCTACTACCGCCCGCCTCAGCCATTCTGGCAGACCGATTTGCAGACGTCGTAGTTTCTACTAGCTCGGTGGTGGCCCGTACAAGTTCCGCCGCCGCCAAAACCAGTTGATTGCTGGCAGGATTATTTGTGCTTGTAGCAGTACCTTGAGTGTCACCTAAATCTTGCGGCACCCCGACATCTCTCGCAGGAGCTTTTGAGATGGGGGAGGACTAGCTTTGAAGTTTGAGTTTCTAATGTAAGCTGTCAAGTCTGCTAAGACTTTTAATTCAGCTTCACATCCTTCGGAACAAACTGGTATGTTGGCAATGGTTAATTGTCTAACGGTAAATCCAGAACGGTCAGCGAGATCAATTTGACGATGAACAGGGAGATCGGCGAATGTCTCATAAGAGCTGGCGTTGTTCTTTGAATGGGTCTCAGATGTTGAGTGGGCAACAGAACTTCCAGTGCTGGCTGACTCGAAGGATGAGGGTCCTTCATTGACTCCTGTAGTGTTTCCGTGATTAGACATAGCGGAGAAGACTAAAAGCAAGAGTTAATAAGTAAATACGATTGATAAGCTGAAAGCTGAAAGAGTATTTAATAAAAACAGTTTTGCGTAAATTTAGAGTGTATATAAGAATTATATAAAATGATAAAAATAATAAAATAATAAAATAATAAAATAATAAAAGTTCGCTATCATACCTAAAAGCAAGAGTTAATAAGTAAATACGATTGATAAGCTGAAAGCTGAAAGAGTATTTAATAAAAACAGTTTTGCGTAAATTTAGAGTAGCGAGAAAAAGAAGAGAAAGAAAACAAGAAAGGTTTCTGTAATGAAGAAAATTTAAAAGAGCATCTTGAAAAATTTTCTTTAGCAATAGGGAGTCTTGATTGTAACAATTTATTGTAACTCCAATGGTAATGGGCTAGTAGTTGCTAGTGAATAATGTAACAATGTAAAGAGTGTAATTGGGGAAAAAAAAAATATTATGGGATAATGTTGAAATACACGATAGTACCATGATATATATTCCAACAGGAGCTTCCTCCAACTTAGTAGAGGAATCCATGACAACGTCGCTAGACGAAAATTCAGAATCTGATGAGTCTTCCAATTCGTCGAAACCCAGTATATGTTCCACAGACCCATCCATGTCTTCATCATTGGTTTCTGAGTCAACCGCATCCTGATTGTCATCACCAGATTGGCTAGCGGTTTCAACAGCTGAAGCCTCGCGGGTAAGTTCAGCAGTTCCAGACAGCGCAAGATCCACACTGTCATCCTCATCCAAAATGTGTAGTTGTTTGGGAAGAGTCACCGGACTTGTTTGATGAGCCACCACTGAGGGCGACTGAGTTCCTGGAGCAAAGGCTTTCTGGAGCTTTACCATATGTTCAGAAAATGAATTTTCGTGAGAAAAATCTTCGTCAGTATCTTCGGAACCAGGGCGACCAGCTACGTTGGAGTTCACCGATCTCAAATCACCATCATCAACAGTAGAATCTTCGAGCAATATATGGTCCTCAGACTGAAGTGTATCTTTGTCGTCACCAACACTAATTGACTCATCTGCAACCAGCTCCACATCAACATCTTCCAACGGTTGAAAAGAGTTTTCAGTTATAGGTGTCGGTGGTGTAGAAGTAGAATCCTGGTCCTCCAATCTGCTGGATCTGTGGCTCCTTTCCTCAGAGCCCACATAGGTCCAGCCAAAGTTACCACCACCACCACCACCAGAGAGTGAAGTGGGAGAGTAGTCGTCAGAGTCAGATTCATCTTCACTTTCTGATTCATCAGTGGAAGAGTCACTGTAGTCAGGGTCACGATTTCCAATCTCACTGTAGTCAATGAGAATGTCACCCTCGTAAATTGGCTTTTCGCCAAAAAACTTAACGCCAGGCAAGACATGGTCACGAAAGTTGCCGTGTACACAGCGCCGAATGCGCTTGTTCCTCGTAATGCATAGAAAATTCTTAGGATTTAACGGGTCGGGACCCAAATACAGAGCAGGCTCGCCCCGAGGCTGAAGGGTCCCTTTGAGTTTCTGAGACTCAGATTTAATGACAAAAACTAGGCAGCCAAATGTGTGCACTAGTGCTATAGGTGGTTTTCTGCCCGTAAAGGCTTCATAAGGTGAGATACCGGCTTTATTAACTATGGAGAAATTATATACCTGCACAGCGTAGAGCCAGGCAGAGTCCCAGTAGATATTGGCCCAGAGTGTCGACTGCATCAAGGCTCTAGTAGATATCTCACGAAGTGTGCGGTGGGCACGCTCAATTTTCCCATTTTGTTGGTGTTCATCAGGAGCAGTTAAAATATGAATGACGCCCCAGTCTGCTAAAAATTTTCCAAGTGTCCCAGAGATAAATTCACCACCATTGTCAGTAATAAGCTTGGTGGCCTTGCCGTCAACAGCACGGCGAGCAGCTTTGGGCACAAACTGCTTAAAGAACTGGATAAGTTTCCCAGGAGCTTCATCCTTAGATTCCAGAGCAAAAGCATAGATGTAACCAGAAAATGCATCAATGATATTCAGCATGTACCTGGCCCCTGAAGAGGCAGGACCTATGGGACCGACGAGATCAGCATGAATCTGGGCTAACGGAGCCGTGGATTCAGAAGCTATATGCTTATCCGGAGAAGTGAACCTCTTAATGCTTCTTGACGTGCCACATATGACACAGTCCTTGATCAATTCTTCGTCACGCTTGGTCACCTCAAAGGGAGGATCAGCAAGCTTGGCTAAATGTTTCACCGAAGTCAAAGAGCAATGAGCAAAACGAACATGACAGTCAAGTGCCTGCGAATTCAACACGGCCTCCTTTGCAATAAATTTGAGAGACTGTGAAAGGACAGGTAGTCCCTTTCCAACCGCGAAGGCTGATTTATCAACCTTCCTCATAGCTTCTGGTCCTTGTCTGCAAATCTGATCCCAGTCAATTGAATTTCCTGAGAACTTGAAAGATCCAGTTGGAGGTACGATATTCCTAGTAAACTTTACCGGAACAATGTTGGCACAAATGTGAGACTTGGCATCTCTGGCACCGCCAACCCTACCAACCTTTTCCTCACCAAAATAGGCCAGACAATCCCCACTTGGGACCGTATGAAAAGAAACATCGTGCGTGCGCCAGACAGAATCAGAAAACAAATTGCTAGACCCAGCAGGAAAATAAAGTGCGTCAGCAATATGGCAAATATTGGTGCCACCGTCACCTTTAATACAACAGCAATTTTACCTTCCCCTTCTAACACGATGTCGGAACCACCATAGGAGCTGATAGTTTTGGGGCTGCTGTATTTCTCATACGACACAAAGTAGCTGTTGTCTGAGATAAGGTGACCAGTAGCATTTCCAGAATCGAGAACATTTGGAAGATTTGTTTCACCCACAGAGGCGATTTGGTTGGCAGGTGGAAGAAAAGCAACTGGCGAATAATCACTGCTTCCGCCGTCATTATCAAATATGTCTTGGATAGCCCGAGCAACAGAGCAAAGAGTTTCAACATCGTCGCGAGCCACCTCAAGGTATTCGGTAGCTTTCAAGGCAGCAACTCTGTTTTGACCATCAGAGTTCGACTTTCTAGCTTGCTTGTCTTCATTGTTGCGCCTCTTGTTGCCACCGGACCCCTTGGACCACTGCTTCCCTTTTCCATGCTTGGTATCAGAGTGGCCAGCTTTCTTCGAAGTTTCCTGCTTGGATTCCTGCTTGGGTTCTTGCTTGGGTTCCTGCTTTGGCACCACTTTTGTCGAACCGTCAATAATTCTTCGACCTTTACGAAGGCTGCAGAAGTTGCTTCAACTAGCGCTGGGATTTCAACTGAATCACAGGGGCTCCATCCTCCAGATCTTGACTTGAAAATGTCGACAAACTTGGTAATCCCCCAGAGATGACTCTGAGGATCTTCGCGAGCAGCTGCTGAAACCTTGTTGTTATTCAGCACTGCTAATATAAGGTCACGGTGAAAGGTGCCATCCGGGTTGTTAAAGAAATATTGCTCCACTACAGAGGCCCACTTGGAAGCTTCAGTAACAGTAGCTTGTATTTTGGTTTCAATTTCACTGCTGGTAAGCCCGGCGAAATAACTAGGACCTGGAACTCCTACTGAGATAGCTTGCGTCATCGCAAATACAATGTTAAGCTCAGGGCTTGGGGATATGCGCAAACCAATATGATTAAGACGTTGGTAAAATGAGAGCACTCGCCCCAGGTCGGCGGGCTCTAGAATTTCAGGATCTATACGAGCCATTCTTTTTCCAGGTTCAAATAGGACCCCCATGGCTTCTTCCCGCACAGACGCCGAATCCATAGGTGGAGTTTTTAGAAACTCGGGCGACGTGTCCCACCGGGCCTGTTCAGCTGCAGCCAGGTTAGCTGCAGGCGTGGTTTTTAAAATGTAAACCTTGAGTAGTTCATCAAGGGCCCTCTCAAACCTGATACCGTAACCAAGCTGAAGGGCAGTATGGCCAACAATTGGCTTATAGATATAGTTGTTCCAAAAACTCCGGCCGCAGCTGTTAATTTGCCCAATAAGACCGTATATCCAAAAATCCAACTCACTTTTGTAGAGAAATTATTTGAAATTTGGCGCTTGAGGAGCGTCAAAGGAGCTCATAACCTTTTGAGATGGGGGAGGACTAGCTTTGAAGTTTGAGTTTCTAATGTAAGCTGTCAAGTCTGCTAAGACTTTTAATTCAGCTTCACATCCTTCGGAACAAACTGGTATGTTGGCAATGGTTAATTGTCTAACGGTAAATCCAGAACGGTCAGCGAGATCAATTTGACGATGAACAGGGAGATCGGCGAATGTCTCATAAGAGCTGGCGTTGTTCTTTGAATGGGTCTCAGATGTTGAGTGGGCAACAGAACTTCCAGTGCTGGCTGACTCGAAGGATGAGGGTCCTTCATTGACTCCTGTAGTGTTTCCGTGATTAGACATAGCGGAGAAGACTAAAAGCAAGAGTTAATAAGTAAATACGATTGATAAGCTGAAAGCTGAAAGAGTATTTAATAAAAACAGTTTTGCGTAAATTTAGAGTATATATAAGAATTATATAAATGATAAAAATAATAAAATAATAAAATAATAAAAGTTCGCTATCATACCTAAAAGCAAGAGTTAATAAGTAAATACGATTGATAAGCTGAAAGCTGAAAGAGTATTTAATAAAAACAGTTTTGCGTAAATTTAGAGTAGCGAGAAAAAGAAGAGAAAGAAAACAAGAAAGGTTTCTGTAATGAAGAAAATTTAAAAGAGCATCTTGAAAATTTTCTTTAGCAATAGGGAGTCTTGATTGTAACAATTATTGTAACTCCAATGGTAATGGGCTAGTAGTTGCTAGTGAATAATGTAACAATGTAGAGAGTGTAATTGGGAAAAAAAAATATTATGGGATAATGTTGAAATACACGATAGTACCATGACATATATTCCAACACCAGATGCAGCAGTAGTAACAGTATCAGAACCACCAGCTCCCAGCAACAGCCTCTCAGAGGAGGGCGCTGGGGGTAGCTCCGGTAGCTCCTGCCGTATTCCTGAGGAGCCAGCCACTTGGCTCCGCCTACCGGCATGTAAACGACGATTTTCTGGCTGACCAGCACGTTCCAGCGCAGATTTTAATCTCGCTAAATTTAGATGTCTCTTCCTACTACTGCCCACCTCAGCCATTCTGGCAGACCGATTTGCTGACGTCGTATTTTGTACTAGCTCGGTGGTGGCCCGTACAAGTTCCGCCGCCGCCAAAACCAGTTGATTGCTGGCAGGATTATTTGTGCTTGTAGCAGTACCGTGAGTGTCACCTAAAACTTGCGGCACCCCGACATCTCTCGCAGGAGCTTCCTCCAACTTAGTAGAGGAATCCATGACAACGTCGCTAGACGAAGATTCAGAATCTGATGAGTCTTCCAATTCGTCGAAACCCAGTATATGTTCCACAGACCCATCCATGTCTTCATCATTGGTTTCTGAGTCAACCGCATCCTGATTGTCATCACCAGATTGGCTAGCGGTTTCAACAGCTGAAGCCTTGCGGATAAGTTCAGCAGTTCCAGACAGCGCAAGATCCACACTGTCATCCTCATCCAAAATGTGTAGCTGTTTGGGAAGAGTCACCGGACTTGTTTGATGAGCCATCACTGAGGGCGACTGAGTTCCTGGAGCAAAGGCTTTCTGGAGCTTTACCATATGTTCAGAAAATGAATTTTCGTGAGAAAAATCTTCGTTAGTGTTGAACTGTGACACGGGAAGTCATGATAATAATAGAAAATATTATCCAAGAAAAGTATATATTGAAATATATAAGATAAAACAGTTATATAAGAAGAAAGAAAAAGGAAAAGAAAAATTATAAAAGTTGGGGAAGAAACCTTCCTTATATACCCAAGGAAAAGAAAAATTTGCAGTGGTGAAAATTTTTCATTTGGGTTTGTCCCAAAGTTGAGTGGGTTTGTATTACACTTCAACTTTGTAACAAATTAAGGAGGGTAACCACAGTCACATAAGGGCTTAAACCTAATGCGGCTAAAACTAAAATAAACATAGATTGTCAACCATAGTTTCCCACCCAAACTCACGTGCATTATCAACTGCACTAGTCTGCGACAACATTGCATGCTCAACACCTCCCCTTGTCGCAGAATCACCTACTGCCTTCATGCCAAGTAGTCCCCTCAATGTCTCAAACTTCACACGACCAAGATTCTTAGTGAACATATCTGCCAACATCACTTGAGTATCAAGATACTCCAGATGAATCACTCCACTGCGAATATAGTGACGCACAACATGATAACGAACATCAATATGCTTGGTGCGACGATGAAACACTGGGTTCTGAGCCAATGCAATACATCCCTGATTGTCCTCAAACATAGTCACTGGCAACGGAACAGGAATCTTGCAAAGGGACAACAACTGATTAATCCAGAAGCATTCCTTAGACGCATCAGACAATGACATATACTCAGACTCGACGCTGGACGATGCAGGACTAACTTGCTTTCGACAAGCCCAAGTAATGGGACCACCAGACAGAATAAAAACATACCCAGTAAAGGACTTACGGTCCTGCTTGTCCTGTGCATAGTCGGCATCACTATAGCCAACAAGCTTGTAGACTTTCTGAGCTCGATATTCAAGACCAAGTTCAGCAGTACCCTTAAGATAACGAAGAGTATGCTTAGCAGCTTCCATATGAATAGACTTAGGATTCTGCATATATCGACAAAGAAAGCTAACAGCAACAGCAAGATCAGGACGAGCACAATTAGCAGCATAAATCAGCTTACCAATAATACTGCGATACATGGAGGCATCGGTAGCAGAGTCAGACTCGGAAAAATCAGAAAGATCACGAGTGGGTAAAGGAGTCTTGACACTTGAACAATTCTGCATACCAAACTCCTCCAACATATCAAAAATATAACGCGAAACATCCACAGTAATATGGTAAGGTGACTGCTTAACTCTCATGCCAAGGAACTGCTCGACTGGGCCCAAGTCTTTCATCTTAAACATAGATGACAAAGAAGACTTGGTTTTGGCAATGACCTCAGAAGAATTGCCAGAAATAAGTAAATCATCAACATACAGTGCAATAATAACCATGGTAGACCCAGATCCTTTGGTATACACACCGTAGTCACTTTCATTACGAATAAACCCAAGTTTGACAAGAGCACCATGAATCTTCTCATTCCAACACAAAGGAGCTTGCTTTAAACCATATAAAGACTTCTTCAAATGACACACTTTAGATTCCTGACCTTTGACAACAAAGCCTTTAGGTTGTCTCATATAAATATCTTCTTTGAGATCACCATTAAGAAATGCAGTCTCGACATCCATATGATGAACCTGGAACCCAAACTGAGCAGCAATAGCAAGAACAATCCTTACAGTCTCGTAACGAACAACAGGAGCAAAAGTTTCAGTATAATCAATACCTTCAACTTGCGAAAATCCAATACACACGAGACGAGCTTTGTAACGTTCAATTGAACCGTCAGCTTTGCGCTTAACTTTAAACACCCATTTGCTATTGATAGCCTTGCGACCAGGTGGGAGATCAACCAATTCCCAAGTACCATTGCGTTTAAGAGACGACATTTCAATAACACAGGCTTCAAGCCAAAACTCAGCTTCTTCACTAGACATAGCTTCTTCAAAACTACTAGGATCTGTAAAACAAGTAAAGCCACATCATCATACTCAAAGCGGAGAGATTTGAGACGACGATAAGAAATACACTCTTCTTCAGCTGGACGTTTTGCAGGTGTTGCAGACACTGGAGATTGTTTCAAAGAATTTTCACAAAGATGTTTAGAAGGAGGTGAAACAATGTCATCAGGACTCGGGCGTTTGGCAGGAGTTATAGAAGGTAAACGAACAGCAACAACACGAGATCGAGATTTAGGCAAAACAGCTTGAGTATCATCCTTAGTGACAACACTAACACCAGCTTGGTCAAGAGAATTAACAAGATCAGACGAAGGAGATTCTTGACTAAGTGGCACTACTTCCAATTCAACAGAAGGTGGTGGAGTGGGAGACGAAGCAATGATAGACGGTTGAAACCCAATATCACCCCCTCGTTGCGAGATCCCAGAAT
Organism: Magnusiomyces paraingens; assembly: GCF_902498895.1. Lineage (NCBI taxonomy): Eukaryota > Fungi > Ascomycota > Dipodascomycetes > Dipodascales > Dipodascaceae > Magnusiomyces > Magnusiomyces paraingens. The sequence continues at coordinate 1,751,073 of NW_022474067.1, forward strand.
CACCTGAAATATCAGATTCATTAATAGATGGACCAGCTTCAGATAAGTCTAATTGTGAAGGAATATATTCCGAAGAAGAAACAATAGGACTAGAGTCAGAAGATATAGAGACATCATGATCTGAAGGTGGAAGAATAGGAGAACTAGGAAGAGATGGAACTAAAGAAATAGAAGGAAGAGTAGGAAGAGTAGGAGACTCAAGAGGAGCAGAAGGTGTAGACAAAATGCGACGAACAGAACGAGGCTTATGAACAATAATAGAAGATGAAGAAGAAGAAGGAGGCGGCGACGGAGAATGAGACGGAGAAGAAGACAGAGACGGAGACGGTAAAGCACAAATAGAACCAGAACCAGAACCAGAACCAGAACCAGAACCAGATGAGGATGCTGGTAAAGATCTATGAGACCCAAAACTAGAACCAGAACTTGAATCAGAACTAGCAATGGAATTAACCCTAACATTAGATCCTAAACCAGTCCCCTTAGAATCAAAACAAGGTCCTGACATGGACCCTGAACCAGAACCAATACTAAACCCAACACCAGTACCATTAATAGACAAGTCCTTATCACTTTTCATAAATGGAAACTTGGACTCATCAAAGTAAACACTCCTGGCTTCAACAATGCTTGAATCAAGAAGAACTCGATAAGCTGTACGATCCAAAGAATACCCAACAAAAACACCAGCTTCAGTATTTGAACTTAACTTAGATTCTCTTTTAGCACCAGGAAGAACAACTGTAGCTTGACAACCAAATACTTTCATATGGTGATAACTAGGAGGTTTACCAGTCCAAAGTTGAAGAGGTGCAACACCACCAGTGGTACGACTAGGAAGACGGTTCCTAATATAATTAGCAGACTTGACAGCTTCACCCCATAAATACTCAGGAGCATGAGCATATAAAAGCATAGACTTGGCTTTCTCAAATAATGTGCGATTCAATCGCTCAGCAACACCATTTTGTTGAGGAGTATGAGGAACTGTATAAGTATGCTTGATACCCTTAGACACAAAGAACTGTTCCAGGTCTTTGGAAATGTATTCGCCGCCATTATCAGAATGAAAATATGCAACTCGATCACCAGCAGAATCACCAGAAAAATAAGATTCACACCTAGCAATAAAGTTACGAATGGCAAGACTTGCATCACTTTTCCTAACCAACAACTCCACATAAGAGTACCTGGAATAATAATCCATAATGGTTAAGACATAACGATGACCCACAGGGTAGCGACATGAGGACCGCTTAAATCAGAAACAAATAACTCCAAAGGACGACTAGCTTTTTCTGTGGTACCATTAAATGGCAATGCTGTGGCTTTGCCACCCAAGCAAGCGTCACACTTATGACTATCCACAACCTCAAAATGAGTAGGCTTGACAGAAAGTGACTTAGATAATTTCTTGAGAACGTCCACACTGGCGTGACCAAGTCGCTTGTGCCAAAGATTGGCAGACGACTCAACAGCAAACACCTCATGGACAGGCTTGGAAGGCAAAACAACTCGGAAACGACAAAAGTACAAGTCACCCATGGCAATGGCGTGGACTCGAGTTTTGCCATTTTCAACAGCAGAAATATGGTTAAGGTCTTGAATGAACCGACAACCACCAGCAGTAGCTCGACGAGCAGCAAATAAATTGCGAGGAATCTTAGGAACATATAAAACATCTCGAAGAACAACGCGGTCACAAGGCTGGTCATCTTTACCAAGAAGATCAACGACAATGTCGCCAACCCCTCAGCAGTAGCAGAACCAAGACCACGAATGGTAGCCGAAGTGGGACGAAGAGAAGAAAAATATGAGATGTTATTGCAAATGTGACTGGTAGCACCAGTATCATGGATAAAGTCAAAAGAATCAGACCCAACAACTAAGTTGGCCTCAGCAGAAGTAGTAGATTCAGCAACAAAAACGTGATGGACTGAATGACTTAAATCCAAGATTGAAGAAGGATGCCAGACGACAATTAAAATCAAGGAAAACAACATGATGGTAACAAAAGATAAGTAAAAGAATGGAGAAAAACGGGATTTTGGTGTAACAATAGGTTTAACATTAGGTGGAGAAGGTTCAGTAATTGAATCCACCAAAAAATCAAAAGAAGGTAAGACAATATCATCATCAGAACCGACCAACGGTTTAGAATCAGAACAAGAAATAAAAGAAGAACCGACCAACGGTTCAGAATCAAAAGGAACAATATCCGAATCGACCAACGATTCAGAATCAAAACAAATAGGAGCTGAACTGACACACGGTTCAGACTCCAAACAAACAACAGTAGAACCGACATACGGTTCAGAATTAAAACAAGAATCATCAGTGGAACTAACAAACGGTTTACCAACTGAATCAATATCAAGTCCTGAGTTTGAACAATACTCAGAAACTTGACCAACAAAACAATCTTCATCGCCGACACACGGCTCAGAAGAATCAAAAAGTTCGATTCCAAATCATCAAACGACTCGGAGCAACTGTTACCAAACTTTTTCAGAAACAACAGATGTCTCGGACACAAAAGCGGAACTCACAAATGGATCATCATCAACTATCTCAGAAAATTCATCAATAGTCTCAGCAAACCAACCTCTTGAGGTTTTAGCCTCCTTAGATTCCTTGTCATCCTTATTATCTTGGCGAGCAGCCTGAACCTCTTCCCAAGAGACATGACAATTGTTGGAAGTATGACCACGCCTCTTACAACGGAAACATTTGATACCATCACCCTTAGATTTGTTATTGTACTTCTTTGATGAAGCAACGAACGCTTCAGTCGAAAGAGTAGCAGGAGGTCCAGTAATCTTCAACAACTTGGCCCATTTATCAGTGTTCCGGATGAAGTTGTTGATATCAAGGTTGTCAGTATTGTTGTTACTATCAAAGCGGTGCTCCAAGGCGTACTGGATGAAGCGCTCACAATTGGGACCCATTGAGGCCAAAGCGTTGAAGGCCACAACCGAATCAGGCGACAATGATTGGTAGATGGAACGCCACGTAGCAACATAAGAGCGAACAGAAGAAACAAACTTTGGACCAACATCAATATTGCCAGCATAGAGGGATTTCATAAGTGAGATGACATCGGCGGGTTGAAGTTGACTATACTCCTGATGAAGGTAAAGCCAGAGGTCACGGCCTCTAATGGCCACATCATTAACATGTTCGATCAACTCAGGAGAAATATTGTTGAGGATGACATCATGGACGACGGTATCAAGCGAGGCGGTGAGGTCTTCGAGGGATTCATTAGCAGCTGGATTGACAGTACCAGCTTCGACATAAAGGTGGACACCATTATTCATAGCACGAAGACCCAAAAGGATCTTAGTAGCCCAGACATGATAGTTGAGAGGAGTGAGTTTTTCAGAGGAAGTAAGATTAATATAAGCCGAAGTGCGGCCCATAACCTGTTGAACTGTGACACGGGAAGTCATGATAATAATAGAAAATATTATCCAAGAAAAGTATATATTGAAATATATAAGATAAAACAGTTATATAAGAAGAAAGAAAAAGGAAAAGAAAAATTATAAAAGTTGGGGAAGAAACCTTCCTTATATACCCAAGGAAAAGAAAAATTTGCAGTGGTGAAAATTTTTCATTTGGGTTTGTCCCAAAGTTGAGTGGGTTTGTATTACACTTCAACTTTGTAACAAATTAAGGAGGGTAACCACAGTCACATAAGGGCTTAAACCTAATGCGGCTAAAACTAAAATAAACATAGATTGTCAACCATAGTTTCCCACCCAAACTCACGTGCATTATCAACTGCACTAGTCTGCGACAACATTGCATGCTCAACAGTTAGTATCTTCGGAGCCAGGGCGACCAGCTACGTTGGAGTTCACCGATCTCAAATCAGCATCATCAACAGCAGAATCTTCGAGCAATATATGGTCCTCAGACTGAAGTGTATCTTTGTCTTCAACAACACTAATTGATTCATCTGCAACCAGCTCCACATCATCATCTTCCAACGGTTGAAAAGAGTTTTCAGTTATAGGTGTCGGTGGTGTAGAAGTAGAATCCTGGTCCTCCAATCTGCTGGATCTGTGGCTCCTTCCCTCAGAGCCCACATAGGTCCAGCCAAAGTTACCACCACCACCACCACCAGAGAGTGAAGTGGGAGAGTAGTCGTCAGAGTCAGATTCATCTTCACTTTCTGATTCATCAGTGGAAGAGTCACTGTAGTCAGGGTCACGATTTCCAACCTCACTGTAGTCAATGAGAATGTCACCCTCGTAAATTGGCTTTTCGCCAAAAAATTTAACGCCAGGCAAGACATGGTCACGAAAGTTGCCGTGTACACAGCGCCGAATGCGCTTGTTCCTCGTAATGCATAGAAAATTCTTAGGATTTAACGGGTCGGGACCCAAATACAGAGCAGGCTCGCCCCGAGGCTGAAGGGTCCCTTTGAGTTTCTGAGACTCAGATTTAATGACAAAAACTAGGCAGCCAAATGTGTGCACTAGTGCTATAGGTGGTTTTCTGCCCGTAAAGGCTTCATAAGGTGATATACCGGCTTTATTAACTATGGAGAAATTATATACCTGCACAGCGTAGAGCCAGGCAGAGTCCCAGTAGATATTGGCCCAGAGTGTCGACTGCATCAAGGCTCTAGTAGATATCTCACGAAGTGTGCGGTGGGCACGCTCAATTTTTCCATTTTGTTGGTGTTCATCAGGAGCAGTTAAAATATGAATGACGCCCCAATCTGCCAAAAAATTTTCCAAGTGTCCCAGAGATAAATTCACCACCATTGTCAGTAATAAGCTTGGTGGCCTTGCCGTCAGCAGCACGGCGAGCAGCTTTGGGCACAAACTGCTTAAAGAACTGGATAAGTTTCCCAGGAGCTTCATCCTTAGATTCCAGAGCAAAAGCATAGATGTAACCAGAAAATGCATCAATGATATTCAGCATGTACCTGGCCCCTGAAGAGGCAGGACCTATGGGACCGACGAGATCAGCATGAATCTGGGCTAACGGAGCCGTGGATTCAGAAGCTATATGCTTATCCGGAGAAGTGAACCGCTTAATGCTTCTTGACGTGCCACATATGACACAGTCCTTGATCAACTCTTCGTCACGCTTGGTCACCTCAAAGGGAGGATCAGCAAGCTTGGCTAAATGCTTCACCGAAGTCAAAGAGCAATGAGCAAACCGAACATGACAGTCAAGTGCCTGCGAATTCAACACGGCCTCCTTTGCAATAAATTTGAGAGACGGTGAGAGGACAGGAAGTCCCTTTCCAACAGCGAGCTGATTTATCAACCTTCCTCATAGCTTCTGGTCCTTGTCTGCAAATCTGATCCCAGTCAATTGAATTTCCTGAGAACTTGAAGGAGCCAGTTGGAGGTACGATATTCCTAGTAAACTTTACCGGAACAATGTTGGCACAAATGTGAGACTTGGCATCTCTGGCACCACCAACCCTACCAACCTTTTCCTCACCAAAATAGGCCAGACAGTCCCCACTTGGGACCGTATGAAAAGAAACATCGTGCGTGCGCCAGACAGAATCAGAAAACAAATTGCTAGACCCAGCAGGAAAATAAAGTGCGTCAGCAATATGGCAAATATTGGTGCCACCGTCACCTTTTAATACAACAGCAATTTTACCTTCCCCTTCTAACACGATGTCGGAACCACCATAGGAGCTGATGGTTTTGGGGCTGCTGTATTTCTCATACGACACAAAGTAGCTGTTGTCTGAGATAAGATGACCAGTAGCATTTCCAGAATCAAGAACATTTGGAAGATTTGTTTCACCCACAGAGGCGATTTGGTTGGCAGGTGGAAGAAAAGCAACTGGCGAATAATCACTGCTTCCGCCGTCATTATCAAATACGTCTTGGATAGCCCGAGCAACAGAGCAAAGAGTTTCAACATCGTCGCGAGCCACCTCAAGATATTCGGTAGCTTTCAAGGCAGCAACTCTGTTTTGACCATCAGAGTTCGACTTTCTAGCTTGCTTGTCTTCATTGTTGCGCCTCTTGTTGCTACCGGACCCCTTGGACCACTGCTTCCCTTTTCCTTGCTTGGTATCAGAGTGGCCAGCTTTCTTCGAGGTTTCCTGCTTGGATTCCTGCTTGGGTTCTTGCTTGGGTTCCTGCTTTGGCACCACTTTTGTTGAACCGTCAATAATTCTTCGACCTTTTACGAAGGCTGCAGAAGTTGCTTCAACTAGCGCTGGGATTTCAACTGAATCACAGGGGCTCCATCCTCCAGATCTTGACTTGAAAATGTCGACAAACTTGGTAATCCCCCAGAGATGACTCTGAGGATCTTCGCGAGCAGCTGCTGAAACCTTGTTGTTATTCAGTACTGCTAAGATAAGGTCACGGTGAAAGGTGCCATCCGGGTTGTTAAAGAAATATGTTGAACTGTGACACGGGAAGTCATGATAATAATAGAAAATATTATCCAAGAAAAGTATATATTGAAATATATAAGATAAAACAGTTATATAAGAAGAAAGAAAAAGGAAAAGAAAAATTATAAAAGTTGGGGAAGAAACCTTCCTTATATACCCAAGGGAAAGAAAAATTTGCAGTGGTGAAAATTTTTCATTTGGGTTTGTCCCAAAGTTGAGTGGGTTTGTATTACACTTCAACTTTGTAACAAATTAAGGAGGGTAACCACAGTCACATAAGGGCTTAAACCTAATGCGGCTATAACTAAAATAAACATAGGTTATCAACCATAGTTTCCCACCCAAACTCACGTGCATTATCAACTGCACTAGTCTGCGACAACATTGCATGCTCAACACCTCCCCTTGTCGCAGAATCACCTACTGCCTTCATACCAAGTAGTCCCCTTAATGTCTCAAACTTCACACGACCAAGATTCTTAGTAAACATATCTGCCAACATCACTTGAGTATCAAGATACTCCAGATGAATCACTCCACTGCGAATATAGTGACGCACAACATGATAACGAACATCAATATGCTTGGTGCGACGATGAAACACTGGGTTCTGAGCCAATGCAATACATCCCTGATTGTCCTCAAACATAGTCACTGGCAACGGAACAGGAATCTTGCAAAGGGACAACAACTGATTAATCCAGAAGCATTCCTTAGACGCATCAGACAATGACATGTACTCAGACTCGACGCTGGACGATGCAGGACTAACTTGCTTTCGGCAAGCCCAAGTAATGGGACCACCAGACAGAATAAAAACATACCCAGTAAAGGACTTACGGTCCTGCTTGTCCTGTGCATAGTCGGCATCACTATAGCCAACAAGCTTGTAGACTTTCTGAGCTCGATATTCAAGACCAAGTTCAGCAGTACCCTTAAGATAACGAAGAGTATGCTTAGCAGCTTCCATATGAATAGACTTAGGATTCTGCATATATCGACAAAGAAAGCTAACAGCAACAGCAAGATCAGGACGAGCACAATTAGCAGCATAAATCAGCTTACCAATAATACTGCGATACATGGAGGCATCGGTAGCAGAGTCAGACTCGGAAAAATCAGAAAGATCACGAGTGGGTAAAGGAGTCTTGACACTTGAACAATTCTGCATACCAAACTCCTCCAACATGTCAAAAATATAACGTGAAACATCCACAGTAATATGGTAAGGTGACTGCTTAACTCTCATGCCAAGGAACTGCTCGACTGGGCCCAAGTCTTTCATCTTAAACATAGATGACAAAGAAGACTTGGTTTTGGCAATGACTTCAGAAGAATTGCCAGAAATAAGTAAATCATCAACATACAGTGCGATAATAACCATGGTAGACCCAGATCCTTTGGTATACACACCGTAGTCACTTTCATTACGAATAAACCCAAGTTTGACAAGAGCACCATGAATCTTCTCATTCCAACACAAAGGAGCTTGCTTTAAACCATATAAAGACTTCCTCAAATGACACACTTTAGATTCCTGACCTTTGACAACAAAGCCTTTAGGTTGTCTCATATAAATATCTTCTTTGAGATCACCATTAAGAAATGCAGTCTCGACATCCATATGATGAACCTGGAACCCAAACTGAGCAGCAATAGCAAGAACAATCCTCACAGTCTCGTAACGAACAACGGGAGCAAAAGTTTCAGTATAATCAATACCTTCAACTTGCGAAAATCCAATACACACAAGACGAGCTTTGTAACGTTCAATTGAACCGTCAGCTTTGCGCTTAACTTTAAATACCCATTTGCTATTGATAGCCTTGCGACCAGGTGGGAGATCAACCAATTCCCAAGTACCATTGCGTTTAAGAGACGACATTTCAATAACACAGGCTTCAAGCCAAAACTCAGCTTCTTCACTAGACATAGCTTCTTCAAAACTACTAGGATCTGTAAAAACAAGTAAAGCCACATCATCATACTCAAAGCGGAGAGATTTGAGACGACGATAAGAAATACATTCTTCTTCAGCTGGACGTTTTGCAGGTGTTGCAGACACTGGAGATTGTTTCAAAGAATTTTCACAAAGATGTTTAGAAGGAGGTGAAACAATGTCATCAGAACTCGGGCGTTTGGCAGGAGTTATAGAAGGTAAACGAACAGCAACAACACGAGATCGAGATTTAGGCAAAACAGCTTGAGTATCATCCTTAGTGACAACACTAACACCAGCTTGGTCAAGAGAATTAACAAGATCAGACGAAGGAGATTCTTGACTAAGTGGCACTACTTCCAATTCAACAGAAGGTGGTGGAATGGGAGACGAAGCAATGATAGACGGTTGAAACCCAATATCACCCCCTCGTTGCGAGATCCCAGAATCACCAGAAATATCAGATTCATTAATAGATGGACCAGCTTCAGATAAGTCTAATTGTGAAGGAATATATTCCGAAGGAGAAACAATAGGACTTGAGTCAGGAGAGATAGAGACATCATGATCTGAAGGTGGAAGAATAGGAGAACTAGGAAGAGATGGAACAGAAGGAATAGAAGGAAGAGTAGGAGACTCAAGAGGAGCAGAAGGTGTAGACAAAATGCGACGAACAGAACGAGGCTTATGAACGATAATAGAAGAAGAAGAAGAAGAAAGCGACGGAGAATGAGACGGAGAAGAAGACGGAGACGGTAAAGCACAAATAGAACCAGAACCAGAACCAGATGAGGATGCTGGTAAAGATCTATGAGACCCAAAACTAGAACCAGAACTTGAATCAGAACTAGCAATAGAATTAACCCTAACATTAGATCCTAAACCAGTCCCCTTAGAATCAAAACAAGGTCCTGACATGGACCCTGAACCAGAACCAATACTAGACCCAACACTAAACCCAACACCAGTACCATTAATAGACAAGTCCTTATCACTTTTCATAAATGGAAACTTGGACTCATCAAAGTAAACACTCCTGGCTTCAACAATGCTTGAATCAAGAAGAACTCGATAAGCTGTACGATCCAAAGAATACCCAACAAAAACACCAGCTTCAGTATTTGAACTTAACTTAGATTCTCTTTTAGCACCAGGAAGAACAACTGTAGCTTGACAACCAAATACTTTCATATGGTGATAACTAGGAGGTTTACCCGTCCAAAGTTGAAGAGGTGCAACACCACCAGTGGTACGACTAGGAAGACGGTTCCTAATATAGTTAGCTGACTTGACAGCTTCACCCCATAAGTATTCAGGAGCATGAGCATATAAAAGCATAGACTTGGCTTTCTCAAATAATGTGCGATTCAATCGCTCAGCAACACCATTTTGTTGAGGAGTATGAGGAACTGTATAAGTATGCTTGATACCCTTAGACACAAAGAACTGCTCCAGGTCTTTGGAAATGTATTCGCCGCCATTATCAGAATGAAAATATGCAACTCGATCACCAGCAGAATCACCAGAAAAATAAGATTCACACCTAGCAATAAAGTTACGAATGGCAAGACTTGCATCACTTTTCCTAACCAACAACTCCACATAAGAGTACCTGGAATAATAATCCATAATGGTTAAGACATAACGATGACCCACAGGGGTAGCGACATGAGGACCGCTTAAATCAGAAACAAATAACTCCAAAGGACGACTAGCTTTTTCTGTGGTACCATTAAATGGCAATGCTGTGGCTTTGCCACCCAAGCAAGCGTCACACTTATGACTATCCACAACCTCAAAATGAGTAGGCTTGACAGAAAGTGACTTAGATAATTTCTTGAGAACGTCCACACTGGCGTGACCAAGTCGCTTGTGCCAAAGATTGGCAGACGACTCAACAGCAAACACCTCATGGACTGGCTTGGAAGGCAAAACAACTCGGAAACGACAAAAGTACAAGTCACCCATGGCAATGGCGTGGACTCGAGTTTTGCCATTTTCGACAGCAGAAATATGGTTAAGGTCTTGAATGAACCGACAACCACCAGCAGTAGCTCGACGAGCAGCAAATAAATTGCGAGGAATCTTAGGAACATATAAAACATCTCGAAGAACAACGCGGTCACAAGGCTGGTCATCTTTACCAAGAAGATCGACGACAATGTCGCCAACCCCCTCAGCAGTAGCAGAACCAAGACCACGAATGGTAGCCGAAGTGGGACGAAGAGAAGAAAAATATGAGATGTTATTGCAAATGTGACTGGTAGCACCGGTATCATGGATAAAGTCAAAAGAATCAGACCCAACAACTAAGTTGGCCTCAGCAGAAGTAGTAGATTCAGCAACAAAAACATGATGGACTGAATGACTTAAATCCAAGATTGAAGAAGGATGCCAGACGACAATTAAAATCAAGGAAAACAACATGATGGTAACAAAAGATAAGTAAAAGAATGGAGAAAAACGGGATTTTGGTGTAACAATAGGTTTAACAATAGGCGGAGAAGGTTCAGTAATTGAATCCACCAAAAAATCAAAACAAGGTAAGACAATATCATCATCAGAACCGACCAACGGTTTAGAATCAGAACAAGAAATAAAAGAAGAACCGACCAACGGTTCAGAATCAAAAGGAACAACATCCGAATCGACCAACGATTCAGAATCAAAACAAATAGGAGCTGAACTGACACACGGTTCAGACTCCAAACAAACAACAGTAGAACCGACATACGGTTCAGAAATAAAACAAGAATCATCAGTGGAACCAACAAACGGTTTACCAACTGAATCAATATCAAGTCCTGAGTTTGAACAATACTCAGAAACTTGACCAACAAAACAATCTTCATCGCCGACACACGGCTCAGAAGAATCAAAAAGTTCGGATTCCAAATCATCAAACGACTCGGAGCAACTGTTACCAAACTTTTCAGAAACAACAGATGTCTCGGACACAAAAGCGGAACTCACAAATGGATCATCATCAACTATCTCAGAAAATTCATCAATAGTCTCAGCAAACCAACCTCTTGAGGTTTTAGCCTCCTTAGATTCCTTGTCATCCTTATTATCTTGGCGAGCAGCCTGAACCTCTTCCCAAGAGACATGACAATTGTTGGAAGTATGACCACGCCTCTTACAACGGAAACATTTAATACCATCACCCTTAGATTTGTTATTGTACTTCTTTGATGAAGCAACGAACGCTTCAGTCGAAAGAGTAGCTGGAGGTCCAGTAATCTTCAACAACTTGGCCCATTTATCAGTGTTCCGGATGAAGTTGTTGATATCAAGGTTGTCAGTATTGTTGTTACTATCAAAGCGGTGCTCCAAGGCGTACTGGATGAAGCGCTCACAATTGGGACCCATTGAGGCCAAAGCGTTGAAGGCCACAACCGAATCAGGCGACAATGATTGGTAGATGGAACGCCATGTAGCAACATAAGAACGAACAGAAGAAACAAACTTTGGACCAACATCAATATTGCCAGCATAGAGGGATTTCATAAGTGAGATGACATCGGCGGGTTGAAGTTGACTATACTCCTGATGAAGATAAAGCCAGAGGTCACGGCCTCTAATGGCCACATCATTAACATGTTCGATCAACTCAGGAGAAATGTTGTTGAGGATGACATCATGGACGACGGTATCAAGCGAGGCGGTGAGGTCTTCGAGGGATTCATTAGCAGCTGGATTGACAGTACCAGCTTCGACATAAAGGTGGACACCATTATTCATAGCACGAAGACCCAAAAGGATCTTAGTAGCCCAGACATGATAGTTGAGAGGAGTGAGTTTTTCAGAGGAAGTAAGATTAATATAAGCCGAAGTGCGGCCCATAACCTGTTGAACTGTGACACGGGAAGTCATGATAATAATAGAAAATATTATCCAAGAAAAGTATATATTGAAATATATAAGATAAAACAGTTATATAAGAAGAAAGAAAAAGGAAAAGAAAAATTATAAAAGTTTGGGAAGAAACCTTCCTTAAATATCCAAGGGAAAGAAAAATTTGCAGTGGTGAAAATTTTTCATTTGGGTTTGTCCCAAAGTTGAGTGGGTTTGTATTACACTTCAACTTTGTAACAAATTAAGGAGGGTAACCACAGTCACATAAGGGCTTAAACCTAATGCGGCTAAAACTAAAATAAACATAGATTGTCAACCATAGTTTCCCACCCAAACTCACGTGCATTATCAACTGCACTAGTCTGCGACAACATTGCATGCTCAACACAGAATTGTTCAAGTGTCAAGACTCCTTTACCCACTCGTGATCTTTCTGATTTTTCCGAGTCTGACTCTGCTACCGATGCCTCCATGTATCGCAGTATTATTGGTAAGCTGATTTATGCTGCTAATTGTGCTCGTCCTGATCTTGCTGTTGCTGTTAGCTTTCTTTGTCGATATATGCAGAGTCCTAAGTCTATTCATATGGAAGCTGCTAAGCATACTCTTCGTTATCTTAAGGGTACTGCTGAACTTGGTCTTGAATATCGAGCTCAGAAAGTCTACAAGCTTGTTGGCTATAGTGATGCCGATTATGCACAGGACAAGCAGGACCGTAAGTCCTTTACTGGGTATGTTTTTATTCTGTCTGGTGGTCCCATTACTTGGGCTTGTCGAAAGCAAGTTAGTCCTGCATCGTCCAGCGTCGAGTCTGAGTACATGTCATTGTCTGATGCGTCTAAGGAATGCTTCTGGATTAATCAGTTGTTGTCTCTTTGCAAGATTCCTGTTCCGTTGCCAGTGACTATGTTTGAGGACAATCAGGGATGTATTGCATTGGCTCAGAACCCAGTGTTTCATCGTCGCACCAAGCATATTGATGTTCGTTATCATGTTGTGCGTCACTATATTCGCAGTGGAGTGATTCATCTGGAGTATCTTGATACTCAAGTGATGTTGGCAGATATGTTTACTAAGAATCTTGGTCGTGTGAAGTTTGAGACATTAAGGGGACTACTTGGTATGAAGGCAGTAGGTGATTCTGCGACAAGGGGAGGTGTTGAGCATGCAATGTTGTCGCAGACTAGTGCAGTTGATAATGCACGTGAGTTTGGGTGGGAAACTATGGTTGATAACCTATGTTTATTTTAGTTTTAGCCGCATTAGGTTTAAGCCCTTATGTGACTGTGGTTACCCTCCTTAATTTGTTACAAAGTTGAAGTGTAATACAAACCCACTCAACTTTGGGACAACCCAAATGAAAAATTTTCACCACTGCAAATTTTTCTTTTCCTTGGGTATATAAGGAAGGTTTCTTCCCCAACTTTTATAATTTTTCTTTTCCTTTTTCTTTCTTCTTATATAACTGTTTTATCTTATATATTTCAATATATACTTTTCTTGGATAATATTTTCTATTATTATCATGACTTCCCGTGTCACAGTTCAACAAGCATCTACCTCTAATGGATTCCCTAAAATTTTAGAATTCACATGCTTAAAAAGGGCATCAGATAACAGTCGAGAAACTAAAATAGACTGGACTGAATGGGAAAAAACCAAGCAAAAATTTGGACTGAATAAAACAGATCTGGGGACGAATGTGGAATACATCGCCATTTCATCGCTGGTGTCTGTGGAATAGACATTAGGAGTTGGTAAAGGTTGTAATGATGTAACATTGTTCAATTTTTGATAAGCATTTACGACTTGAATTGCGCGTCTGAACTGTACTAACACGTTGAAATGGAGAAGTAGGTTATGGGGAAAAACTTTCTTTATACTGTTATCAATAATTCCAAAAAGCGTCCAACACATATATAAACCAGAGAATTTCAAAGGATAGTAGGATGAGGCTTTGATCTGAATGTTTTGTATTTCTTGGGTAACAAGTGTATCGGTCCCATAATTAATCTCAAACAAAGGCAAAATTCGGTTCAGCAAATTTTTGTATATTCCAAAATTCTTTTCCAATGCAAGTCTCAAAGAGATTTTATTTGTTTGGTTTGTTTTCGAAGTTGTGGAGCAGAAAAAAGAATAAACTGAAACCTCCAAACAGTTCCTCCAAGAGATATGTAAAAAGCCCCAGTGATTGTAGTTGATAGGAGGTAAAAGAAGAAAGAAGTCAAGTTGTTTGTTGTTTTCATGTTCTTTAAAATTAAATTCAGCAAGTAAGCCAGAAAGGTTTTTGTAGACAAAGTCAACACTTTGCTCCGCAATTAATCCATCAGTTATTTTTGGCTGACAAATTATGCAAAATTGGCCGTATTCTTTATCAAAAACTTCGGTCATTTGAATGAAATGGTTTGAGCTAAGACCACAGTTGTGAAAATAATTATCTAGCAAATATAAAACGTCCGAAGAATCAAAAATACAGTGAGAGTTAGTTGTATCAGGTAAGACAAGGTCTAAATGATGCAACTCAAGGTGATTGTTCTCAGTATATAACGTCTCTGAAATTTCAGAGACGTCACAAAGATATATTTCTTCCTTCATGGGAGCTCTTTAAAAAAGTTTTTGGATTATCAAATTTTTAATGTGTATTAAAATGAAGAAATATATGTTGAAAAAAAAAAATTACAATAAACAACTCGGTAAATGAGGTCATATATATTATAATAAACACGGAAACAATGTTTTTTTTTTTGATGATTTACGAATATTTAAAAAAATTAGCATACATTCCAGAGAAACCCCTTTAAAGACCAAATTTGGTCTTAATAACAATTGGGTTATGATAATATTATCATATATCATTAAGTAACCATAAGTTTATATGTTGAATGGTGTGTTACAGGGTAGATCTTTTAATAGTATTATTATTATAATTAAGATGAGTATATATATATTTATATATAAATAAAAATTAAATTGATTGTTAAAGTTGGAAATAATAGATGAAATAATATTTTAATCTCTAGCTTCTTATAACGAAATAGACATGTTTAAACTATTTATCAAACATAACAATAAGATATTTCCATAAGAACAATGATTACTAATATAACAAAATTATGATAGAGCCAATTAGACTTAAAGTACATTTTTACCACAGTGCAGATTTCTTTCCTCAGCCAATAAGAATTCTCTTTAGATTAAATCTTTAAAAAAAATTATAAAAAAAGTTTCTCTTCACCTTCCTCTTTTCTTTCTACACATCACTTTTTTTTTTAATACAATTTGCCTTATAAAATATGGAAATTTTAGAAGTTTAAAGTATTATATCTTTTTTTTTATTTTAGAAAAGGTCATGATATTAACAACTTACAATAGTTTTACGACTATGAAGATGGCTCGGTTCATTGCTATAAGCGATTTTAACGCGTTGATACTTAGAAGAACCATGATGATGCTCGCTTGACGATCAAGCTTGATGCATTGATGATACTGAGAAAAGAACGATGATGATGCTCGCTTGACGTTCAAGCTTGATGCGTTGCTACTGAGAAGAAGAACGATGATGATGCTCGCTTGACGATCAAGCTTGATGCATTGATGATACTGAGAAAAGAACGATGATGATGCTCGCTTGACGATCAAGCTTGATGCATTGATGATACTGAGAAAAGAACGATGATGATGCTCGCTTGACGTTCAAGCTTGATGCCTTGCTACTGAGAAGAAGAACGATGATGATGCTCGCTTGACGATCAAGCTTGATGCGTTGATGATACTGAGAAGAAGAACGATGATGATGCTCGCTTGACGATCAAGCTTGATGCGTTGATACTAAGAAGAAAAACAATGATGCTCGCTTGACGAGCGATTTTAACGCGTTAATACTTAGAAGAACCATGATGATGCTCGCTTGACGTTCAAGCTTGATGCGTTGCTACTAAGAAGAAGAACAATGATGCTCGCTTGACGATCAAGCTTGATGCGTTGATGATACTGAGAAGAACCATGATAATGCTCGCTTGACGATCAAGCTTGAGGCATTGCTACTAAGCTATATATATATATATATATATATAATTCTGTAATTTATAATTTAATTTAAGGATTTTTTAAAAATTTTTAAAATTTTCAAAAATTCTAAATTTATTATATGCGGTGAATTAAACATTTAAATTTGCTTATTTAACCAGGTGTGTGTGCTTATTTGACCACCGGAAATGCTTATTTAACCAGGTCTAATATTTAAATTCACCACAGGAAAAGCTAAATAAACCAGAGAAAATATTAAATTTACCAGGTGGTTGTGCTTATTTAACCAGGTGTGTGTGCTTATTTGACCACAGAAAATATTAAATTTACCAGGTGGTTGTGCTTATTTAACCAGGTGTGTGTGCTTATTTAACCACTGAAAATATTAAATTTACCAGGTGTGTGTGTTAAAAAAAAAAAAAAATGTTTATTAAGCAATTTTTATAGTGGGGGAAAAAATAAATTTACCACGTCTATTTGTTTAGTAAACCACCACTTTACTAGGGGAAAAAGTGCGAAAAATCCCAAAGGTGTAAATATAAAATAAATATAAAATAAATATAAAATAAATATTGAGTTTTAAAAAAGAATATATATTTTTACTACAGTTTTGTTGAGCATGCAATGTTGTCGCAGACTAGTGCAGTTGATAATGCACGTGAGTTTGGGTGGGAAACTATGGTTGATAACCTATGTTTATTTTAGTTATAGCCGCATTAGGTTTAAGCCCTTATGTGACTGTGGTTACCCTCCTTAATTTGTTACAAAGTTGAAGTGTAATACAAACCCACTCAACTTTGGGACAAACCCAAATGAAAAATTTTCACCACTGCAAATTTTTCTTTCCCTTGGGTATATAAGGAAGGTTTCTTCCCCAACTTTTATAATTTTTCTTTTCCTTTTTCTTTCTTCTTATATAACTGTTTTATCTTATATATTTCAATATATACTTTTCTTGGATAATATTTTCTATTATTATCATGACTTCCCGTGTCACAGTTCAACAGGTTATGGGCCGCACTTCGGCTTATATTAATCTTACTTCCTCTGAAAAACTCACTCCTCTCAACTATCATGTCTGGGCTACCAAAATTCTTTTGGGTCTTCGTGCTATGAATAATGGTGTCCACCTTTATGTCGAAGCTGGTACTGTCAATCCAGCTGCCAATGAATCCCTCGAAGACCTCACCGCCTCGCTTGATACCGTCGTCCATGATGTCATCCTCAACAATATTTCTCCTGAGTTGATCGAACATGTTAATGATGTGGCCATTAGAGGCCGTGACCTCTGGCTTTATCTTCATCAGGAGTATAGTCAACTTCAACCCGCCGATGTCATCTCACTTATGAAATCCCTCTATGCTGGCAATATTGATGTTGGTCCAAAGTTTGTTTCTTCTGTTCGTTCATATGTTGCTACATGGCGTTCCATCTACCAATCATTGTCGCCTGATTCGGTTGTGGCCTTCAACGCTTTGGCCTCAATGGGTCCCAATTGTGAGCGCTTCATCCAGTACGCCTTGGAGCACCGCTTTGATAGTAACAACAATACTGACAACCTTGATATCAACAACTTCATCCGGAACACTGATAAATGGGCCAAGTTGTTGAAGATTACTGGACCTCCAGCTACTCTTTCGACTGAAGCGTTCGTTGCTTCATCAAAGAAGTACAATAACAAATCTAAGGGTGATGGTATTAAATGTTTCCGTTGTAAGAGGCGTGGTCATACTTCCAACAATTGTCATGTCTCTTGGGAAGAGGTTCAGGCTGCTCGCCAAGATAATAAGGATGACAAAGGAATCTAAGGAGGCTAAAACCTCAAGAGGTTGGTTTGCTGAGACTATTGATGAATTTTCTGAGATAGTTGATGATGATCCATTTGTGAGTTCCGCTTTTGTG
Source organism: Magnusiomyces paraingens (assembly GCF_902498895.1). NCBI lineage: Eukaryota > Fungi > Ascomycota > Dipodascomycetes > Dipodascales > Dipodascaceae > Magnusiomyces > Magnusiomyces paraingens. The sequence goes on from NW_022474067.1 coordinate 1,769,189, forward strand.
TCCGAGACATCTGTTGTTTCTGAAAAGTTTGGTAACAGTTGCTCCGAGTCGTTTGATGATTTGGAATCCGAACTTTTTGATTCTTCTGAGCCGTGTGTCGGCGATGAAGATTGTTTTGTTGGTCAAGTTTCTGAGTATTGTTCAAACTCAGGACTTGATATTGATTCAGTTGGTAAACCGTTTGTTGGTTCCACTGATGATTCTTGTTTTATTTCTGAACCGTATGTCGGTTCTACTGTTGTTTGTTTGGAGTCTGAACCGTGTGTCAGTTCAGCTCCTATTTGTTTTGATTCTGAATCGTTGGTCGATTCGGATATTGTTCCTTTTGATTCTGAACCGTTGGTCGGTTCTTCTTTTATTTCTTGTTCTGATTCTAAACCGTTGGTCGGTTCTGATGATGATATTGTCTTACCTTCTTTTGATTTTTTGGTGGATTCAATTACTGAACCTTCTCCACCTAATGTTAAACCTATTGTTACACCAAAATCCCGTTTTTCTCCATTCTTTTACTTATCTTTTGTTACCATCATGTTGTTTTCCTTGATTTTAATTGTCGTCTGGCATCCTTCTTCAATCTTGGATTTAAGTCATTCAGTACATCACGTTTTTGTTGCTGAATCTACTACTTCTGCTGAGGCCAACTTAGTTGTTGGGTCTGATTCTTTTGACTTTATCCATGATACTGGTGCTACCAGTCACATTTGCAATAACATCTCATATTTTTCTTCTCTTCGTCCCACTTCGGCTACCATTCGTGGTCTTGGTTCTGCTACTGCTGAGGGGGTTGGCGACATTGTCGTTGATCTTCTTGGTAAAGATGACCAGCCTTGTGACCGCGTTGTTCTTCGAGATGTTTTATATGTTCCTAAGATTCCTCGCAATTTATTTGCTGCTCGTCGAGCTACTGCTGGTGGTTGTAGGTTCATTCAAGACCTTAACCATATTTCTGCTGTCGAAAATGGCAAAACTCGAGTCCACGCCATTGCCATGGGTGACTTGTACTTTTGTCGTTTCCGAGTTGTTTTGCCTTCCAAGCCAGTCCATGAGGTGTTTGCTGTTGAGTCGTCTGCCAATCTTTGGCACAAGCGACTTGGTCACGCCAGTGTGGACGTTCTCAAGAAATTATCTAAGTCACTTTCTGTCAAGCCTACTCATTTTGAGGTTGTGGATAGTCATAAGTGTGACGCTTGCTTGGGTGGCAAAGCCACAGCATTGCCATTTAATGGTACCACAGAAAAAGCTAGTCGTCCTTTGGAATTATTTGTTTCTGATTTGAGCGGTCCTCATGTCGCTACCCCTGTGGGTCATCGTTATGTCTTAACCATTATGGATTATTATTCCAGGTACTCTTATGTGGAGTTGTTGGTTAGGAAAAGTGATGCAAGTCTTGCCATTCGTAATTTTATTGCTAGGTGTGAATCTTATTTTTCTGGTGATTCTGCTGGTGATCGAGTTGCATATTTCATTCTGATAATGGCGGCGAATACATTTCCAAAGACCTGGAGCAGTTCTTTGTGTCTAAGGGTATCAAGCATACTTATACAGTTCCTCATACTCCTCAACAAAATGGTGTTGCTGAGCGATTGAATCGCACATTATTTGTGTTGAGCATGCAATGTTGTCGCAGACTAGTGCAATTGATAATGCACGTGAGTTTGGGTGGGAAACTATGGTTGACAATCTATGTTTATTTTAGTTTTAGCCGCATTAGGTTTAACCCCTTATATGTATGACTGTGGTTACCCTCCTTAATTTGTTACAAAGTTGAAGTGTAATACAAACCCACTCAACTTTGGGACAAACCCAAATGAAAAATTTTCACCACTGCAAATTTTTCTTTCCCTTGGATATTTAAGGAAGGTTTCTTCCCCAACTTTTATAATTTTTCTTTTCCTTTTTCTTTCTTCTTATACAACTGTTTTATCTTATATATTTCAATATATACTTTTCTTGGATAATATTTTCTATTATTATCATGACTTCCCGTGTCACAGTTCAACAGGTTATGGGCCGCACTTCGGCTTATATTAATCTTACTTCCTCTGAAAAACTCACTCCTCTCAACTATCATGTCTGGGCTACCAAAATTCTTTTGGGTCTTCGTGCTATGAATAATGGTGTCCACCTTTATGTCGAAGCTGGTACTGTCAATCCAGCTGCTAATGAATCCCTTGAAGACCTCACCGCCTCGCTTGATACCGTCGTCCATGATGTCATCCTCAACAACATTTCTCCTGAGTTGATCGAACATGTTAATGATGTGGCCATTAGAGGCCGTGACCTCTGGCTTTATCTTCATCAGGAGTATAGTCAACTTCAACCCGCCGATGTCATCTCACTTATGAAATCCCTCTATGCTGGCAATATTGATGTTGGTCCAAAGTTTGTTTCTTCTGTTCGTTCATATGTTGCTACATGGCGTTCCATCTACCAATCATTGTCGCCTGATTCGGTTGTGGCCTTCAACGCTTTGGCCTCAATGGGTCCCAATTGTGAGCGCTTCATCCAGTACGCCTTGGAGCACCGCTTTGATAGTAACAACAATACTGACAACCTTGATATCAACAACTTCATCCGGAACACTGATAAATGGGCCAAGTTGTTGAAGATTACTGGACCTCCAGCTACTCTTTCGACTGAAGCGTTCGTTGCTTCATCAAAGAAGTACAATAACAAATCTAAGGGTGATGGTATTAAATGTTTCCGTTGTAAGAGGCGTGGTCATACTTCCAACAATTGTCATGTCTCTTGGGAAGAGGTTCAGGCTGCTCGCCAAGATAATAAGGATGACAAGGAATCTAAGGAGGCTAAAACCTCAAGAGGTTGGTTTGCTGAGACTATTGATGAATTTTCTGAGATAGTTGATGATGATCCATTTGTGAGTTCCGCTTTTGTGTCCGAGACATCTGTTGTTTCTGAAAAGTTTGGTAACAGTTGCTCCGAGTCGTTTGATGATTTGGAATCCGAACTTTTTGATTCTTCTGAGCCGTGTGTCGGCGATGAAGATTGTTTTGTTGGTCAAGTTTCTGAGTATTGTTCAAACTCAGGACTTGATATTGATTCAGTTGGTAAACCGTTTGTTAGTTCCACTGATGATTCTTGTTTTAATTCTGAACCGTATGTCGGTTCTACTGTTGTTTGTTTGGAGTCTGAACCGTGTGTCAGTTCAGCTCCTATTTGTTTTGATTCTGAACCGTTGGTCGGTTCTTCTTTTATTTTTTGTTCTGATTCTAAACCGTTGGTCGGTTCTGATGATGATATTGCCTTACCTTCTTTTGATTTTTTGGTGGATTCAATTACTGAACCTTCTCCGCCTATTGTTAAACCTATTGTTACACCAAAATCCCGTTTTTCTCCATTCTTTTACTTATCTTTTGTTACCATCATGTTGTTTTCCTTGATTTTAATTGTCGTCTGGCATCCTTCTTCAATCTTGAATTTAAGTCATTCAGTCCATCACGTTTTTGTTGCTGAATCTACTACTTCTGCTGAGGCCAACTTAGTTGTTGGGTCTGATTCTTTTGACTTTATCCATGATACCGGTGCTACCAGTCACATTTGCAATAACATCTCATATTTTTCTTCTCTTCGTCCCACTTCGGCTACCATTCGTGGTCTTGGTTCTGCTACTGCTGAGGGGGTTGGCGACATTGTCGTTGATCTTCTTGGTAAAGATGACCAGCCTTGTGACCGCGTTGTTCTTCGAGATGTTTTATATGTTCCTAAGATTCCTCGCAATTTATTTGCTGCTCGTCGAGCTACTGCTGGTGGTTGTCGGTTCATTCAAGACCTTAACCATATTTCTGCTGTCGAAAATGGCAAAACTCGAGTCCACGCCATTGCCATGGGTGACTTGTACTTTTGTCGTTTCCGAGTTGTTTTGCCTTCCAAGCCTGTCCATGAGGTGTTTGCTGTTGAGTCGTCTGCCAATCTTTGGCACAAGCGACTTGGTCACGCCAGTGTGGACGTTCTCAAGAAATTATCTAAGTCACTTTCTGTCAAGCCTACTCATTTTGAGGTTGTGGATAGTCATAAGTGTGACGCTTGCTTGGGTGGCAAAGCCACAGCATTGCCATTTAATGGTACCACAGAAAAAGCTAGTCGTCCTTTGGAGTTATTTGTTTCTGATTTAAGCGGTCCTCATGTCGCTACCCCTGTGGGTCATCGTTATGTCTTAACCATTATGGATTATTATTCCAGGTACTCTTATGTGGAGTTGTTGGTTAGGAAAAGTGATGCAAGTCTTGCCATTCGTAACTTTATTGCTAGGTGTGAATCTTATTTTTCTGGTGATTCTGCTGGTGATCGAGTTGCATATTTTCATTCTGATAATGGCGGCGAATACATTTCCAAAGACCTGGAGCAGTTCTTTGTGTCTAAGGGTATCAAGCATACTTATACAGTTCCTCATACTCCTCAGCAAAATGGTGTTGCTGAGCGATTGAATCGCACATTATTTGAAAAAGCCAAGTCTATGCTTTTATATGCTCATGCTCCTGAATACTTATGGGGTGAAGCTGTCAAGTCTGCTAATTATATTAGGAACCGTCTTCCTAGTCGTACCACTGGTGGTGTTGCACCTCTTCAACTTTGGACTGGTAAACCTCCTAGTTATCACCATATGAAGGTATTTGGTTGTCAAGCTACAGTTGTTCTTCCTGGTGCTAAAAGAGAATCTAAGTTAAGTTCAAATACTGAAGCTGGTGTTTTTGTTGGGTATTCTTTGGATCGTACAGCTTATCGAGTTCTTCTTGATTCAAGCATTGTTGAAGCCAGGAGTGTTTACTTTGATGAGTCCAAGTTTCCATTTATGAAAAGTGATAAGGACTTGTCTATTAATGGTACTGGTGTTGGGTTTAGTGTTGGGTCTAGTATTGGTTCTGGTTCAGGGTCCATGTCAGGACCTTGTTTTGATTCTAAGGGGACTGGTTTAGGATCTAATGTTAGGGTTAATTCTATTGCTAGTTCTGATTCAAGTTCTGGTTCTAGTTTTGGGTCTCATAGATCTTTACCAGCATCCTCATCTGGTTCTGGTTCTATTTGTGCGTTACCGTCTCCGTCTCCGTCTTCTTCTCCGTTTCATTCTCCGTCGCCGCCTCCTTCTTCTTCTTCTTCTATTATTGTTCATAAGCCTCGTTCTGTTCGTCGCATTTTGTCTACACCTTCTGCTCCTCTTGAGTCTCCTACTCTTCCTTCTATTGCTTCAGTTCCATCTCTTCCTAGTTCTCCTATTCTTCCACCTTCAGATCATGATGTCTCTATCTCTCCTGACTCTAGTCCTATTATTTCTTCTTCGGAATATATTCCTTCACAATTAGACTTATCTGAAGCTGGTCCATCTATTAATGAATCTGATATTTCAGGTGATTCTGGGATCTCGCAACGAGGGGGTGATATTGGGTTTCAACCGTCTATCATTGCTTCGTCTCCCACTCCACCACCTTCTGTTGAATTGGAAGTAGTGCCACTTAGTCAAGAATCTCCTTCGTCTGATCTTGTTAATTCTCTTGACCAAGCTGGTGTTAGTGTTGTCACTAAGGATGATACTCAAGCTGTTTTGCCTAAATCTCGATCTCGTGTTGTTGCTGTTCGTTTACCTTCTATAACTCCTGCCAAACGCCCGAGTTCTGATGACATTGTTTCACCTCCTTCTAAACACCTTTGTGAAAATTCTTTGAAACAATCTCCAGTGTCTGCAACACCTGCAAAACGTCCAGCTGAAGAAGAGTGTATTTCTTATCGTCGTCTCAAATCTCTCCGCTTTGAGAGTATGATGATGTGGCTTTACTTGTTTTACAGATCCTAGTAGTTTTGAAGAAGCTATGTCTAGTGAAGAAGCTGAGTTTTGGCTTGAAGCCTGTGTTATTGAAATGTCGTCTCTTAAACGCAATGGTACTTGGGAATTGGTTGATCTCCCACCTGGTCGCAAGGCTATCAATAGCAAATGGGTGTTTAAAGTTAAGCGCAAAGCTGACGGTTCAATTGAACGTTACAAAGCTCGTCTCGTGTGTATTGGATTTTCGCAAGTTGAAGGTATTGATTATACTGAAACTTTTGCTCCTGTTGTTCGTTACGAGACTGTGAGGATTGTTCTTGCTATTGCTGCTCAGTTTGGGTTCCAGGTTCATCATATGGATGTCGAGACTGCATTTCTTAATGGTGATCTCAAAGAAGATATTTATATGAGACAACCTAAAGGCTTTGTTGTCAAAGGTCAGGAATCTAAAGTGTGTCATTTGAAGAAGTCTTTATATGGTTTAAAGCAAGCTCCTTTGTGTTGGAATGAGAAGATTCATGGTGCTCTTGTCAAACTTGGGTTTATTCGTAATGAAAGTGACTACGGTGTGTATACCAAAGGATCTGGGTCTACCATGGTCATTATTGCACTGTATGTTGATGATTTACTTATTTCTGGCAATTCTTCTGAAGTCATTGCCAAAACCAAGTCGTCTTTGTCATCTATGTTTAAGATGAAAGACTTGGGCCCAGTCGAGCAGTTCCTTGGCATGAGAGTTAAGCAGTCACCTTACCATATTACTGTGGATGTTTCACGTTATATTTTTGACATGTTGGAGGAGTTTGGTATGCAGAATTGTTCAAGTGTCAAGACTCCTTTACCCACTCGTGATCTTTCTGATTTTTCCGAGTCTGACTCTGCTACCGATGCCTCCATGTATCGCAGTATTATTGGAAAGCTGATTTATGCTGCTAATTGTGCTCGTCCTGATCTTGCTGTTGCTGTTAGCTTTCTTTGTCGATATATGCAGAGTCCTAAGTCTATTCATATGGAAGCTGCTAAGCATACTCTTCGTTATCTTAAGGGTACTGCTGAACTTGGTCTTGAATATCGAGCTCAGAAAGTCTACAAGCTTGTTGGTTATAGTGATGCCGACTATGCACAGGACAAGCAGGACCGTAAGTCATTTACTGGGTATGTTTTCATTCTGTCTGGTGGTCCCATTACTTGGGCTTGTCGAAAGCAAGTTAGTCCTGCATCGTCCAGCGTCGAGTCTGAGTATATGTCATTGTCTGATGCGTCTAAGGAATGCTTCTGGATTAATCAGTTGTTGTCCCTTTGCAAGATTCCTGTTCCGTTGCCAGTGACTATGTTTGAGGACAATCAGGGATGTATTGCTTTGGCTCAGAACCCAGTGTTTCATCGTCGCACCAAGCATATTGATGTTCGGTATCATGTTGTCCGTCACTATATTCGCAGTGGAGTGATTCATCTGGAGTATCTTGATACTCAAGTGATGTTGGCAGATATGTTTACTAAGAATCTTGGTCGTGTGAAGTTTGAGACATTGAGGGGACTACTTGGTATGAAGGCAGTAGGTGATTCTGCGACAAGGGGAGGTGTTGAGCATGCAATGTTGTCGCAGACTAGTGCAATTGATAATGCACGTGAGTTTGGGTGGGAAACTATGGTTGACAATCTATGTTTATTTTAGTTTTAGCCGCATTAGGTTTAAGCCCTTATATGTATGACTGTGGTTACCCTCCTTAATTTGTTACAAAGTTGAAGTGTAATACAAACCCACTCAACTTTGGGACAAACCCAAATGAAAAATTTTCACCACTGCAAATTTTTCTTTCCCTCAGATATTTAAGGAAGGTTTCTTCCCCAACTTTTATAATTTTTCTTTTCCTTTTTCTTTCTTCTTATACAACTGTTTTATCTTATATATTTCAATATATACTTTTCTTGGATAATATTTTCTATTATTATCATGACTTCCCGTGTCACAGTTCAACAATTTGAGAAAGCCAAGTCTATGCTTTTATATGCTCCTGCTCCTGAATACTTATGGGGTGAAGCTGTCAAGTCTGCTAATTATATTAGGAACCGTCTTCCTAGTCGTACCACTGGTGGTGTTGCACCTCTTCAACTTTGGACTGGTAAACCTCCTAGTTATCATCATATGAAAGTATTTGGTTGTCAAGCTACAGTTGTTCTTCCTGGTGCTAAAAGAGAATCTAAGTTAAGTTCAAATACTGAAGCTGGTGTTTTTGTTGGGTATTCTTTGGATCGTACAGCTTATCGAGTTCTTCTTGATTCAAGCATTGTTGAAGCCAGGAGTGTTTACTTTGATGAGTCCAAATTTCCATTCATGAAAAGTGATAAAGACTTGTCTATTAATGGTACTGGTGTTGGGTTTAGTGTTGGTTCTGGTTCAGGGTCCATGTCAGGACCTTGTTTTGATTCTAAGGGGACTGGTTTAGGATCTAATGTTAGGGTTAATTCTATTGCTAGTTCTGATTCAAGTTCTGGTTCTAGTTTTGGGTCTCATAGATCTTTACCAGCATCCTCATCTGGTTCTGGTTCTGGTTCTGGTTCTGGTTCTGGTTCTATTTGTGCTTTACCGTCTCCGTCTCTGTCTTCTTCTCCGTCTCATTCTCCGTCGGCGCCTCCTTCTTCTTCTTCTTCTTCTATTATTGTTCATAAGCCTCGTTCTGTTCGTCGCATTTTGTCTACACCTTCTGCTCCTCTTGAGTCTCCTACTCTTCCTACTCTTCCTTCTATTTCTTTAGTTCCATCTCTTCCTAGTTCTCCTATTCTTCCACCTTCAGATCATGATGTCTCTATATCTTCTGACTCTAGTCCTATTGTTTCTTCTTCGGAATATATTCCTTCACAATTAGACTTATCTGAAGCTGGGATTAATGAATCTGATATTTCAGGTGATTCTGGGATCTCGCAACGAGGGGGTGATATTGGGTTTCAACCGTCTATCATTGCTTCGTCTCCCACTCCACCACCTTCTGTTGAATTGGAAGTAGTGCCACTTAGTCAAGAATCTCCTTCGTCTGATCTAGTTAATTCTCTTGACCAAGCTGGTGTTAGTGTTGTCACTAAGGATGATACTCAAGCTGTTTTGCCTAAATCTCGATCTCGTGTTGTTGCTGTTCGTTTACCTTCTATAACTCCTGCCAAACGCCCGAGTTCTGATGACATTGTTTCACCTCCTTCTAAACACCTTTGTGAAAATTCTTTGAAACAATCTCCAATGTCTGCAACACCTGCAAAACGTCCAGCTGAAGAAGAGTGTATTTCTTATCGTCGTCTCAAATCTCTCCGCTTTGAGTATGATGATGTGGCTTTTACTTGTTTTACAGATCCTAGTAGTTTTGAAGAAGCTATGTCTAGTGAAGAAGCTGAGTTTTGGCTTGAAGCCTGTGTTATTGAAATGTCGTCTCTTAAACGCAATGGTACTTGGGAATTGGTTGATCTCCCACCTGGTCGCAAGGCTATCAATAGCAAATGGGTGTTTAAAGTTAAGCGCAAAGCTGACGGTTCAATTGAACGTTACAAAGCTCGTCTCGTGTGTATTGGATTTTCGCAAGTTGAAGGTATTGATTATACTGAAACTTTTGCTCCTGTTGTACGTTACGAGACTGTGAGGATTGTTCTTGCTATTGCTGCTCAGTTTGGGTTCCAGGTTCATCATATGGATGTCGAGACTGCATTTCTTAATGGTGATCTCAAAGAAGATATTTATATGAGACAACCTAAAGGCTTTGTTGTCAAAGGTCAGGAATCTAAAGTGTGTCATTTGAAGAAGTCTTTATATGGTTTAAAGCAAGCTCCTTTGTGTTGGAATGAGAAGATTCATGGTGCTCTTGTCAAACTTGGGTTTATTCGTAATGAAAGTGACTACGGCGTGTATACCAAAGGATCTGGGTCTACCATGGTCATTATTGCACTGTATGTTGATGATTTACTTATTTCTGGCAATTCTTCTGAAGTCATTGCCAAAACCAAGTCTTCTTTGTCATCTATGTTTAAGATGAAAGACTTGGGCCCAGTCGAGCAGTTCCTTGGCATGAGAGTTAAGCAGTCACCGTACCATATTACTGTGGATGTTTCACGTTATATTTTTGATATGTTGGAAGAGTTTGGTATGCAGAACTGTTCAAGTGTCAAGACTCCTTTACCCACTCGTGATCTTTCTGATTTTTCCGCGTCTGACTCTGCTACCGATGCCTCCATGTATCGCAGTATTATTGGTAAGCTGATTTATGCTGCTAATTGTGCTCGTCCTGATCTTGCTGTTGCTGTTAGCTTTCTTTGTCGATATATGCAGAGTCCGAAGTCTATTCATATGGAAGCTGCTAAGCATACTCTTCGTTATCTTAAGGGTACTGCTGAACTTGGTCTTGAATATCGAGCTCAGAAAGTCTACAAGCTTGTTGGCTATAGTGATGCCGATTATGCACAGGACAAACAGGACCGTAAGTCCTTTACTGGGTATGTTTTATTCTGTCTGGTGGTCCCATTACTTGGGCTTGTCGAAAGCAAGTTAGTCCTGCATCGTCCAGCGTCGAGTCTGAGTACATGTCATTGTCTGATGCGTCTAAGGAATGCTTCTGGATTAATCAGTTGTTGTCCCTTTGCAAGATTCCTGTTCCGTTGCCAGTGACTATGTTTGAGGACAATCAGGGATGTATTGCATTGGCTCAGAACCCAGTGTTTCATCGTCGCACCAAGCATATTGATGTTCGTTATCATGTTGTGCGTCACTATATTTGCAGTGGAGTGATTCATCTGGAGTATCTTGATACTCAAGTGATGTTGGCAGATATGTTCACTAAGAATCTTGGTCGTGTGAAGTTTGAGACATTGAGGGGACTACTTGGTATGAAGGCAGTAGGTGATTCTGCGACAAGGGGAGGTGTTGAGCATGCAATGTTGTCGCAGACTAGTGCAGTTGATAATGCACGTGAGTTTGGGTGGGAAACTATGGTTGACAATCTATGTTTATTTTAGTTTTAGCCGCATTAGGTTTAAGCCCTTATATGACTGTGGTTACCCTCCTTAATTTGTTACAAAGTTGAAGTGTAATACAAACCCACTCAACTTTGGGACAAACCCAAATGAAAAATTTTCACCACTGCAAATTTTTCTTTCCCTTGGGTATATAAGGAAAGTTTCTTCCCCAACTTTTATAATTTTTCTTTTCCTTTTTCTTTCTTCTTATATAACTGTTTTATCTTATATATTTCAATATATACTTTTCTTGGATAATATTTTCTATTATTATCATGACTTCCCGTGTCACAGTTCAACACTTCCTGGTGCTAAAAGAGAATCTAAGTTAAGTTCAAATACTGAAGCTGGTGTTTTTGTTGGGTATTCTTTGGATCGTACAGCTTATCGAGTTCTTCTTGATTCAAGCATTGTTGAAGCCAGGAGTGTTTACTTTGATGAGTCCAAGTTTCCATTTATGAAAAGTGATAAGGACTTGTCTATTAATGGTACTGGTGTTGGGTTTAGTGTTGGTTCTGGTTCAGGGTCCATGTCAGGGCCTTGTTTTGATTCTAAGGGGTCTGGTTTAGGATCTAATGTTAGGGTTAATTCTATTGCTAGTTCTGATTCAAGTTCTGGTTCTAGTTTTGGGTCTCATAGATCTTTACCAGCATCCTCATCTGGTTCTGGTTCTGGTTCTATTTGTGCTTTACCGTCTCCGTCTCCGTCTTCTTCTCCGTCTCATTCTCCGTCGCCACCTCCTCCTTCTTCTTCTTCTATTATTGTTCATAAGCCTCGTTCTGTTCGTCGCATTTTGTCTACACCTTCTGCTCCTCTTGAGTCTCCTACTCTTCCTACTCTTCCTTCTATTCCTTCTGTTCCATCTCTTCCTAGTTCTCCTATTCTTCCACCTTCAGATCATGATGTCTCTATCTCTCCTGACTCAAGTCCTATTGTTTCTCCTTCGGAATATATTCCTTCACAATTAGACTTATCTGAAGCTGGTCCATCTATTAATGAATCTGATATTTCAGGTGATTCTGGGATCTCGCAACGAGAGGGTGATATTGGGTTTCAACCGTCTATCATTGCTTCGTCTCCCATTCCACCACCTTCTGTTGAATTGGAAGTAGTGCCACTTAGTCAAGAATCTCCTTCGTCTGATCTTGTTAATTCTCTTGACCAAGCTGGTGTTAGTGTTGTCACTAAGGATGATACTCAAGCTGTTTTGCCTAAATCTCGATCTCGTGTTGTTGCTGTTCGTTTACCTTCTATAACTCCTGCCAAACGCCCGAGTTCTGATGACATTGTTTCACCTCCTTCTAAACATCTTTGTGAAAATTCTTTGAAACAATCTCCAGTGTCTGCAACACCTGCAAAACGTCCAGCTGAAGAAGAATGTATTTCTTATCGTCGTCTCAAATCTCTCCGCTTTGAGTATGATGATGTGGCTTTACTTGTTTTTACAGATCCTAGTAGTTTTGAAGAAGCTATGTCTAGTGAAGAAGCTGAGTTTTGGCTTGAAGCCTGTGTTATTGAAATGTCGTCTCTTAAACGCAATGGTACTTGGGAATTGGTTGATCTCCCACCTGGTCGCAAGGCTATCAATAGCAAATGGGTGTTTAAAGTTAAGCGCAAAGCTGACGGTTCAATTGAACGTTACAAAGCTCGTCTCGTGTGTATTGGATTTTCGCAAGTTGAAGGTATTGATTATACTGAAACTTTTGCTCCCGTTGTTCGTTACGAGACTGTGAGGATTGTTCTTGCTATTGCTGCTCAGTTTGGGTTCCAGGTTCATCATATGGATGTCGAGACTGCATTTCTTAATGGTGATCTCAAAGAAGATATTTATATGAGACAACCTAAAGGCTTTGTTGTCAAAGGTCAGGAATCTAAAGTGTGTCATTTGAAGAAGTCTTTATATGGTTTAAAGCAAGCTCCTTTGTGTTGGAATGAGAAGATTCATGGTGCTCTTGTCAAACTTGGGTTTATTCGTAATGAAAGTGACTACGGCGTGTATACCAAAGGATCTGGGTCTACCATGGTCATTATTGCACTGTATGTTGATGATTTACTTATTTCTGGCAATTCTTCTGAAGTCATTGCCAAAACCAAGTCTTCTTTGTCATCTATGTTTAAGATGAAAGACTTGGGCCCAGTCGAGCAGTTCCTTGGCATGAGAGTTAAGCAGTCACCTTACCATATTACTGTGGATGTTTCACGTTATATTTTTGACATGTTGGAGGAGTTTGGTATGCAGAATTGTTCAAGTGTCAAGACTCCTTTACCCACTCGTGATCTTTCTGATTTTTCCGAGTCTGACTCTGCTACCGATGCCTCCATGTATCGCAGTATTATTGGTAAGCTGATTTATGCTGCTAATTGTGCTCGTCCTGATCTTGCTGTTGCTGTTAGCTTTCTTTGTCGATATATGCAGAGTCCGAAGTCTATTCATATGGAAGCTGCTAAGCATACTCTTCGTTATCTTAAGGGTACTGCTGAACTTGGTCTTGAATATCGAGCTCAGAAAGTCTACAAGCTTGTTGGCTATAGTGATGCCGATTATGCACAGGACAAACAGGACCGTAAGTCCTTTACTGGGTATGTTTTTATTCTGTCTGGTGGTCCCATTACTTGGGCTTGTCGAAAGCAAGTTAGTCCTGCATCGTCCAGCGTCGAGTCTGAGTACATGTCATTGTCTGATGCGTCTAAGGAATGCTTCTGGATTAATCAGTTGTTGTCCCTTTGCAAGATTCCTGTTCCGTTGCCAGTGACTATGTTTGAGGACAATCAGGGATGTATTGCATTGGCTCAGAACCCAGTGTTTCATCGTCGCACCAAGCATATTGATGTTCGTTATCATGTTGTGCGTCACTATATTTGCAGTGGAGTGATTCATCTGGAGTATCTTGATACTCAAGTGATGTTGGCAGATATGTTCACTAAGAATCTTGGTCGTGTGAAGTTTGAGACATTGAGGGGACTACTTGGTATGAAGGCAGTAGGTGATTCTGCGACAAGGGGAGGTGTTGAGCATGCAATGTTGTCGCAGACTAGTGCAGTTGATAATGCACGTGAGTTTGGGTGGGAAACTATGGTTGACAATCTATGTTTATTTTAGTTTTAGCCGCATTAGGTTTAAGCCCTTATGTGACTGTGGTTACCCTCCTTAATTTGTTACAAAGTTGAAGTGTAATACAAACCCACTCAACTTTGGGACAAACCCAAATGAAAAATTTTCACCACTGCAAATTTTTCTTTCCCTCAGATATTTAAGGAAGGTTTCTTCCCCAACTTTTATAATTTTTCTTTTCCTTTTTCTTTCTTCTTATATAACTGTTTTATCTTATATATTTCAATATATACTTTTCTTGGATAATATTTTCTATTATTATCATGACTTCCCGTGTCACAGTTCAACAGCTGGTGTTAGTGTTGTCACTAAGGATGATACTCAAGCTGTTTTGCCTAAATCTCGATCTCGTGTTGTTGCTGTTCGTTTACCTTCTATAACTCCTGCCAAACGCCCGAGTTCTGATGACATTGTTTCACCTCCTTCTAAACACCTTTGTGAAAATTCTTTGAAACAATCTCCAGTGTCTGCAACACCTGCAAAACGTCCAGCTGAAGAAGAGTGTATTTCTTATCGTCGTCTCAAATCTCTCCGCTTTGAGTATGATGATGTGGCTTTACTTGTTTTTACAGATCCTAGTAGTTTTGAAGAAGCTATGTCTAGTGAAGAAGCTGAGTTTTGGCTTGAAGCCTGTGTTATTGAAATGTCGTCTCTTAAACGCAATGGTACTTGGGAATTGGTTGATCTCCCACCTGGTCGCAAGGCTATCAATAGCAAATGGGTGTTTAAAGTTAAGCGCAAAGCTGACGGTTCAATTGAACGTTACAAAGCTCGTCTCGTGTGTATTGGATTTTCGCAAGTTGAAGGTATTGATTATACTGAAACTTTTGCTCCCGTTGTTCGTTACGAGACTGTGAGGATTGTTCTTGCTATTGCTGCTCAGTTTGGGTTCCAGGTTCATCATATGGATGTCGAGACTGCATTTCTTAATGGTGATCTCAAAGAAGATATTTATATGAGACAACCTAAAGGCTTTGTTGTCAAAGGTCAGGAATCTAAAGTGTGTCATTTGAAGAAGTCTTTATATGGTTTAAAGCAAGCTCCTTTGTGTTGGAATGAGAAGATTCATGGTGCTCTTGTCAAACTTGGGTTTATTCGTAATGAAAGTGACTACGGTGTGTATACCAAAGGATCTGGGTCTACCATGGTTATTATTGCACTGTATGTTGATGATTTACTTATTTCTGGCAATTCTTCTGAGGTCATTGCCAAAACCAAGTCTTCTTTGTCATCTATGTTTAAGATGAAAGACTTGGGCCCAGTCGAGCAGTTCCTTGGCATGAGAGTTAAGCAGTCACCGTACCATATTACTGTGGATGTTTCACGTTATATTTTTGATATGTTGGAAGAGTTTGGTATGCAGAACTGTTCAAGTGTCAAGACTCCTTTACCCACTCGTGATCTTTCTGATTTTTCCGAGTCTGACTCTGCTACCGATGCCTCCATGTATCGCAGTATTATTGGTAAGCTGATTTATGCTGCTAATTGTGCTCGTCCTGATCTTGCTGTTGCTGTTAGCTTTCTTTGTCGATATATGCAGAGTCCGAAGTCTATTCATATGGAAGCTGCTAAGCATACTCTTCGTTATCTTAAGGGTACTGCTGAACTTGGTCTTGAATATCGAGCTCAGAAAGTCTACAAGCTTGTTGGCTATAGTGATGCCGATTATGCACAGGACAAACAGGACCGTAAGTCCTTTACTGGGTATGTTTTCATTCTGTCTGGTGGTCCCATTACTTGGGCTTGTCGAAAGCAAGTTAGTCCTGCATCGTCCAGCGTCGAGTCTGAGTATATGTCATTGTCTGATGCGTCTAAGGAATGCTTCTGGATTAATCAGTTGTTGTCCCTTTGCAAGATTCCTGTTCCGTTGCCAGTGACTATGTTTGAGGACAATCAGGGATGTATTGCATTGGCTCAGAACCCAGTGTTTCATCGTCGCACCAAGCATATTGATGTTCGTTATCATGTTGTGCGTCACTATATTCGCAGTGGAGTGATTCATCTGGAGTATCTTGATACTCAAGTGATGTTGGCAGATATGTTCACTAAGAATCTTGGTCGTGTGAAGTTTGAGACATTGAGGGGACTACTTGGTATGAAGGCAGTAGGTGATTCTGCGACAAGGGGAGGTGTTGAGCATGCAATGTTGTCGCAGACTAGTGCAGTTGATAATGCACGTGAGTTTGGGTGGGAAACTATGGTTGACAATCTATGTTTATTTTAGTTTTAGCCGCATTAGGTTTAAGCCCTTATATGACTGTGGTTACCCTCCTTAATTTGTTACAAAGTTGAAGTGTGATACAAACCCACTCAACTTTGGGACAAACCCAAATGAAAAATTTTCACCACTGCAAATTTTTCTTTTCCTTGGGTATATAAGGAAGGTTTCTTCCCCAACTTTTATAATTTTTCTTTTCCTTTTTCTTTCTTCTTATATAACTGTTTTATCTTATATATTTCAATATATACTTTTCTAGGATAATATTTTCTATTATTATCATGACTTCCCGTGTCACAGTTCAACAGAAACCTTCCTTATATACCCAAGGGAAAGAAAAATTTGCAGTGGTGAAAATTTTTCATTTGGGTTTGTCCCAAAGTTGAGTGGGTTTGTATTACACTTCAACTTTGTAACAAATTAAGGAGGGTAACCACAGTCACATAAGGGCTTAAACCTAATGCGGCTATAACTAAAATAAACATAGGTTATCAACCATAGTTTCCCACCCAAACTCACGTGCATTATCAACTGCACTAGTCTGCGACAACATTGCATGCTCAACAAAACTGTAGTAAAAATATATATTCTTTTTTAAAACTCAATATTTATTTTATATTTATTTTATATTTATTTTATATTTACACCTTTGGGATTTTTCGCACTTTTTCCCCTAGTAAAGTGGTGGTTTACTAAACAAATAGACGTGGTAAATTTATTTTTTCCCCCACTATAAAAATTGCTTAATAAACATTTTTTTTTTTTTATTTAACACACACACCTGGTAAATTTAATATTTTCAGTGGTTAAATAAGCACACACACCTGGTTAAATAAGCACAACCACCTGGTAAATTTAATATTTTCTGTGGTCAAATAAGCACACACACCTGGTTAAATAAGCACAACCACCTGGTAAATTTAATATTTTCTCTGGTTTATTTAGCTTTTCCTGTGGTGAATTTAAATATTAGACCTGGTTAAATAAGCATTTCCGGTGGTCAAATAAGCACACACACCTGGTTAAATAAGCAAATTTAAATGTTTAATTCACCGCATATAATAAATTTAGAATTTTTGAAAATTTTAAAAATTTTTAAAAAATCCTTAAATTAAATTATAAATTACAGAATTATATATATATATATATATATATAGCTTAGTAGCAATGCCTCAAGCTTGATCGTCAAGCGAGCATTATCATGGTTCTTCTCAGTATCATCAACGCATCAAGCTTGATCGTCAAGCGAGCATCATTGTTCTTCTTCTTAGTAGCAACGCATCAAGCTTGAACGTCAAGCGAGCATCATCATGGTTCTTCTAAGTATTAACGCGTTAAAATCGCTCGTCAAGCGAGCATCATTGTTTTTCTTCTTAGTATCAACGCATCAAGCTTGATCGTCAAGCGAGCATCATCATCGTTCTTCTTCTCAGTATCATCAACGCATCAAGCTTGATCGTCAAGCGAGCATCATCATCGTTCTTCTTCTCAGTAGCAAGGCATCAAGCTTGAACGTCAAGCGAGCATCATCATCGTTCTTTTCTCAGTATCATCAATGCATCAAGCTTGATCGTCAAGCGAGCATCATCATCGTTCTTCTTCTCAGTATCATCAACGCATCAAGCTTGATCGTCAAGCGAGCATCATCATCGTTCTTCTTCTCAGTAGCAAGGCATCAAGCTTGAACGTCAAGCGAGCATCATCATCGTTCTTTTCTCAGTATCATCAATGCATCAAGCTTGATCGTCAAGCGAGCATCATCATCGTTCTTCTTCTCAGTAGCAACGCATCAAGCTTGAACGTCAAGCGAGCATCATCATCGTTCTTTTCTCAGTATCATCAATGCATCAAGCTTGATCGTCAAGCGAGCATTATCATGGTTCTTCTCAGTAGCAACGCATCAAGCTTGATCGTCAAGCGAGCATCATCATGGTTCTTCTAAGTATTAACGCGTTAAAATCGCTCGTCAAGCGAGCATCATTGTTTTTCTTCTTAGTATCAACGCATCAAGCTTGATCGTCAAGCGAGCATCATCATGGTTCTTCTAAGTATCAACGCGTTAAAATCGCTTATAGCAATGAACCGAGCCATCTTCATAGTCGTAAAACTATTGTAAGTTGTTAATATCATGACCTTTTCTAAAAAAAAAAAGATATAATACTTTAAACTTCTAAAATTTCCATATTTTATAAGGCAAATTGTATTGTAAAAAAAAAAAGTGATGTGTAGAAAGAAAAGAGGAAGGTGAAGAGAAACTTTTTTTATAATTTTTTTTAAAGATTTAATCTAAAGAGAATTCTTATTGGCTGAGGAAAGAAATCTGCACTGTGGTAAAAATGTACTTTAAGTCTAATTGGCTCTATCATAATTTTGTTATATTAGTAATCATTGTTCTTATGGAAATATCTTATTGTTATGTTTGATAAATAGTTTAAACATGTCTATTTCGTTATAAGAAGCTAGAGATTAAAATATTATTTCATCTATTATTTCCAACTTTAACAATCAATTTAATTTTTATTTATATATAAATATATATATACTCATCTTAATTATAATAATAATACTATTAAAAGATCTACCCTGTAACACACCATTCAACATATAAACTTATGGTTACTTAATGATATATGATAATATTATCATAACCAATTGTTATTAAGACCAAATTTGGTCTTTAAAGGGGTTTCTCTGGAATGTATGCTAATTTTTTTAAATATTCGTAAATCATCAAAAAAAAAACATTGTTTCCGTGTTTATTATAATATATATGACCTCATTTACCGAGTTGTTTATTGTAATTTTTTTTTTCAACATATATTTCTTCATTTTAATACACATTAAAAATTTGATAATCCAAAAACTTTTTTAAAGAGCTCCCATGAAGGAAGAAATATATCTTTGTGACGTCTCTGAAATTTCAGAGACGTTATATACTGAGAACAATCACCTTGAGTTGCATCATTTAGACCTTGTCTTACCTGATACAACTAACTCTCACTGTATTTTTGATTCTTCGGACGTTTTATATTTGCTAGATAATTATTTTCACAACTGTGGTCTTAGCTCAAACCATTTCATTCAAATGACCGAAGTTTTTGATAAAGAATACGGCCAATTTTGCATAATTTGTCAGCCAAAAATAACTGATGGATTAATTGCGGAGCAAAGTGTTGACTTTGTCTACAAAAACCTTTCTGGCTTACTTGCTGAATTTAATTTTAAAGAACATGAAAACAACAAACAACTTGACTTCTTTCTTCTTTTACCTCCTATCAACTACAATCACTGGGGCTTTTTACATATCTCTTGGAGGAACTGTTTGGAGGTTTCAGTTTATTCTTTTTTCTGCTCCACAACTTCGAAAACAAACCAAACAAATAAAATCTCTTTGAGACTTGCATTGAAAAGAATTTTGGAATATACAAAAATTTGCTGAACCGAATTTTGCCTTTGTTTGAGATTAATTATGGGACCGATACACTTGTTACCCAAGAAATACAAAACATTCAGATCAAAGCCTCATCCTACTATCCTTTGAAATTCTCTGGTTTATATATGTGTTGGACGCTTTTTGGAATTATTGATAACAGTATAAAGAAAGTTTTTCCCCATAACCTACTTCTCCATTTCAACGTGTTAGTACAGTTCAGACGCGCAATTCAAGTCGTAAATGCTTATCAAAAATTGAACAATGTTACATCATTACAACCTTTACCAACTCCTAATGTCTATTCCACAGACACCAGCGATGAAATGGCGATGTATTCCACATTCGTCCCCAGATCTGTTTTATTCAGTCCAAATTTTTGCTTGGTTTTTTCCCATTCAGTCCAGTCTATTTTAGTTTCTCGACTGTTATCTGATGCCCTTTTTAAGCATGTGAATTCTAAAATTTTAGGGAATCCATTAGAGGTAGATGCTTGTTGAACTGTGACACGGGAAGTCATGATAATAATAGAAAATATTATCCAAGAAAAGTATATATTGAAATATATAAGATAAAACAGTTATATAAGAAGAAAGAAAAAGGAAAAGAAAAATTATAAAAGTTGGGGAAGAAACCTTCCTTATATACCCAAGGAAAAGAAAAATTTGCAGTGGTGAAAATTTTTCATTTGGGTTTGTCCCAAAGTTGAGTGGGTTTGTATTACACTTCAACTTTGTAACAAATTAAGGAGGGTAACCACAGTCACATAAGGGCTTAAACCTAATGCGGCTAAAACTAAAATAAACATAGGTTATCAACCATAGTTTCCCACCCAAACTCACGTGCATTATCAACTGCACTAGTCTGCGACAACATTGCATGCTCAACACCTCCCCTTGTCGCAGAATCACCTACTGCCTTCATACCAAGTAGTCCCCTCAATGTCTCAAACTTCACACGACCAAGATTCTTAGTAAACATATCTGCCAACATCACTTGAGTATCAAGATACTCCAGATGAATCACTCCACTGCGAATATAGTGACGGACAACATGATACCGAACATCAATATGCTTGGTGCGACGATGAAACACTGGGTTCTGAGCCAAAGCAATACATCCCTGATTGTCCTCAAACATAGTCACTGGCAACGGAACAGGAATCTTGCAAAGAGACAACAACTGATTAATCCAGAAGCATTCCTTAGACGCATCCGACAATGACATGTACTCAGACTCGACGCTGGACGATGCAGGACTAACTTGCTTTCGACAAGCCCAAGTAATGGGACCACCAGACAGAATAAAAACATACCCAGTAAAGGACTTACGGTCCTGCTTGTCCTGTGCATAATCGGCATCACTATAGCCAACAAGCTTGTAGACTTTCTGAGCTCGATATTCAAGACCAAGTTCAGCAGTACCCTTAAGATAACGAAAGTATGCTTAGCAGCTTCCATATGAATAGACTTAGGACTCTGCATATATCGACAAAGAAAGCTAACAGCAACAGCAAGATCAGGACGAGCACAATTAGCAGCATAAATCAGCTTACCAATAATACTGCGATACATGGAGGCATCGGTAGCAGAGTCAGACTCGGAAAAATCAGAAAGATCACGAGTGGGTAAAGGAGTCTTGACACTTGAACAATTCTGCATACCAAACTCCTCCAACATGTCAAAAATATAACGTGAAACATCCACAGTAATATGATAAGGTGACTGCTTAACTCTCATGCCAAGGAACTGCTCGACTGGGCCCAAGTCTTTCATCTTAAACATAGATGACAAAGAAGACTTGGTTTTGGCAATGACTTCAGAAGAATTGCCAGAAATAAGTAAATCATCAACATACAGTGCGATAATGACCATGGTAGACCCAGATCCTTTGGTATACACACCGTAGTCACTTTCATTACGAATAAACCCAAGTTTGACAAGAGCACCATGAATCTTCTCATTCCAACACAAAGGAGCTTGCTTTAAACCATATAAAGACTTCTTCAAATGACACACTTTAGATTCCTGGCCTTTGACAACAAAGCCTTTAGGTTGTCTCATATAAGTATCTTCTTTGAGATCACCATTAAGAAATGCAGTCTCGACATCCATATGATGAACCTGGAACCCAAACTGAGCAGCAATAGCAAGAACAATCCTTACAGTCTCGTAACGAACAACAGGAGCAAAAGTTTCAGTATAATCAATACCTTCAACTTGCGAAAATCCAATACACACGAGACGAGATTTGTAACGTTCAATTGAACCGTCAGCTTTGCGCTTAACTTTAAACACCCATTTGCTATTGATAGCCTTGCGACCAGGTGGGAGATCAACCAATTCCCAAGTACCATTGCGTTTAAGAGACGACATTTCAATAACACAGGCTTCAAGCCAAAACTCAGCTTCTTCACTAGACATAGCTTCTTCAAAACTACTAGGATCTGTAAAAACAAGTAAAGCCACATCATCATACTCAAAGCGGAGAGATTTGAGACGACGATAAGAAATACACTCTTCTTCAGCTGGACGTTTTGCAGGTGTTGCAGACACTGGAGATTGTTTCAAAGAATTTTCACAAAGGTGTTTAGAAGGAGGTGAAACAATGTCATCTGAACTCGGGCGTTTGGCAGGAGTTATAGAAGGTAAACGAACAGCAACAACACGAGATCGAGATTTAGGCAAAACAGCTTGAGTATCATCCTTAGTGACAACACTAACACCAGCTTGGTCAAGAGAATTAACTAGATCAGGCGAAGGAGATTCTTGACTAAGTGGCACTACTTCCAATTCAACAGAAGGTGGTGGAGTGGGAGACGAAGCAATGATAGACGGTTGAAACCCAATATCACCCCCTCGTTGCGAGATCCCAGAATCACCTGAAATATTAGATTCATTAATAGATGGACCAGCTTCAGATAAGTCTAATTGTGAAGGAATATATTCCGAAGAAGAAACAATAGGACTTGAGTCAGGAGAGATAGAGACTTCATGATCTGAAGGTGGAAGAATAGGAGAACTAGGAAGAGATGGAACAGAAGGAATAGAAGGAAGAGTAGGAAGAGTAGGAGACTCAAGAGGAGCAGAAGGTGTAGACAAAATGCGACGAACAGAACGAGGCTTATGAACAATAATAGAAGAAGAAGAAGAAGAAGGAGGCGGCGACGGAGAATGAGACGGAGAAGAAGACGGAGACGGAGACGGTAAAGCACAAATAGAACCAGAACCAGAACCAGATGAGGATGCTGGTAAAGATCTATGAGACCCAAAACTAGAACCAGAACTTGAATCAGAACTAGCAATAGAATTAACCCTAACATTAGATTCTAAACCAGACCCCTTAGAATCAAAACAAGGCCCTGACATGGACCCTGAACCAGAACCAACACTAAACCCAACACCAGTACCATTAATAGACAAGTCTTTATCACTTTTCATAAATGGAAACTTGGACTCATCAAAGTAAACACTCCTGGCTTCAACATGTTGAACTGTGACACGGGAAGTCATGATAATAATAGAAAATATTATCCAAGAAAAGTATATATTGAAATATATAAGATAAAACAGTTATATAAGAAGAAAGAAAAAGGAAAAGAAAAATTATAAAAGTTGGGGAAGAAACTTTCCTTATATACCCAAGGGAAAGAAAAATTTGCAGTGGTGAAAATTTTTCATTTGGGTTTGTCCCAAAGTTGAGTGGGTTTGTATTACACTTCAACTTTGTAACAAATTAAGGAGGGTAACCACAGTCATATAAGGGCTTAAACCTAATGCGGCTAAAACTAAAATAAACATAGATTGTCAACCATAGTTTCCCACCCAAACTCACGTGCATTATCAACTGCACTAGTCTGCGACAACATTGCATGCTCAACACCTCCCCTTGTCGCAGAATCACCTACTGCCTTCATACCAAGTAGTCCCCTCAATGTCTCAAACTTCACACGACCAAGATTCTTAGTGAACATATCTGCCAACATCACTTGAGTATCAAGATACTCCAGATGAATCACTCCACTGCGAATATAGTGACGCACAACATGATAACGAACATCAATATGCTTGGTGCGACGATGAAACACTGGGTTCTGAGCCAATGCAATACATCCCTGATTGTCCTCAAACATAGTCACTGGCAACGGAACAGGAATCTTGCAAAGGGACAACAACTGATTAATCCAGAAGCATTCCTTAGACGCATCAGACAATGACATATACTCAGACTCGACGCTGGACGATGCAGGACTAACTTGCTTTCGACAAGCCCAAGTAATGGGACCACCAGACAGAATGAAAACATACCCAGTAAAGGACTTACGGTCCTGTTTGTCCTGTGCATAATCGGCATCACTATAGCCAACAAGCTTGTAGACTTTCTGAGCTCGATATTCAAGACCAAGTTCAGCAGTACCCTTAAGATAACGAAGAGTATGCTTAGCAGCTTCCATATGAATAGACTTCGGACTCTGCATATATCGACAAAGAAAGCTAACAGCAACAGCAAGATCAGGACGAGCACAATTAGCAGCATAAATCAGCTTACCAATAATACTGCGATACATGGAGGCATCGGTAGCAGAGTCAGACTCGGAAAAATCAGAAAGATCACGAGTGGGTAAAGGAGTCTTGACACTTGAACAGTTCTGCATACCAAACTCTTCCAACATATCAAAAATATAACGTGAAACATCCACAGTAATATGGTACGGTGACTGCTTAACTCTCATGCCAAGGAACTGCTCGACTGGGCCCAAGTCTTTCATCTTAAACATAGATGACAAAGAAGACTTGGTTTTGGCAATGACCTCAGAAGAATTGCCAGAAATAAGTAAATCATCAACATACAGTGCAATAATAACCATGGTAGACCCAGATCCTTTGGTATACACACCGTAGTCACTTTCATTACGAATAAACCCAAGTTTGACAAGAGCACCATGAATCTTCTCATTCCAACACAAAGGAGCTTGCTTTAAACCATATAAAGACTTCTTCAAATGACACACTTTAGATTCCTGACCTTTGACAACAAAGCCTTTAGGTTGTCTCATATAAATATCTTCTTTGAGATCACCATTAAGAAATGCAGTCTCGACATCCATATGATGAACCTGGAACCCAAACTGAGCAGCAATAGCAAGAACAATCCTCACAGTCTCGTAACGAACAACGGGAGCAAAAGTTTCAGTATAATCAATACCTTCAACTTGCGAAAATCCAATACACACGAGACGAGCTTTGTAACGTTCAATTGAACCGTCAGCTTTGCGCTTAACTTTAAACACCCATTTGCTATTGATAGCCTTGCGACCAGGTGGGAGATCAACCAATTCCCAAGTACCATTGCGTTTAAGAGACGACATTTCAATAACACAGGCTTCAAGCCAAAACTCAGCTTCTTCACTAGACATAGCTTCTTCAAAACTACTAGGATCTGTAAAACAAGTAAAGCCACATCATCATACTCAAAGCGGAGAGATTTGAGACGACGATAAGAAATACACTCTTCTTCAGCTGGACGTTTTGCAGGTGTTGCAGACACTGGAGATTGTTTCAAAGAATTTTCACAAAGGTGTTTAGAAGGAGGTGAAACAATGTCATCAGAACTCGGGCGTTTGGCAGGAGTTATAGAAGGTAAACGAACAGCAACAACACGAGATCGAGATTTAGGCAAAACAGCTTGAGTATCATCCTTAGTGACAACACTAACACCAGCTTGGTCAAGAGAATTAACAAGATCAGGCGAAGGAGATTCTTGACTAAGTGGCACTACTTCCAATTCAACAGAAGGTGGTGGAATGGGAGACGAAGCAATGATAGACGGTTGAAACCCAATATCACCCCTCGTTGCGAGATCCCAGAATCACCAGAAATATCAGATTCATTAATAGATGGACCAGCTTCAGATAAGTCTAATTGTGAAGGAATATATTCCGAAGGAGAAACAATAGGACTTGAGTCAGGAGAGATAGAGACATCATGATCTGAAGGTGGAAGAATAGGAGAACTAGGAAGAGATGGAACAGAAGGAATAGAAGGAAGAGTAGGAGACTCAAGAGGAGCAGAAGGTGTAGACAAAATGCGACGAACAGAACGAGGCTTATGAACGATAATAGAAGAAGAAGAAGAAGAAAGCGACGGAGAATGAGACGGAGAAGAAGACGGAGACGGTAAAGCACAAATAGAACCAGAACCAGAACCAGATGAGGATGCTGGTAAAGATCTATGAGACCCAAAACTAGAACCAGAACTTGAATCAGAACTAGCAATAGAATTAACCCTAACATTAGATCCTAAACCAGTCCCCTTAGAATCAAAACAAGGTCCTGACATGGACCCTGAACCAGAACCAATACTAGACCCAACACTAAACCCAACACCAGTACCATTAATAGACAAGTCCTTATCACTTTTCATAAATGGAAACTTGGACTCATCAAAGTAAACACTCCTGGCTTCAACAATGCTTGAATCAAGAAGAACTCGATAAGCTGTACGATCCAAAGAATACCCAACAAAACACCAGCTTCAGTATTTGAACTTAACTTAGATTCTCTTTTAGCACCAGGAAGAACAACTGTAGCTTGACAACCAAATACTTTCATATGGTGATAACTAGGAGGTTTACCCGTCCAAAGTTGAAGAGGTGCAACACCACCAGTGGTACGACTAGGAAGACGGTTCCTAATATAATTAGCAGACTTGACAGCTTCACCCCATAAATACTCAGGAGCATGAGCATATAAAAGCATAGACTTGGCTTTTTCAAATAATGTGCGATTCAATCGCTCAGCAACACCATTTTGCTGAGGAGTATGAGGAACTGTATAAGTATGCTTGATACCCTTAGACACAAAGAACTGCTCCAGGTCTTTGGAAATGTATTCGCCGCCATTATCAGAATGAAAATATGCAACTCGATCACCAGCAGAATCACCAGAAAAATAAGATTCACACCTAGCAATAAAGTTACGAATGGCAAGACTTGCATCACTTTTCCTAACCAACAACTCCACATAAGAGTACCTGGAATAATAATCCATAATGGTTAAGACATAACGATGACCCACAGGGGTAGCGACATGAGGACCGCTTAAATCAGAAACAAATAACTCCAAAGGACGACTAGCTTTTTCTGTGGTACCATTAAATGGCAATGCTGTGGCTTTGCCACCCAAACAAGCGTCACACTTATGACTATCCACAACCTCAAAATGAGTAGGCTTGACAGAAAGTGACTTAGATAATTTCTTGAGAACGTCCACACTGGCGTGACCAAGTCGCTTGTGCCAAAGATTGGCAGACGACTCAACAGCAAACACCTCATGGACAGGCTTGGAAGGCAAAACAACTCGGAAACGACAAAAGTACAAGTCACCCATGGCAATGGCGTGGACTCGAGTTTTGCCATTTTCAACAGCAGAAATATGGTTAAGGTCTTGAATGAACCGACAACCACCAGCAGTAGCTCGACGAGCAGCAAATAAATTGCGAGGAATCTTAGGAACATATAAAACATCTCGAAGAACAACGCGGTCACAAGGCTGGTCATCTTTACCAAGAAGATCAACGACAATGTCGCCAACCCCTCAGCAGTAGCAGAACCAAGACCACGAATGGTAGCCGAAGTGGGACGAAGAGAAGAAAAATATGAGATGTTATTGCAAATGTGACTGGTAGCACCAGTATCATGGATAAAGTCAAAAGAATCAGACCCAACAACTAAGTTGGCCTCAGCAGAAGTAGTAGATTCAGCAACAAAAACGTGATGGACTGAATGACTTAAATCCAAGATTGAAGAAGGATGCCAGACGACAATTAAAATCAAGGAAAACAACATGATGGTAACAAAAGATAAGTAAAAGAATGGAGAAAAACGGGATTTTGGTGTAACAATAGGTTTAACATTAGGTGGAGAAGGTTCAGTAATTGAATCCACCAAAAAATCAAAAGAAGGTAAGACAATATCATCATCAGAACCGACCAACGGTTTAGAATCAGAACAAGAAATAAAAGAAGAACCGACCAACGGTTCAGAATCAAAAGGAACAATATCCGAATCGACCAACGATTCAGAATCAAAAAAACAAATAGGAGCTGAACTGACACACGGTTCAGACTCCAAACAAACAACAGTAGAACCGACATACGGTTCAGAATTAAAACAAGAATCATCAGTGGAACCAACTGAATCAATATCAAGTCCTGAGTTTGAACAATACTCAGAAACTTGACCAACAAAACAATCTTCATCGCCGACACACGGCTCAGAAGAATCAAAAAGTTCGGATTCCAAATCATCAAACGACTCGGAGCAACTGTTACCAAACTTTTCAGAAACAACAGATGTCTCGGACACAAAAGCGGAACTCACAAATGGATCATCATCAACTATCTCAGAAAATTCATCAATAGTCTCAGCAAACCAACCTCTTGAGGTTTTAGCCTCCTTAGATTCCTTGTCATCCTTATTATCTTGGCGAGCAGCCTGAACCTCTTCCCAAGAGACATGACAATTGTTGGAAGTATGACCACGCCTCTTACAACGGAAACATTTAATACCATCACCCTTAGATTTGTTATTGTACTTCTTTGATGAAGCAACGAACGCTTCAGTCGAAAGAGTAGCTGGAGGTCCAGTAATCTTCAACAACTTGGCCCATTTATCAGTGTTCCGGATGAAGTTGTTGATATCAAGGTTGTCAGTATTGTTGTTACTATCAAAGCGGTGCTCCAAGGCGTACTGGATGAAGCGCTCACAATTGGGACCCATTGAGGCCAAAGCGTTGAAGGCCACAACCGAATCAGGCGACAATGATTGGTAGATGGAACGCCATGTAGCAACATAAGAACGAACAGAAGAAACAAACTTTGGACCAACATCAATATTGCCAGCATAGAGGGATTTCATAAGTGAGATGACATCGGCGGGTTGAAGTTGACTATACTCCTGATGAAGATAAAGCCAGAGGTCACGGCCTCTAATGGCCACATCATTAACATGTTCGATCAACTCAGGAGAAATGTTGTTGAGGATGACATCATGGACGACGGTATCAAGCGAGGCGGTGAGGTCTTCGAGGGATTCATTAGCAGCTGGATTGACAGTACCAGCTTCGACATAAAGGTGGACACCATTATTCATAGCACGAAGACCCAAAAGGATCTTAGTAGCCCAGACATGATAGTTGAGAGGAGTGAGTTTTTCAGAGGAAGTAAGATTAATATAAGCCGAAGTGCGGCCCATAACCTGTTGAACTGTGACACGGGAAGTCATGATAATAATAGAAAATATTATCCAAGAAAAGTATATATTGAAATATATAAGATAAAACAGTTATATAAGAAGAAAGAAAAAGGAAAAGAAAAATTATAAAAGTTTGGGAAGAAACCTTCCTTAAATATCCAAGGGAAAGAAAAATTTGCAGTGGTGAAAATTTTTCATTTGGGTTTGTCCCAAAGTTGAGTGGGTTTGTATTACACTTCAACTTTGTAACAAATTAAGGAGGGTAACCACAGTCACATAAGGGCTTAAACCTAATGCGGCTAAAACTAAAATAAACATAGATTGTCAACCATAGTTTCCCACCCAAACTCACGTGCATTATCAACTGCACTAGTCTGCGACAACATTGCATGCTCAACAGAAAATTGTACTGCGGTATTATAAAAACTGGATTGGCGATGCGATTTAAGGGCACCACAATTCTTTCACCATGCTTATACTCATTTTCCCAGTAGAACCCGAGTTTTATTTCATTACTAAAACAGATATGCTTGAAATCGTCATGCAAATCGATGCTTCTTAAAGACTCATCCGGAATTTTTTCAATGATTGCAAACCTGTCCCAAGCCTCTCCTGTTCCTTTGCCAACAGAGAAACAGTCAAGGAGATTTGCATAATAACTTGGACTTTTAGCACCAGATGAATTTTTTGATTGAATAACTCGGACGAATGTGTTCAGTTCTTTGGTGTTGCGTAACTTAGAGTTGCTTGCAATTGCTGTATATTTTGATGTGTTCCAATGAATTTTACTATACCGCTGATAATAGTACATGTCCGAATTTAATGTATTATCCACAAATTTCCCCGTGTTTTTTTCAAATAGAAGATTCATACCGTAGCTTGTAGGGCTTTTAGATGAAGCTGTGTTCTTATTGTTCCTATATTTCGGATAATTCTTAACTAAGCTTTTTTTTAGAAGCTCAAGTAATTCTAGTTCCTCATCAGTTGTACACTCACCGTTTTGGCTTGATAATTTCATAGCAGGCTGTAATATTTCTGGTGTTGCTTGGCCTATAAAAATCAGGTTTATGACGTAGAACTTTAGTTGGTAATTGCAGAGTGTTATTATCGGATATCTACTATTTTGCTGTGATTCCTTAATTGATTTGACCATTCGCTCGGTAGCATAAGAGCTAAAGGTTTTAAGTGAACCAACTTTTTTCAAGTAGCCAGGAGTATGAAGCATGGTATGCAATGGCAGTGTACCAATAAATCCATTTTTATTATATCCCAAAGTCACTAGTAGCTCAAAATTTTGGATAACAATTTCCCAAGATTCTTGAACAAGATCCAAGTTAAGATCCTCATTGATATAGCTAGAGTTGTTTATCATCATTAAAGCAGCCATTTGGGAATAAAGATATAGTAAATGCTCTTGTTTTTCTGTTAAGCTGGGAATAAACTCTGGAAGTAAGTACAGTGACTTCAATAGAGCTTCACCCTGAGCAGCAGATTTAAGCCAATATGTTAGAGTAGCAGTTTTTTTTTCTGGTTTAAAGATGTTGTCTCTGAAAGCCTGTGGTGTGTGCTCATCCAGCAAACCAAGAAACTCAAAATAAGCATTCATCTGTTCTTCATTAAAAAGAAACTCTCTTATTTCAATCTTTTCTCCTGTTTTGTTTTTTTGGTTTCCTTCACAAGATGGATCTAAAATAATTGACAGTAAAAGCTTTAAAATATTAATTGCCTGGGCATGCATAACGTCTGGGGGAAACGAATAAGGTAGAGAAAAGTAAGGGAGGTCAAAAAGAGGTGATTTTAATTTAAATCCAATATGAGTTGATTTTTTCATTTGGTTATTAGGATCCTGAAGATCATATATCTCTTGCTGAATCGCCATCAAAGTGTCGGGTACTTTTCCAGTTTTTTATTAAAATATGGTAAAACTTCAGACTCATAATAGCTATTAGTTAAATCCATTTTTTTTCTTTGATCATAAAAACCTTTTTTTTTTTTTTTGGTTATCAATTCCGAAATGCTAAGATCATCAAAATCATCGGAACAGTGAATGAAGCTCAGCAAACTTCTAGTAAACTTTCCTTCTTTATAAAATAATGGTGACTTGAAGATATTACAGCGGACACAACAACGCAAGTTAGCAGCATACCTTCCACCTAGCAACTCAGAAACAGCGGCCATGTCTCCAATTGTATAAAGCCAATGAACTCGCACTGTAATTTCCTCCTTGTTAAAAGCGTCGTAAACTTTAAAGCCAAATTTAGACAATGAAGTAAATTCATCAACAAGAGGCTGAAAAACACCACATGCCGTTACATCGAACTCATCCTCGTTAACATTTTCGTCTCCATCTTCAGTATTGAAAAATTCCCCAGGATTAAAATTGTCGTCAGAATATTCGGAGTTGTTTTGTTTCTTTATCGGTTTGTTTGATGGTGCATGAGATCTTACTTTAGGATAAATGTGTTGAGCATGCAATGTTGTCGCAGACTAGTGCAGTTGATAATGCACGTGAGTTTGGGTGGGAAACTATGGTTGACAATCTATGTTTATTTTAGTTTTAGCCGCATTAGGTTTAAGCCCTTATGTGACTGTGGTTACCCTCCTTAATTTGTTACAAAGTTGAAGTGTAATACAAACCCACTCAACTTTGGGACAAACCCAAATGAAAAATTTTCACCACTGCAAATTTTTCTTTCCCTCAGATATTTAAGGAAGGTTTCTTCCCCAACTTTTATAATTTTTCTTTTCCTTTTTCTTTCTTCTTATATAACTGTTTTATCTTATATATTTCAATATATACTTTTCTTGGATAATATTTTCTATTATTATCATGACTTCCCGTGTCACAGTTCAACAAAATGTAAATTGGATGTACATTTTCTTTTGATTTCATTTCTAGAGAATTCTCTGCAAGATTAAACCCTCCAGTTGCATTGTATCCCAAATGAGTCGACGCTGAGACTGAAATTGCGTCCATGACAATAACGAATGGGATGTCAATAACCTTCTTCTTTTTCCTAGAGTTTTCCAAATCAAACAGACCATCATTCAGCATATATTGTAAATGTTCTGGTGTTCTGTCTATCTTCTGGGCTCGTAAATTTTCAATATATCGATTAACATTAAGCCATTCCACCTCTGCAATTTTTTTATTATTAAATTTTTCACGGTAAAGCTCTCTGATTGATAATAATATTGCCTGAACGTTAGGATTGTAGGGCGTTTTGCAAGCAGCACAAGTAGAGATCTTATTTTGGGAGGTTTGAACAATACATGTGCATCCTTGAGAACAAGTTTGAAATCTGGCAACTCCTGTGCCAAAATAATTTGGACCACTGCCATTGTATTGGCCATTATTTTCGACAGTTTGACAAATTTTTTGAAATTTATTTTCTAGCATGGTGATATCTTTTTCCGTGTAGTCCATCAACTTGGCTATTGTATTAATGTCACTGATAGAATGACCTTGTTTCAAGCCATGATGGAGAAGTTTAGCGTAGAATTTGGATGTTGAAGTTGTTCTTTTTTGAGCACTTTCCTCTTTTATTTTTGTTTTCCCTTCTTTATTTGATCTTCCAAAATTACGAGTCGAAAAATCATTGTTTTTTTCTTCATTGATCAACGGCAAATCTAAATTGCATATTTCTTTAAATTTGGAACATAAGTTATGAAGGCCCTGTCTTTTGCTATTATCAACAGGGGTATTCAATTCATTATTAGACTCCTTCAAATCTCCTTCATCTAATTTTGGTCGTTTGACCGATTGAATGATGTCATCTCCTTCAAAGCCATTATGTCTACTAGGCTTTGTCTGAGAAAAAAGGCCATCCCTATAAAAATCAACTACAGTTTTAATTGGATTTTTAGGCCCTTGTAAAACTTCATTTAATTCGATATGTTTTTCTTTCGGAATCCCTTGCTTTACCAATGATTTTAGAGCTTTTTCATTGTTTTTTAAAATAAAATTAAACTCGTCTGAAGGAACCACCCTAGAAGGTTGGCAACTCGGTATGAAAGTAGCTTTTTTGTCCTTAGAAATTCTCCAATTATACTTTAATTAAAAGTTAGAAACTATATAAACTCAAAAAAAAACACATATATATATTATTCCACTCATAAGTGGAATAATAGTGGTAATTACCATTGTTGTGTGTAAATTTTTATGTTTATATTTATATTATTTATATTTTTTTTTTGTTTTTGTTTATATTTTTTTTTTGTTTTTGTTTATTAAAAATATAAACAAAAACAATCTTTTTTTTCATTATTATTAAAAGTAATTTATTTAATTATTTAATTATATATTTATAATATAAACAAATTTGTTTATTTTATTTAAATAAAATCAAGCTTTACATTTAAGAATATATATATATATTTTTTTTATTTTTTTTATTTTTTTTATTTTTTTTTATTTTTTTTTATTTTTTATTTTTTTTTATTTTTTATTTTTTGAGCCAGCGGGTCTTCCTCTTTTTTTACCTCTTGTTGGGGTTTGTGGTGCCAATGAATTCGAAAGAATTCTCTGGGGTGAAGACTTTTTTGAGGAGCCATCCGTAGTCAGATAGGAGCTTAGTGTAACAGTAGCTTTCGTTTGTCCTTTGTAGATAGCTTTAAGTCGTTTGTTCTTTTGAAAATTTTTTGTTTTGTCATTTTCCGCAGCATCGGTTGTACTGTGATCACTATAATCCAAATTTGGTGCATCCTCCTGATCTAAAGCCGGCGTTGAATTTTCATATGTTGGCTGCTCTGAGTCCGTGTCCAAGCACTCAGGACTTTGTGGGATTTCATCGCTAGACTCTAGAGAATCATAATCTTGGCCGTTTCTTTTGCCAGTTTTTTCAGCTAAAACATCAGGTTTGGGTAATATTTCATCTTCTTCATCAAATGAATCATCGGAAATAATATATGAGGTTGATTTTTTTTTTGGAGAAGGTTCATTTAATGTCTTCTGAAAATTTTCCTTGTCAAGACGAAGAGAAATCATCTCTAAAATCCGGCGGGAAAAAAAATGAAACTCAAAAAGTGACGAGCCCAAAGCTCCATTTAAACTTGTTTTCCGCCGAATTTTTCTTCCAGAATTAGAAATATCTGCTTCTGAAGATAGAGCTGATTGTGGATCATAGGCTAACGCTGCTTCAGTAATCACGGTAATTAGTTGGTAGGGACTCAAAATAATTTTGTCCTTATACAAAATGTAACGATCTTGATCAAGTGAAAAATCAAGATTTTTGGGCATTTCGTTTTTAATTGAAAAGTGCTTATGTATTTCAGCATTCATAAAATACGATTTAATCTCAGGAAAAAATAAAATAACCCCAAACTCTAAAAGACGTTGAAAATCCGCGTTATTTGTTCTATTGAGCAAGCCGACGGCTTTAATTCTCTGAGATGTCACTGTTGAAAAATGGAAATAGGATATGACATTCACCAATCCTTTCAAAAGAAAAATGGGAGTAGCACCCGCAATATTGTCAAGCTGAAG
The DNA here is from genome assembly GCF_902498895.1 of Magnusiomyces paraingens. Taxonomy (NCBI): domain Eukaryota; kingdom Fungi; phylum Ascomycota; class Dipodascomycetes; order Dipodascales; family Dipodascaceae; genus Magnusiomyces; species Magnusiomyces paraingens. The sequence goes on from NW_022474067.1 coordinate 1,803,454, forward strand.
TAAATGAAGATAAAACTCATGAGGTAAAGGAAAACTCCCATTTCGATCTAAAGATTGTTTAAGCAGGCTACACTCAGAAGAATTTAAACATTGGAAGCTCTGGGAATAAATTAAGTCTGAGAATCCGTAGTCAACCAAGGAAACAAATTTGCACAAACGTTTGTAGCTAGCAAAGAGTTCAATAGAGTTGGAAAAGGTGGATGTCTCGATCAGTTCAGTTATTCCGGGGAAAATAGCACGTAATGATTTAGAACCAAGCTGTTTAATAGAGGATTTTAAGCGAGCATTGTTGAGCATGCAATGTTGTCGCAGACTAGTGCAGTTGATAATGCACGTGAGTTTGGGTGGGAAACTATGGTTGATAACCTATGTTTATTTTAGTTTTAGCCGCATTAGGTTTAAGCCCTTATGTGACTGTGGTTACCCTCCTTAATTTGTTACAAAGTTGAAGTGTAATACAAACCCACTCAACTTTGGGACAAACCCAAATGAAAAATTTTCACCACTGCAAATTTTTCTTTCCCTTGGGTATATAAGGAAAGTTTCTTCCCCAACTTTTATAATTTTTCTTTTCCTTTTTCTTTCTTCTTATATAACTGTTTTATCTTATATATTTCAATATATACTTTTCTTGGATAATATTTTCTATTATTATCATGACTTCCCGTGTCACAGTTCAACAGGTTATGGGCCGCACTTCGGCTTATATTAATCTTACTTCCTCTGAAAAACTCACTCCTCTCAACTATCATGTCTGGGCTACCAAAATTCTTTTGGGTCTTCGTGCTATGAATAATGGTGTCCACCTTTATGTCGAAGCTGGTACTGTCAATCCAGCTGCCAATGAATCCCTCGAAGACCTCACCGCCTCGCTTGATACCGTCGTCCATGATGTCATCCTCAACAATATTTCTCCTGAGTTGATCGAACATGTTAATGATGTGGCCATTAGAGGCCGTGACCTCTGGCTTTACCTTCATCAGGAGTATAGTCAACTTCAACCCGCCGATGTCATCTCACTTATGAAATCCCTCTATGCTGGCAATATTGATGTTGGTCCAAAGTTTGTTTCTTCTGTTCGCTCTTATGTTGCTACCTGGCGTTCCATCTACCAATCATTGTCGCCTGATTCGGTCGTGGCCTTCAACGCTTTGGCTTCAATGGGTCCCAATTGTGAGCGCTTCATCCAGTACGCCTTGGAGCACCGCTTTGATAGTAACAACAATACTGACAACCTTGATATCAACAACTTCATCCGGAACACTGATAAATGGGCCAAGTTGTTGAAGATTACTGGACCTCCAGCTACTCTTTCGACTGAAGCGTTCGTTGCTTCATCAAAGAAGTACAATAACAAATCTAAGGGTGATGGTATCAAATGTTTTCGTTGTAAGAGGCGTGGCCATACTTCCAACAATTGTCATGTCTCTTGGGAAGAGGTTCAGGCTGCTCGCCAAGATAATAAGGATGACAAGGAATCTAAGGAGGCTAAAACCTCAAGAGGTTGGTTTGCTGAGACTATTGATGAATTTTCTGAGATAGTTGATGATGATCCATTTGTGAGTTCCGCTTTTGTGTCCGAGACATCTGTTGTTTCTGAAAAGTTTGGTAACAGTTGCTCCGAGTCGTTTGATGATTTGGAATCCGAACTTTTTGATTCTTCTGAGCCGTGTGTCGGCGATGAAGATTGTTTTGTTGGTCAAGTTTCTGAGTATTGTTCAAACTCAGGACTTGATATTGATTCAGTTGGTAAACCGTTTGTTGGTTCCACTGATGATTCTTGTTTTAATTCTGAACCGTATGTCGGTTCTACTGTTGTTTGTTTGGAGTCTGAACCGTGTGTCAGTTCAGCTCCTATTTGTTTTGATTCTGAATCGTTGGTCGATTCGGATATTGTTCCTTTTGATTCTGAACCGTTGGTCGGTTCTTCTTTTATTTCTTGTTCTGATTCTAAACCGTTGGTCGGTTCTGATGATGATATTGTCTTACCTTGTTTTGATTTTTTGGTGGATTCAATTACTGAACCTTCTCCGCCTATTGTTAAACCTATTGTTACACCAAAATCCCGTTTTTCTCCATTCTTTTACTTATCTTTTGTTACCATCATGTTGTTTTCCTTGATTTTAATTGTCGTCTGGCATCCTTCTTCAATCTTGGATTTAAGTCATTCAGTCCATCACGTTTTTGTTGCTGAATCTACTACTTCTGCTGAGGCCAACTTAGTTGTTGGGTCTGATTCTTTTGACTTTATCCATGATACTGGTGCTACGAGTCATATTTGCAATAACATCTCATATTTTTCTTCTCTTCGTCCCACTTCGGCTACCATTCGTGGTCTTGGTTCTGCTACTGCTGAGGGGGTTGGTGACATTGTCGTTGATCTTCTTGGTAAAGATGACCAGCCTTGTGACCGCGTTGTTCTTCGAGATGTTCTATATGTTCCTAAGATTCCTCGCAATTTATTTGCTGCTCGTCTGTTGGAATATATATCATGGTACTATCGTGTATTTCAACATTATCCCATAATATTTTTTTTTCCCCAATTACACTCTTTACATTGTTACATTATTCACTAGCAACTACTAGCCCATTACCATTGGAGTTACAATAAATTGTTACAATCAAGACTCCCTATTGCTAAAGAAAATTTTTCAAGATGCTCTTTTAAATTTTCTTCATTACAGAAACCTTTCTTGTTTTCTTTCTCTTCTTTTTTCTCTTACTCTAAATTTACGCAAAACTGTTTTTATTAAATACTCTTTCAGCTTTCAGCTTATCAATCGTATTTACTTATTAACTCTTGCTTTTAGGTATGATAGCGAACTTTTATTATTTTATTATTTTATTATTTTATTATTTTATTATTTTATTATTTTATTATTTTATTATTTTTATCATTTTATATAATTCTTATATATACTCTAAATTTACATAAAACTGTTTTATTAAATACTCTTTCAGCTTTCAGCTTATCAATCGTATTTACTTATTAACTCTTGCTTTTAGTCTTCTCCGCTATGTCTAATCACGGAAACACTACAGGAGTCAATGAAGGACCCTCATCCTTCGAGTCAGCCAGCACTGGAAGTTCTGTTGCCCACTCAACATCTGAGACCCATTCAAAGAACAACGCCAGCTCTTATGAGACATTCGCCGATCTCCTGTTCATCGTCAAATTGATCTCGCTGACCGTTCTGGATTTACCGTTAGACAATTAACCATTGCCAACATACCAGTTTGTTCCGAAGGATGTGAAGCTGAATTAAAAGTCTTAGCAGACTTGACAGCTTACATTAGAAACTCAAACTTCAAAGCTAGTCCTCCCCCATCTCAAAAGGTTATGAGCTCCTTTGACGCTCCTCAAGCGCCAAATTTCAAACAATTTCTCTACAAAAAAGTGAATTGGATTTTTGGATATACGGTCTTATTGGGCAAATTAACAGCTGCGGCCGGAGTTTTGGAACAACTATATCTATAAGCCAATTGTTGGCCATACTGCCCTTCAGCTTGGTTACGGTATCAGGTTTGAGAGGGCCCTTGATGAACTACTCAAGGCTTACATTTTAAAACCACGCCTGCAGCTAACCTGGCTGCAGCTGAACAGGCCCGGTGGGACACGTCGCCCGAGTTTCTAAAAACTCCACCTATGGATTCGGCGTCTGTGCGGGAAGAAGCCATGGGGTCCTATTTGAACCTGGAAAAGAATGGCTCGTATAGATCCTGAAATCCTAGAGCCCGCTGACCTGGGGCGAGTGCTCTCATTTTACCAACGTCTTAATCATATTGGTTTGCGCATATCCCCAAGCCCTGAGCTTAACATTGTATTTGCGATGACGCAAGCTATCTCAGTAGGAGTTCCAGGTCCTAGTTATTTCGCCGGGCTTACCAGCAGTGAAATTGAAACCAAAATACAAGCTACTGTTACTGAAGCTTCCAAGTGGGCCTCTGTAGTGGAGCAATATTTCTTTAACAACCCGGATGGCACCTTTCACCGTGACCTTATATTAGCAGTGCTGAATAACAACAAGGTTTCAGCAGCTGCTCGCGAAGATCCTCAGAGTCATCTCTGGGGGATTACCAAGTTTGTCGACATTTTCAAGTCAAGATCTGGAGGATGGAGCCCTGTGATTCAGTTGAAATCCCAGCGCTAGTTGAAGCAACTTCTGCAGCCTTCGTAAAAGGTCGAAGAATTATTGACGGTTCGACAAAAGTGGTGCCAAAGCAGGAACCCAAGCAAGAACCCAAGCAGGAATCCAAGCAGGAAACTTCGAAGAAAGCTGGCCACTCTGATACCAAGCATGGAAAAGGGAAGCAGTGGTCCAAGGGGTCCGGTGGCAACAAGAGGCGCAACAATGAAGACAAGCAAGCTAGAAAGTCGAACTCTGATGGTCAAAACAGAGTTGCTGCCTTGAAAGCTACCGAATACCTTGAGGTGGCTCGCGACGATGTTGAAACTCTTTGCTCTGTTGCTCGGGCTATCCAAGACATATTTGATAATGACGGCGGAAGCAGTGATTATTCGCCAGTTGCTTTTCTTCCACCTGCCAACCAAATCGCCTCTGTGGGTGAAACAAATCTTCCAAATGTTCTCGATTCTGGAAATGCTACTGGTCACCTTATCTCAGACAACAGCTACTTTGTGTCGTATGAGAAATACAGCAGCCCCAAAACTATCAGCTCCTATGGTGGTTCCGACATCGTGTTAGAAGGGGAAGGTAAAATTGCTGTTGTATTAAAAGGTGACGGTGGCACCAATATTTGCCATATTGCTGACGCACTTTATTTTCCTGCTGGGTCTAGCAATTTGTTTTCTGATTCTGTCTGGCGCACGCACGATGTTTCTTTTCATACGGTCCCAAGTGGGGATTGTCTGGCCTATTTTGGTGAGGAAAAGGTTGGTAGGGTTGGCGGTGCCAGAGATGCCAAGTCTCACATTTGTGCCAACATTGTTCCGGTAAAGTTTACTAGGAATATCGTACCTCCAACTGGATCTTTCAAGTTCTCAGGAAATTCAATTGACTGGGATCAGATTTGCAGACAAGGACCAGAAGCTATGAGGAAGGTTGATAAATCAGCCTTCGCGGTTGGAAAGGGACTACCTGTCCTTTCACAGTCTCTCAAATTTATTGCAAAGGAGGCCGTGTTGAATTCGCAGGCACTTGACTGTCATGTTCGTTTTGCTCATTGCTCTTTGACTTCGGTGAAACATTTAGCCAAGCTTGCTGATCCTCCCTTTGAGGTGACCAAGCGTGACGAAGAATTGATCAAGGACTGTGTCATATGTGGCACGTCAAGAAGCATTAAGAGGTTCACTTCTCCGGATAAGCATATAGCTTCTGAATCCACGGCTCCGTTAGCCCAGATTCATGCTGATCTCGTCGGTCCCATAGGTCCTGCCTCTTCAGGGGCCAGGTACATGCTGAATATCATTGATGCATTTTCTGGTTACATCTATGCTTTTGCTCTGGAATCTAAGGATGAAGCTCCTGGGAAACTTATCCAGTTCTTTAAGCAGTTTGTGCCCAAAGCTGCTCGCCGTGCTGTTGACGGCAAGGCCACCAAGCTTATTACTGACAATGGTGGTGAATTTATCTCTGGGACACTTGGAAAATTTTTAGCAGACTGGGGCGTCATTCATATTTTAACTGCTCCTGATGAACACCAACAAAATGGGAAAATTGAGCGTGCCCACCGCACACTGCGTGAGATATCTACTAGAGCCTTGATGCAGTCGACACTCTGGGCCAATATCTACTGGGACTCTGCCTGGCTCTACGCTGTGCAGGTATATAATTTCTCCATAGTTAATAAAGCCGGTATCTCACCTTATGAAGCCTTTACGGGCAGAAAACCACCTATAGCACTAGTGCACACATTTGGCTGCCTAGTTTTTGTCATTAAATCTGAGTCTCAGAAACTCAAAGGGACCCTTCAGCCTCGGGGCGAGCCTGCTCTGTATTTGGGTCCCGACCCGTTAAATCCTAAGAATTTTCTATGCATTACGAGGAACAAGCGCATTCGGCGCTGTGTACACGGCAACTTTCGTGACCATGTCTTGCCTGGCGTTAAATTTTTTGGCGAAAAGCCAATTTACGAGGGTGACATTCTCATTGACTACAGTGAGGTTGGAAATCGTGACCCTGACTACAGTGACTCTTCCACTGATGAATCAGAAAGTGAAGATGAATCTGACTCTGACGACTACTCTCCCACTTCACTCTCTGGTGGTGGTGGTGGTGGTAACTTTGGCTGGACCTATGTGGGCTCTGAGGAAAGGAGCCACAGATCCAGCAGATTGGAGGACCAGGATTCTACTTCTACACCACCGACACCTATAACTGAAAACTCTTTTCAACCGTTGGAAGATGTTGATGTGGAGCTGGTTGCAGATGAGTCAATTAGTGTTGGTGACGACAAAGATACACTTCAGTCTGAGGACCATATATTGCTCGAAGATTCTACTGTTGATGATGGTGATTTGAGATCGGTGAACTCCAACGTAGCTGGTCGCCCTGGTTCCGAAGATACTGACGAAGATTTTTCTCACGAAAATTCATTTTCTGAACATATGGTAAAGCTCCAGAAAGCCTTTGCTCCAGGAACTCAGTCGCCCTCAGTGGTGGCTCATCAAACAAGTCCGGTGACTCTTCCCAAACAACTACACATTTTGGATGAGGATGACAGTGTGGATCTTGCGCTGTCTGGAACTGCTGAACTTACCCGCGAGGCTTCAGCTGTTGAAACCGCTAGCCAATCTGGTGATGACAATCAGGATGCGGTTGACTCAGAAACCAATGATGAAGACATGGATGGGTCTGTGGAACATATACTGGGTTTCGACGAATTGGAAGACTCATCAGATTCTGAATTTTCGTCTAGCGACGTTGTCATGGATTCCTCTACTAAGTTGGAGGAAGCTCCTGCGAGAGATGTCGGGGTGCCGCAAGGTTTAGGTGACACTCAAGGTACTGCTACAAGCACAAATAATCCTGCCAGCAATCAACTGGTTTTGGCGGCGGCGGAACTTGTACGGGCCACCACCGAGCTAGTAGAAACTACGACGTCTGCAAATCGGTCTGCCAGAATGGCTGAGGCGGGCGGTAGTAGGAAGAGGCATCTAAATTTAGCGAGATTAAAATCTGCGCTGGAACGTGCTGGTCAGCCAGAAAATCGTCGTTTACATGCCGGTAGGCGGAGCCAAGTGGCTGGCTCCTCAGGTATACGGCAGGAGCTACCGGAGCTACCCCCAGCGCCCTCCTCTGAGAGGCTGTTGCTGGGAGCTGGTGGTTCTGATACTGTTACTACTGCTGCATCTGGAAGTGGCAGTGAACTGAGAGACACTGCTGAGATTGATCGCCCACGCTTACCGCCTGCACCATCTACTCAGAGGCTCCTGCTAGAGTATGGGCGAGCAGGGGATGCTACAAGCTTTGGGGACAATACAAGCGACGTGCGGCACAGCTCCGTGCAACAAAATCGACATATGCCACTTCCGGCTCCACCCTCGAGACGGTTGTTGTTGGCAGCTCCTCCTCCGTCTTCTTCTGAACATGATTCGCAAACTGCTGGGCAAGTAGTTGTTCGACAAACAAGCCAACACTCAGCTCCGGCAGAAGCCCAACAGCCTCTTGCTAATACTGGAAGAATTACTAGGTCTGCTGCGGGTACTGCGGGTGCTGCGGGTGCTGCGGGTGCTGCGAGAGTGCCTGCTCCGTCGTCCAGACACCGTCATCGAGAAGCCTCTCGGGACACAGTTGTTGTTAACAAAAGATTAGCTGATTTGATTGAGCAAAATGGCTATTATGTTCCTAACAGTGCACTTCAGCGGCTGGCGCGAAAAGAAAATTCTTCATTAATTCTAAATCGCACAAATCTAATTACCCGGCCTACTGATAACCTTCCACTAGTAAGTGGCGCGGCTTTGCAAAATAAAATTTTCTCCACCACCACGAAATCTAAAAAATTTTTCTTCGGCTACTAATTTATCACAGAAAGTAGTCTCAGAAAATTCGACTTCAAACTCCTCACCAAGATTGGAAAATGAAGCCTCAAATGGTTCTCCCACAACACCCTCTACCTCTGCTTCTTTGTCCTCGGAATCATCTGCACATTCGGAGCCAGTGGTTACATCACCAACCTCCTCTGCTGTGACGTCTCCCACATTAGAAAGTTCTTCTTCTCGTCGTGATCACCAAACCACTCCTCCCTCGTCATCGAATCGCATGCTGTCGATAGCACAACGCAATATCTTACGCAGTGCAGCTGAGGCCATCTCAAGAATCGACTTAGGAGCTTTGAGAAATCTGCGAAAAAAAATCGCTCTACAAGCCCAACCACTACAGCATCGGGCTTACTTTGGGGCTCTCGCTCTTCCGACCGGCACAGTGACAAACTGAAACTCTCGAACTCTGAGTCAGCTTTGGACTCGGAATCTAGGTCACTGCTGCATGGTCTGCCAGCTCGTGAGGGTTCAACACTGAGAGCCCCACACGGCCACCTCCAGGGTACACCGAATCTTAGATTCAACCCCACTCCCGATGCGGTTCCCTTTCTTTCTCACACTCACTCGGCAACACACAATGTCCCTGCTACGTCAGCATCAGTAGATGAGGACTCAGTCGTTAGCACTGACTCGCAGTCCCACTCTCCCGCCTCCACAACCGAAGCTGATGTTGAGGCTACAAGCGATGAAATCTCAATTGCAGCACCCTACAATTCTGACTCTCAGGGCTCATCAGAACACTTAGCTGACGGCATTGACTTCTTACATGAAACTTTTGTTTCTTCGCCTGCTGATGATGAAATTATTTTGTTGATGAATCGGCAAGCCCATCAGGAGATCCGTCTGCCGGGGCTGTCGACGATGTCATTGGCATTGGCTGCATCTACTCGAACTCTGAAGAACCAACTGTGAAAGCCCGCATGGCGTCTGGAAGACTTGACACACTCAGCGCTATTAACATTAAGCTTCCAATTTTGAGGAATGACATCAAAGTGTTAGAATCTAGCAAACCAGGTCTCTGCTTTACGGCTCCTGATGTGGAGAATGTTAGAGCTCTTATCAGCGACAGAGATTGGGCAGATCTTAAGGACCGTCCTGCCTTCATTCGATTTCCGAATGTGGGAGTGGCGCTGCTCGACCCTGGCAAGAAGCTAAAAAGGGACCCACGGTCACTTGCGGAAGCCAACAACAGAGAAGATAAGCGCTTCTGGTTCGATGCGGCCTATTCGGAATTTGCTGCCATTGATGGCAATCATGTATACCAAGTTGTGCCCCTCCCGGCGGGTCGCAAAGCACTTGGCACCAAATGGGTGCTGAAGAAGAAACTCAACACGGATGGTTCAATTGACAAGTACAAGGCTCGTCTTGTTGTTCAGGGGTTTCGTCAAAAGTTTGGTGTTGACTATGTTGACACCTTTGCACCGGTAATGAGATTCAGCACTGTTCGTCTCATTTTCGCCCTAAGTGCGGCGAAGAACTGCGAAATGCACCACGTCGATGTTAAAAATGCTTTCTTGAATGGAGATCTAGAAGAAGACATCTATGTCAAGCCACCAACAGGAATTGACCATAATACCCCTCCTGGCATGGTCTGGAAGCTGAATAAAGCTTATATGGACTGAAGCAAGCCCCTCTGTGTTGGAACAAGAAGCTTGTTGACAAGTTGGAAGCTCTAGGTTACAAAGCTGCCAAGAAAGAACCCTGTCTCTTTTACAAGATTAATGGCAAAGACTTCAGTATTATAGGTCTTTATGTTGACGACATCTTAACGGCGTCAAACGTACCGGGAGAATTCGAGCGGTTTTTCAAGGGCCTATCTGGTTACTTTGCCATCAAAGATGAAGGTGGTGTTAACAAATTCTTGGGAATCAGAGTCCAAGACTCCGACAGGACGATATCTCTGGATCTGGAACACTATATTGCTGACATGATTGAGGTTTTCAAATTGGGTGATCAAACAGCTAAGTCGATACCGTTGCCCAAGAAACATGGCCTTGATTTCCCACAGGGCCTCGATGCTCGTCCAGCTAACCAATCGCTATATCGCAGCATTCTTGGCAAGCTACAGTTTGCTGCTCAGACGGCTCGTCCAGACATTGCCTATGCTACAGGCAAGCTTGCTCAGTATTCGAGTGACCCTAGAGCCATTCATATGGATAGAGCTTATCATGTTCTGAGCTACCTCAAAGGCACTAAGGACCTGGCAATTGTCTATCACAAAAATGTACCAGGCGCCTCTCCGCGGCTTCTGAGAGGCTGGTCAGATGCCGATTGGGCAAACGATCCTGACAGGAAGTCTATCTCAGGCTTTGCATTCTCCCACGGTCCTTCAACCTTCTCTTGGAAGTCGGCCAAACAGAAGCTGACAGCAACTTCCACAACCGAGGCTGAGCTGATTGCCGCTTTTTCTGCCACGTGTGAGGCAGTTTACTTCCGAGATCTTTTGGAAGAACTTGGTGAATCTCAACCAACGACTGTCATCATGGAGGACAACAAAGGTGTCCTGGATCTCATGAAGGACAGCAAACATCACGAGCGGACTAAACATATTGATACCAAGTACATGCGCACCAGAGACCATGTCAAAGCCGGCGATACCCGTCTTGAAGCTGTTGCTTCAGCAGATAATGTGGCAGACATTTTTACCAAAGCTCTGGCTAAGCCGCAGTTTTTATATTTGAGGAATCTTCTGGGTATGAGTACCCGTCCTCAAGTTGAGGGGGGAAATGGACTTGATGCAGTGCTCGTCTCCTCAAATAATACCTCCATCGTTACGCCGCAGTCATTTTCGAAGACTCGACGACGCAAAGATCAAGAGATTGAATCTTGATAACGGGCTATTGTTGCAGGGGGGCTGTTGGAATATATATCATGGTACTATCGTGTATTTCAACATTATCCCATAATATTTTTTTTTCCCCAATTACACTCTTTACATTGTTACATTATTCACTAGCAACTACTAGCCCATTACCATTGGAGTTACAATAAATTGTTACAATCAAGACTTTATTGCTAAAGAAAATTTTTCAAGATGCTCTTTTTAAATTTTCTTCATTACAGAAACCTTTCTTGTTTTCTTTCTCTTCTTTTTCTCGCTACTCTAAATTTACGCAAAACTGTTTTATTAAATACTCTTTCAGCTTTCAGCTTATCAATCGTATTTACTTATTAACTCTTGCTTTTAGGTATGATAGCGAACTTTTATTATTTTATTATTTTATTATTTTATTATTTTATTATTTTATTATTTTATTATTTTATTATTTTATTATTTTTATCATTTTATATAATTCTTATATATACTCTAAATTTACGCAAAACTGTTTTTATTAAATACTCTTTCAGCTTTCAGCTTATCAATCGTATTTACTTATTAACTCTTGCTTTTAGTCTTCTCCGCTATGTCTAATCACGGAAACACTACAGGAGTCAATGAAGGACCCTCATCCTTCGAGTCAGCCAGCACTGGAAGTTCTGTTGCCCACTCAACATCTGAGACCCATTCAAAGAACAACGCCAGCTCTTATGAGACATTCGCCGATCTCCCTGTTCATCGTCAAATTGATCTCGCTGACCGTTCTGGATTTACCGTTAGACAATTAACCATTGCCAACATACCAGTTTGTTCCGAAGGATGTGAAGCTGAATTAAAAGTCTTAGCAGACTTGACAGCTTACATTAGAAACTCAAACTTCAAAGCTAGTCCTCCCCCATCTCAAAATCGTCGAGCTACTGCTGGTGGTTGTCGGTTCATTCAAGACCTTAACCATATTTCTGCTGTTGAAAATGGCAAAACTCGAGTCCACGCCATTGCCATGGGTGACTTGTACTTTTGTCGTTTCCGAGTTGTTTTGCCTTCCAAGCCAGTCCATGAGGTGTTTGCTGTTGAGTCGTCTGCCAATCTTTGGCACAAGCGACTTGGTCACGCCAGTGTGGACGTTCTCAAGAAATTATCTAAGTCACTTTCTGTCAAGCCTACTCATTTTGAGATTGTGGATAGTCATAAGTGTGACGCTTGCTTGGGTGGCAAAGCCACAGCATTGCCATTTAATGGTACCACAGAAAAAGCTAGTCGTCCTTTGGAGTTATTTGTTTCTGATTTAAGCGGTCCTCATGTCGCTACCCCTGTGGGTCATCGTTATGTCTTAACCATTATGGATTATTATTCCAGGTACTCTTATGTGGAGTTGTTGGTTAGGAAAAGTGATGCAAGTCTTGCCATTCGTAACTTTATTGCTAGGTGTGAATCTTATTTTTCTGGTGATTCTGCTGGTGATCGAGTTGCATATTTTCATTCTGATAATGGCGGCGAATACATTTCCAAAGACCTGGAGCAGTTCTTTGTGTCTAAGGGTATCAAGCATACTTATACAGTTCCTCATACTCCTCAACAAAATGGTGTTGCTGAGCGATTGAATCGCACATTATTTGAGAAAGCCAAGTCTATGCTTTTATATGCTCATGCTCCTGAATACTTATGGGGTGAAGCTGTCAAGTCTGCTAATTATATTAGGAACCGTCTTCCTAGTCGTACGACTGGTGGTGTTGCACCTCTTCAACTTTGGACTGGTAAACCTCCTAGTTATCACCATATGAAAGTATTTGGTTGTCAAGCTACAGTTGTTCTTCCTGGTGCTAAAAGAGAATCTAAGTTAAGTTCAAATACTGAAGCTGGTGTTTTTGTTGGGTATTCTTTGGATCGTACAGCTTATCGAGTTCTTCTTGATTCAAGCATTGTTGAAGCCAGGAGTGTTTACTTTGATGAGTCCAAGTTTCCATTTATGAAAAGTGATAAGGACTTGTCTATTAATGGCACTGGTGTTGGGTTTAGTGTTGGTTCTGGTTCAGGGTCCATGTCAGGACCTTGTTTTGATTCTAAGGGGACTGGTTTAGGATCTAATGTTAGGGTTAATTCTATTGCTAGTTCTGATTCAAGTTCTGGTTCTAGTTTTGGGTCTCATAGATCTTTACCAGCATCCTCATCTGGTTCTGGTTCTGGTTCTATTTGTGCTTTACCGTCTCCGTCTCCGTCTTCTTCTCCGTCTCATTCTCCGTCGCCTTCTTCTTCTTCTTCTATTATTGTTCATAAGCCTCGTTCTGTTCGTCGCATTTTGTCTACACCTTCTGCTCCTCTTGAGTCTCCTACTCTTCCTTCTATTGCTTCAGTTCCATCTCTTCCTAGTTCTCCTATTCTTCCACCTTCAGATCATGATGTCTCTATCTCTCCTGACTCAAGTCCAATTGTTTCTTCTTCGGAATATATTCCTTCACAATTAGACTTATCTGAAGCTGGTCCATCTATTAATGAATCTGATATTTCAGGTGATTCTGGGATCTCGCAACGAGGGGGTGATATTGGGTTTCAACCGTCTATCATTGCTTCGTCTCCCACTCCACCACCTTTTGTTGAGTTGGAAGTAGTGCCACTTAGTCAAGAATCTCCTTCGTCTGATCTTGTTAATTCTCTTGACCAAGCTGGTGTTAGTGTTGTCACTAAGGATGATACTCAAGCTGTTTTGCCTAAATCTCGATCTCGTGTTGTTGCTGTTCGTTTACCTTCTATAACTCCTGCCAAACGTCCGAGTTCTGATGACATTGTTTCACCTCCTTCTAAACATCTTTGTGAAAATTCTTTGAAACAATCTCCAGTGTCTGCAACACCTGCAAAACGTCCAGCTGAAGAAGAGTGTATTTCTTATCGTCGTCTCAAATCTCTTCGTTTTGAGTATGATGATGTGGCTTTACTTGTTTTTACAGATCCTAGTAGTTTTGAAGAAGCTATGTCTAGTGAAGAAGCTGAGTTTTGGCTTGAAGCCTGTGTTATTGAAATGTCGTCTCTTAAACGCAATGGTACTTGGGAATTGGTTGATCTCCCACCTGGTCGCAAGGCTATCAATAGCAAATGGGTATTTAAAGTTAAGCGCAAAGCTGACGGTTCAATTGAACGTTACAAAGCTCGTCTCGTGTGTATTGGATTTTCGCAAGTTGAAGGTATTGATTATACTGAAACTTTTTGCTCCCGTTGTTCGTTACGAGACTGTGAGGATTGTTCTTGCTATTGCTGCTCAGTTTGGGTTCCAGGTTCATCATATGGATGTCGAGACTGCATTTCTTAATGGTGATCTCAAAGAAGATATTTATATGAGACAACCTAAAGGCTTTGTTGTCAAAGGTCAGGAATCTAAAGTGTGTCATTTGAAGAAGTCTTTATATGGTTTTAAAGCAAGCTCCTTTGTGTTGGAATGAGAAGATTCATGGTGCTCTTGTCAAACTTGGGTTTATTCGTAATGAAAGTGACTACGGTGTGTATACCAAAGGATCTGGGTCTACCATGGTTATTATCGCACTGTATGTTGATGATTTACTTATTTCTGGCAATTCTTCTGAAGTCATTGCCAAAACCAAGTCTTCTTTGTCATCTATGTTTAAGATGAAAGACTTGGGCCCAGTCGAGCAGTTCCTTGGCATGAGAGTTAAGCAGTCACCTTACCATATTACTGTGGATGTTTCGCGTTATATTTTTGATATGTTGGAGGAGTTTGGTATGCAGAATTGTTCAAGTGTCAAGACTCCTTTACCCACTCGTGATCTTTCTGATTTTTCCGAGTCTGACTCTGCTACCGATGCCTCCATGTATCGCAGTATTATTGGTAAGCTGATTTATGCTGCTAATTGTGCTCGTCCTGATCTTGCTGTTGCTGTTAGCTTTCTTTGTCGATATATGCAGAGTCCTAAGTCTATTCATATGGAAGCTGCTAAGCATACTCTTCGTTATCTTTAAGGGTACTGCTGAACTTGGTCTTGAATATCGAGCTCAGAAAGTCTACAAGCTTGTTGGCTATAGTGATGCCGACTATGCACAGGACAAGCAGGACCGTAAGTCATTTACTGGGTATGTTTTCATTCTGTCTGGTGGTCCCATTACTTGGGCTTGTCGAAAGCAAGTTAGTCCTGCATCGTCCAGCGTCGAGTCTGAGTACATGTCATTGTCTGATGCGTCTAAGGAATGCTTCTGGATTAATCAGTTGTTGTCCCTTTGCAAGATTCCTGTTCCGTTGCCAGTGACTATGTTTGAGGACAATCAGGGATGTATTGCATTGGCTCAGAACCCAGTGTTTCATCGTCGCACCAAGCATATTGATGTTCGATATCATGTTGTGCGTCACTATATTCGCAGTGGAGTGATTCATCTGGAGTATCTTGATACTCAAGTGATGTTGGCAGATATGTTCACTAAGAATCTTGGTCGTGTGAAGTTTGAGACATTAAGGGGACTACTTGGTATGAAGGCAGTAGGTGATTCTGCGACAAGGGGAGGTGTTGAGCATGCAATGTTGTCGCAGACTAGTGCAGTTGATAATGCACGTGAGTTTGGGTGGGAAACTATGGTTGACAATCTATGTTTATTTTAGTTTTAGCCGCATTAGGTTTAAGCCCTTATGTGACTGTGGTTACCCTCCTTAATTTGTTACAAAGTTGAAGTGTAATACAAACCCACTCAACTTTGGGACAAACCCAAATGAAAAATTTTCACCACTGCAAATTTTTCTTTCCCTTGGGTATATAAGGAAAGTTTCTTCCCCAACTTTTATAATTTTTCTTTTCCTTTTTCTTTCTTCTTATATAACTGTTTTATCTTATATATTTCAATATATACTTTTCTTGGATAATATTTTCTATTATTATCATGACTTCCCGTGTCACAGTTCAACATATGGGCCGCACTTCGGCTTATATTAATCTTACTTCCTCTGAAAAACTCACTCCTCTCAACTATCATGTCTGGGCTACTAAGATCCTTTTGGGTCTTCGTGCTATGAATAATGGTGTCCACCTTTATGTCGAAGCTGGTACTGTCAATCCAGCTGCTAATGAATCCCTCGAAGACCTCACCGCCTCGCTTGATACCGTCGTCCATGATGTCATCCTCAACAACATTTCTCCTGAGTTGATCGAACATGTTAATGATGTGGCCATTAGAGGCCGTGACCTCTGGCTTTATCTTCATCAGGAGTATAGTCAACTTCAACCCGCCGATGTCATCTCACTTATGAAATCCCTCTATGCTGGCAATATTGATGTTGGTCCAAAGTTTGTTTCTTCTGTTCGTTCTTATGTTGCTACATGGCGTTCCATCTACCAATCATTGTCGCCTGATTCGGTTGTGGCCTTCAACGCTTTGGCCTCAATGGGTCCCAATTGTGAGCGCTTCATCCAGTACGCCTTGGAGCACCGCTTTGATAGTAACAACAATACTGACAACCTTGATATCAACAACTTCATCCGGAACACTGATAAATGGGCCAAGTTGTTGAAGATTACTGGACCTCCAGCTACTCTTTCGACTGAAGCGTTCGTTGCTTCATCAAAGAAGTACAATAACAAATCTAAGGGTGATGGTATTAAATGTTTCCGTTGTAAGAGGCGTGGTCATACTTCCAACAATTGTCATGTCTCTTGGGAAGAGGTTCAGGCTGCTCGCCAAGATAATAAGGATGACAAGGAATCTAAGGAGGCTAAAACCTCAAGAGGTTGGTTTGCTGAGACTATTGATGAATTTTCTGAGATAGTTGATGATGATCCATTTGTGAGTTCCGCTTTTGTGTCCGAGACATCTGTTGTTTCTGAAAAGTTTGGTAACAGTTGCTCCGAGTCGTTTGATGATTTGGAATCCGAACTTTTTGATTCTTCTGAGCCGTGTGTCGGCGATGAAGATTGTTTTGTTGGTCAAGTTTCTGAGTATTGTTCAAACTCAGGACTTGATATTGATTCAGTTGGTTCCACTGATGATTCTTGTTTTAATTCTGAACCGTATGTCGGTTCTACTGTTGTTTGTTTGGAGTCTGAACCGTGTGTCAGTTCAGCTCCTATTTGTTTTGATTCTGAATCGTTGGTCGATTCGGATATTGTTCCTTTTGATTCTGAACCGTTGGTCGGTTCTTCTTTTATTTCTTGTTCTGATTCTAAACCGTTGGTCGGTTCTGATGATGATATTGTCTTACCTTCTTTTGATTTTTTGGTGGATTCAATTACTGAACCTTCTCCACCTAATGTTAAACCTATTGTTACACCAAAATCCCGTTTTTCTCCATTCTTTTACTTATCTTTTGTTACCATCATGTTGTTTTCCTTGATTTTAATTGTCGTCTGGCATCCTTCTTCAATCTTGGATTTAAGTCATTCAGTCCATCACGTTTTTGTTGCTGAATCTACTACTTCTGCTGAGGCCAACTTAGTTGTTGGGTCTGATTCTTTTGACTTTATCCATGATACCGGTGCTACCAGTCACATTTGCAATAACATCTCATATTTTTCTTCTCTTCGTCCCACTTCGGCTACCATTCGTGGTCTTGGTTCTGCTACTGCTGAGGGGGTTGGCGACATTGTCGTTGATCTTCTTGGTAAAGATGACCAGCCTTGTGACCGCGTTGTTCTTCGAGATGTTTTATATGTTCCTAAGATTCCTCGCAATTTATTTGCTGCTCGTCGAGCTACTGCTGGTGGTTGTCGGTTCATTCAAGACCTTAACCATATTTCTGCTGTTGAAAATGGCAAAACTCGAGTCCACGCCATTGCCATGGGTGACTTGTACTTTTGTCGTTTCCGAGTTGTTTTGCCTTCCAAGCCTGTCCATGAGGTGTTTGCTGTTGAGTCGTCTGCCAATCTTTGGCACAAGCGACTTGGTCACGCCAGTGTGGACGTTCTCAAGAAATTATCTAAGTCACTTTCTGTCAAGCCTACTCATTTTGAGGTTGTGGATAGTCATAAGTGTGACGCTTGTTTGGGTGGCAAAGCCACAGCATTGCCATTTAATGGTACCACAGAAAAAGCTAGTCGTCCTTTGGAGTTATTTGTTTCTGATTTAAGCGGTCCTCATGTCGCTACCCCTGTGGGTCATCGTTATGTCTTAACCATTATGGATTATTATTCCAGGTACTCTTATGTGGAGTTGTTGGTTAGGAAAAGTGATGCAAGTCTTGCCATTCGTAACTTTATTGCTAGGTGTGAATCTTATTTTTCTGGTGATTCTGCTGGTGATCGAGTTGCATATTTTCATTCTGATAATGGCGGCGAATACATTTCCAAAGACCTGGAGCAGTTCTTTGTGTCTAAGGGTATCAAGCATACTTATACAGTTCCTCATACTCCTCAGCAAAATGGTGTTGCTGAGCGATTGAATCGCACATTATTTGAAAAGCCAAGTCTATGCTTTTATATGCTCATGCTCCTGAGTATTTATGGGGTGAAGCTGTCAAGTCTGCTAATTATATTAGGAACCGTCTTCCTAGTCGTACCACTGGTGGTGTTGCACCTCTTCAACTTTGGACGGGTAAACCTCCTAGTTATCACCATATGAAAGTATTTGGTTGTCAAGCTACAGTTGTTCTTCCTGGTGCTAAAAGAGAATCTAAGTTAAGTTCAAATACTGAAGCTGGTGTTTTGTTGGGTATTCTTTGGATCGTACAGCTTATCGAGTTCTTCTTGATTCAAGCATTGTTGAAGCCAGGAGTGTTTACTTTGATGAGTCCAAGTTTCCATTTATGAAAAGTGATAAGGACTTGTCTATTAATGGTACTGGTGTTGGGTTTAGTGTTGGGTCTAGTATTGGTTCTGGTTCAGGGTCCATGTCAGGACCTTGTTTTGATTCTAAGGGGACTGGTTTAGGATCTAATGTTAGGGTTAATTCTATTGCTAGTTCTGATTCAAGTTCTGGTTCTAGTTTTGGGTCTCATAGATCTTTACCAGCATCCTCATCTGGTTCTGGTTCTGGTTCTATTTGTGCTTTACCGTCTCCGTCTTCTTCTCCGTCTCATTCTCCGTCGCTTTCTTCTTCTTCTTCTTCTATTATCGTTCATAAGCCTCGTTCTGTTCGTCGCATTTTGTCTACACCTTCTGCTCCTCTTGAGTCTCCTACTCTTCCTTCTATTCCTTCTGTTCCATCTCTTCCTAGTTCTCCTATTCTTCCACCTTCAGATCATGATGTCTCTATATCTTCTGACTCTAGTCCTATTGTTTCTTCTTCGGAATATATTCCTTCACAATTAGACTTATCTGAAGCTGGTCCATCTATTAATGAATCTGATATTTCTGGTGATTCTGGGATCTCGCAACGAGGGGGTGATATTGGGTTTCAACCGTCTATCATTGCTTCGTCTCCCATTCCACCACCTTCTGTTGAATTGGAAGTAGTGCCACTTAGTCAAGAATCTCCTTCGCCTGATCTTGTTAATTCTCTTGACCAAGCTGGTGTTAGTGTTGTCACTAAGGATGATACTCAAGCTGTTTTGCCTAAATCTCGATCTCGTGTTGTTGCTGTTCGTTTACCTTCTATAACTCCTGCCAAACGCCCGAGTTCTGATGACATTGTTTCACCTCCTTCTAAACACCTTTGTGAAAATTCTTTGAAACAATCTCCAGTGTCTGCAACACCTGCAAAACGTCCAGCTGAAGAAGAGTGTATTTCTTATCGTCGTCTCAAATCTCTCCGCTTTGAGTATGATGATGTGGCTTTACTTGTTTTACAGATCCTAGTAGTTTTGAAGAAGCTATGTCTAGTGAAGAAGCTGAGTTTTGGCTTGAAGCCTGTGTTATTGAAATGTCGTCTCTTAAACGCAATGGTACTTGGGAATTGGTTGATCTCCCACCTGGTCGCAAGGCTATCAATAGCAAATGGGTGTTTAAAGTTAAGCGCAAAGCTGACGGTTCAATTGAACGTTACAAAGCTCGTCTCGTGTGTATTGGATTTTCGCAAGTTGAAGGTATTGATTATACTGAAACTTTTGCTCCCGTTGTTCGTTACGAGACTGTGAGGATTGTTCTTGCTATTGCTGCTCAGTTTGGGTTCCAGGTTCATCATATGGATGTCGAGACTGCATTTCTTAATGGTGATCTCAAAGAAGATATTTATATGAGACAACCTAAAGGCTTTGTTGTCAAAGGTCAGGAATCTAAAGTGTGTCATTTGAAGAAGTCTTTATATGGTTTAAAGCAAGCTCCTTTGTGTTGGAATGAGAAGATTCATGGTGCTCTTGTCAAACTTGGGTTTATTCGTAATGAAAGTGACTACGGTGTGTATACCAAAGGATCTGGGTCTACCATGGTTATTATTGCACTGTATGTTGATGATTTACTTATTTCTGGCAATTCTTCTGAGGTCATTGCCAAAACCAAGTCTTCTTTGTCATCTATGTTTAAGATGAAAGACTTGGGCCCAGTCGAGCAGTTCCTTGGCATGAGAGTTAAGCAGTCACCGTACCATATTACTGTGGATGTTTCACGTTATATTTTTGATATGTTGGAAGAGTTTGGTATGCAGAACTGTTCAAGTGTCAAGACTCCTTTACCCACTCGTGATCTTTCTGATTTTTCCGAGTCTGACTCTGCTACCGATGCCTCCATGTATCGCAGTATTATTGGTAAGCTGATTTATGCTGCTAATTGTGCTCGTCCTGATCTTGCTGTTGCTGTTAGCTTTCTTTGTCGATATATGCAGAGTCCGAAGTCTATTCATATGGAAGCTGCTAAGCATACTCTTCGTTATCTTAAGGGTACTGCTGAACTTGGTCTTGAATATCGAGCTCAGAAAGTCTACAAGCTTGTTGGCTATAGTGATGCCGATTATGCACAGGACAAACAGGACCGTAAGTCCTTTACTGGGTATGTTTTTATTCTGTCTGGTGGTCCCATTACTTGGGCTTGTCGAAAGCAAGTTAGTCCTGCATCGTCCAGCGTCGAGTCTGAGTATATGTCATTGTCTGATGCGTCTAAGGAATGCTTCTGGATTAATCAGTTGTTGTCCCTTTGCAAGATTCCTGTTCCGTTGCCAGTGACTATGTTTGAGGACAATCAGGGATGTATTGCATTGGCTCAGAACCCAGTGTTTCATCGTCGCACCAAGCATATTGATGTTCGTTATCATGTTGTGCGTCACTATATTCGCAGTGGAGTGATTCATCTGGAGTATCTTGATACTCAAGTGATGTTGGCAGATATGTTCACTAAGAATCTTGGTCGTGTGAAGTTTGAGACATTGAGGGGACTACTTGGTATGAAGGCAGTAGGTGATTCTGCGACAAGGGGAGGTGTTGAGCATGCAATGTTGTCGCAGACTAGTGCAGTTGATAATGCACGTGAGTTTGGGTGGGAAACTATGGTTGACAATCTATGTTTATTTTAGTTTTAGCCGCATTAGGTTTAAGCCCTTATATGACTGTGGTTACCCTCCTTAATTTGTTACAAAGTTGAAGTGTAATACAAACCCACTCAACTTTGGGACAAACCCAAATGAAAAATTTTCACCACTGCAAATTTTTCTTTCCCTTGGGTATATAAGGAAAGTTTCTTCCCCAACTTTTATAATTTTTCTTTTCCTTTTTCTTTCTTCTTATATAACTGTTTTATCTTATATATTTCAATATATACTTTTCTTGGATAATATTTTCTATTATTATCATGACTTCCCGTGTCACAGTTCAACAAACGTCTGGGGGAAACGAATAAGGTAGAGAAAAGTAAGGGAGGTCAAAAAGAGGTGATTTTAATTTAAATCCAATATGAGTTGATTTTTTCATTTGGTTATTAGGATCCTGAAGATCATATATCTCTTGCTGAATCGCCATCAAAGTGTCGGGTACTTTTCCAGTTTTTTATTAAAATATGGTAAAACTTCAGACTCATAATAGCTATTAGTTAAATCCATTTTTTTTCTTTGATCATAAAAACCTTTTTTTTTTTTTGGTTATCAATTCCGAAATGCTAAGATCATCAAAATCATCGGAACAGTGAATGAAGCTCAGCAAACTTCTAGTAAACTTTCCTTCTTTATAAAATAATGGTGACTTGAAGATATTACAGCGGACACAACAACGCAAGTTAGCAGCATACCTTCCACCTAGCAACTCAGAAACAGCGGCCATGTCTCCAATTGTATAAAGCCAATGAACTCGCACTGTAATTTCCTCCTTGTTAAAAGCGTCGTAAACTTTAAAGCCAAATTTAGACAATGAAGTAAATTCATCAACAAGAGGCTGAAAAACACCACATGCCGTTACATCGAACTCATCCTCGTTAACATTTTCGTCTCCATCTTCAGTATTGAAAAATTCCCCAGGATTAAAATTGTCGTCAGAATATTCGGAGTTGTTTTGTTTCTTTATCGGTTTGTTTGATGGTGCATGAGATCTTACTTTAGGATAAATGTAAATTGGATGTACATTTTCTTTTGATTTCATTTCTAGAGAATTCTCTGCAAGATTAAACCCTCCAGTTGCATTGTATCCCAAATGAGTCGACGCTGAGACTGAAATTGCGTCCATGACAATAACGAATGGGATGTCAATAACCTTCTTCTTTTTCCTAGAGTTTTCCAAATCAAACAGACCATCATTCAGCATATATTGTAAATGTTCTGGTGTTCTGTCTATCTTCTGGGCTCGTAAATTTTCAATATATCGATAAACATTAAGCCATTCCACCTCTGCAATTTTTTATTATTAAATTTTTCACGGTAAAGCTCTCTGATTGATAATAATATTGCCTGAACGTTAGGATTGTAGGGCGTTTTGCAAGCAGCACAAGTAGAGATCTTATTTTGGGAGGTTTGAACAATACATGTGCATCCTTGAGAACAAGTTTGAAATCTGGCAACTCCTGTGCCAAAATAATTTGGACCACTGCCATTGTATTGGCCATTATTTTCGACAGTTTGACAAATTTTTTGAAATTTATTTTCTAGCATGGTGATATCTTTTTCCGTGTAGTCCATCAACTTGGCTATTGTATTAATGTCACTGATAGAATGACCTTGTTTCAAGCCATGATGGAGAAGTTTAGCGTAGAATTTGGATGTTGAAGTTGTTCTTTTTTGAGCACTGTCCTCTTTTATTTTTGATTTCCCTTCTTTATTTGATCTTCCAAAATTACGAGTCGAAAAATCATTGTTTTTTTCTTCATTGATCAACGGCAAATCTAAATTGCATATTTCTTTAAATTTGGAACATAAGTTATGAAGGCCCTGTCTTTTGCTATTATCAACAGGGGTATTCAATTCATTATTAGACTCCTTCAAATCTCCTTCATCTAATTTTGGTCGTTTGACCGATTGAATGATGTCATCTCCTTCAAAGCCAATATGTCTACTAGGCTTTGTCTGAGAAAAAAAGGCCATCCCTATAAAAATCAACTACAGTTTTAATTGAATTTTTAGGCCCTTGTAAAACTTCATTTAATTCGATATGTTTTTCTTTCGGAATCCCTTGCTTTACCAATGATTTTAGAGCTTTTTCATTGTTTTTTAAAATAAAATTAAACTCGTCTGAAGGAACCACCCTAGAAGGTTGGCAACTCGGTATGAAAGTAGCTTTTTTGTCCTTAGAAATTCTCCAATTATACTTTAATTAAAAGTTAGAAACTATATAAACTCAAAAAAAAACACATATATATATTATTCCACTCATAAGTCACCTTAGGGATTTTTCACTAACAAAAAGTGACTCCCACCATACAAAATCAAATTTTTACTCTGGAAGTTTGTGGGATGAGGTAATTTATAGTACGCAAGGTGGGGTACCAAATTAGATAATACGGAAATCTAAGCATCTATTTAAAATTATACATGGGAAAATAAATATTTGGATGCAATTATTTTAGTCTTATTCTTCCATGTAAAAATAATTATTTATAAAGCTCTTGAAGTGGAAAATTAAGCACCTACTAGAAATACATTACGGTAAACTAAACATTTCATCTGGTAGAATTAAAAGGTTTTCATGTTTTTTTTACCACGTCCATTTTCTCACTCTTTTTCATGAAAAATTAAAAAAATTAAAAAAATTAAAAAAATTATTTTTTTTTTTTCCAACACAAAAACACAAAAATTAAAAATTAAAAAAATAAAAATGAAAATGAAAATGAAAATGAAAATGAAAAAATTATTTTTTTTTCAACACTGATATATTAAAAAAAATTAAAAAATAAAAATAATTTTGATACTTCCCAACACACTATTTAAATTTATAGATATCTATTTATTTTTTTTTCTTGCGAAAACAATTTAATTGTCAGCACACTGACATTTATCCCTAAAGATAAATGGTATGAATTTATAAAGACTTAAATACCAACTTTTTTTTAAAAAAAATAAAACTCATACACAAAAATCTATATAGGCATATATGTCTTTATCACAACAGAATCCTTATTTTTAAGAAATTTTTCAATATAATCCAACTCTTTTTGGTTGATATTTATATGTTCATCAAGTAACAAAAGTTGACAAGTTTTTGATCCCACACTAAATTCAAGAAACACATTTGGGTCCAAAATGAAAAACCTGTTTGTTTTTTTTGAATTTGACAACCGAAAATTGTACTGTGGTATTATAAAAACAGGATTGGCAATTCGGTTTAAAGGCACCACAATCCTTTCACCTTGTTTGTACTCATTTTCCCAATAAAACCCTAGTTTCATTTTAGCACCAAATATTACATCGTTGTAATCGGTATCCACATCCAGGCTTTTTAAAGACTTTTCCGGGATTTTTTCAACGATTGCAAACAGGTCACTAACTTCTTCTGTTTCTTTGCGAACAGAAAAACAATCTAGGAGTTTTGCATAGTAACTTGGACTTTTAGAAGCAGATGAATTTCTTGACTCAGTAACTCGGACAAATGTGTCTAGTTCGTTTGTGGCGTTACCAGACTTAGAGCTACTTGCAATCGCGGTATATTTTGATGTGTTCCAATGAATCTTTCTATAACGCCGATAATAATATGTGTCAGAATCTAAAGAATTGCTCATAAAATTTCCCGTCTTCTTGTCAAATAAAAGATTCATACTATAGCTTGTATGGCTATTAGATGAAAGTTGATTCTTCCCATTTCCATATTTGGGATAATTCTTAACTAGACTTTTTTTTAAGAGGTCAAGTAATTTTAATTCGTCATCAGTTGTACACTCTTCTGTTTTACCAGACAACTTCATAGTAGGACTTAATATTTCTGGTGTCGCTTGACCTATGAAAATAAGTTTTATGACGTAGCTCTTTAGTTGGTAATTGCAGAGTGCTATTATCGGATATCTACTATTTTGCTGTGATTCTTTAACTGATTTGACCATTCGTTCGGTAGCATAAGAGCTAAATGTTTTAAGTGGACCAACTTTTTTCAAATAGCCAGGTGTATGAAGCATGGTGTGCAATGGCAATGTCCCTATAAATCCATTTTTGTTATACCCCAAAGTCACTAACCTCTCAAAAGTTCGGATGACATTGTTCCAAGATGCCTGAACAAGGTCCAAGTTAAGGTCCTTATTTATATGGCTTGAGTTGTTTATCATCATTAGAACTGCCATTTGTGAATAAAGAAATAGTAAATATTCTTGTCTTTCTGTTAGATTGGGAATAAACTCACGAAGTAAATATAATGATTTCAGTAAAGCTTCACCCTGAGCTGCAGATTTAAGCCAATATGTTAGAGTAGCTGTCTTTTTTTCTGGTTTACAGATATTGTCTCTGAAAGCCTGTGGGGTGTGCTCATCCAACAAACCAAGAAATTCAAAATAAGCATCCATTTGTTCTTCATTGAATACAAATCCGGATATGTCAATCTTCTCTCCTATTTGATTCTTTACTTTTCCTTCACAAGATGGATCTAAAATAATAGACAGTAAAAGCTTTAAAATATTAATTGCCTGGGCATGCATAACGTCTGGAGGAAATGAATAGGGTAGAGAAAAGTAAGGAAGGTCAAAAAGAGGTGATTTTAATTTGAATCCTATGTGTGTTGATTTTTTCATTTTCTTATTAGGTTCCTGAAGATCATATATCTCTTGCTGGCTCGCCATCAAGGTGTCAGAGACTTTTCCAGTTTTTTTATCAAAATAAGGTAAAATCTCGGACTCATAATAGTTATTAGTTAAATCCATCTTTTTATTTTCATCATAAACACCATTTTTCTTTTTTTTTGTTATAAATTCCGAAGTGCTTAGTTTCTCTGTATGGCAGGGACTGTGAATGAAACTCAGCACGCTTCTAGTAAACTTTCCTTCTTTATAAAATAATGGTGACTTGAATATATTACAGCGGACACAGCACCGCAAGTTGGCTGCGTACCTCCCACCTAATAATTCAGAAACAGCGGCCATGTCTCCAATTGTATAAAGCCAATGAACTCTCACTGTAATCTCCTCCTTGTTAAAAGCGTCGTAAACTTTAAAGCCAAATTTAGACAATGAAGTAAATTCATCAACAAGAGGCTGAAAAACGCCGCATGCCGCTATACTTAACTCATCTTCATTAGCATTTTTATCCCCCCCATTTTCAGCATTAAAAAAATCTTCGAGATTAAAATTGTCATCGGAAGATTCTGCATCGTTTTGTTGTTTCTTTATCGGCTTATTTGAAGGTACGTGTGATTTTACTTTAGGATAAATGTAAATTGGATGAACATTTTCTGACGATTTCATTTGCAGAGAATTCTCGGCAAGATTAAACCCCCCAGTCGCATTGTATCCCAAATGAGTTGACGCAGAGACTGAAATGGCATCCATGACAATAACGAACGGAATGTCAATAACCTTCTTCTTTTTTTTAGAGTTTTCCAAATCAAACAAACCATCATTTAGCATACGCTGTAAATGTTCTGGTGTTCTGTCTTTTTTCTGGGCTCGTAAATTTTCAATATATCGATTAACATTAAGCCATTCCACCTCTGCAATTTTTTTATTTTTAAATTTTTCTCGGTAATTCTCTCTGACTGATAATAATATTGCCTGAACGTTGGGATTGTAGGGTGTTTTGCAAGCAGCACAAGTTGATATATTCTTTTGGGAGGTTTTAACAATACATGTGCATCCTTTAGAACAAGTTTGAAATCTGGTGACTCCCGTGCCAAAATAATTTGGACCGTTACCATTGTATTGGCCGTTCTTTTCGACTACTTCACAAATTTTTTCAAATTTATTTTCTAGCATAGTGATATCTTTTTCCGTGTGATCCATTAACTTGGCTATTGTATTAATGTCACCGGTAGAATGACCTTGCTCCAAGCCATAATGGAGAAGTTGAGCGTAGAATTTGGAGGTTGAAGTCGTCCTTTTTTGAGCATTTTCTTCTTTTTTTTTAGTTTTTCCCTCTTTACTTGATATTCGAAAATTAAAAGCTGAAAAATCATTGTTTGTTTCTTGACAGATCTCTAAATTGCAAACTTCTTTAAACTTGGAAGTTAAGCTATCAAGCTGTTGTCTTTTGCTATTATCAACAGGGGAATTTAAATCATTGTTAGATTCCTCAGAATTACTACCATCTAATCTTGGTCGTTTGACCGGCAGATTGCTAGCCTCTCTTTCAAAGCCACTACGTCGGCAAGACATTGTCTGAGAATAAAGAGAATTTCCAGAAATCCCATCTACAGCTGTATTAAGACGATTAGAATCTTGAGGAAGTTCTCCTGGTAGAACTTCATTTGATACAGTTTCTTTTTCTTCCTGCGCATATTGCAAAACTATTGATTTTAAACGGTTTGCCTTGTTTCTTATAATAAAATTAAACTTGTCTGAAGGGTCCTCTCTCGATGGCCGGTTTTTCTGTGATTGTAAGAATCCTTTGTCCTTAGTAATTCGCCAATTATACTTTAATTAAAAACAGTTAGATGTTGGAATATATGTCATGGTACTATCGTGTATTTCAACATTATCCCATAATATTTTTTTTTCCCAATTACACTCTTTACATTGTTACATTATTCACTAGCAACTACTAGCCCATTACCATTGGAGTTACAATAATTGTCACAATCAAGACTCCCTATTGCTAAAGAAAATTTTTCAAGATGCTCTTTTAAATTTTCTTCATTACAGAAACCTTTCTTGTTTTCTTTCTCTTTTTTTTTCTCGCTACTCTAAATTTACGCAAAACTGTTTTTATTAAATACTCTTTCAGCTTTCAGCTTATCAATCGTATTTACTTATTAACTCTTGCTTTTAGGTATGATAGCGAACTTTTATTATTTTATTATTTTATTATTTTATTATTTTATTATTTTTATCATTTTATATAATTCTTATATATACTCTAAATTTACGCAAAACTGTTTTTATTAAATACTCTTTCAGCTTTCAGCTTATCAATCGTATTTA
This sequence comes from Magnusiomyces paraingens, assembly GCF_902498895.1. Taxonomy (NCBI): domain Eukaryota; kingdom Fungi; phylum Ascomycota; class Dipodascomycetes; order Dipodascales; family Dipodascaceae; genus Magnusiomyces; species Magnusiomyces paraingens. The sequence continues at coordinate 1,831,592 of NW_022474067.1, forward strand.
CTTATTAACTCTTGCTTTTAGTCTTCTCCGCTATGTCTAATCACGGAAACACTACAGGAGTCAATGAAGGACCCTCATCCTTCGAGTCAGCCAGCACTGGAAGTTCTGTTGCCCACTCAACATCTGAGACCCATTCAAAGAACAACGCCAGCTCTTATGAGACATTCGCCGATCTCCCTGTTCATCGTCAAATTGATCTCGCTGACCGTTCTGGATTTACCGTTAGACAATTAACCATTGCCAACGTGCCAGTTTGTTCCGAAGGATGTGAAGCTGAATTAAAAGTCTTAGCAGACTTGACAGCTTACATTAGAAACTCAAACTTCAAAGCTAGTCCTCCCCCATCTCAAAATTAGAAATTATAAAATATATATAAATATTATATTTAATATTCTACTTACCATTGTTGTTTGTAAATTTTAACTTTGATTTTTTTTGTTTTTGTTTTGGTTTTGGTTTTAAACAAAAACAATTTTTTTTGTTGGTTGGTTGATGTTTTTTTTTTTTTTCATATTAAAAAAATATATAAACAACCTTTTTATTATTAAAAGTATTACTTTTTAATTAACTACTTCAAATTAAATCATATATAACTATGAATAAACAAATAAAATCAAGCTGAAGTACTAAAAAATTATTTATTTATTTATTTTTCGCTTATTTTTTGAGCCAGGGCGTCTTCCCCTCTTAACAACTTTTGTCGGAGTTGTTGGTGTCAATGGATTAAGAGACTTAGAGTGTGGTGGATTTTTTGAGGAGCCATCCCCAATAATATAGGAGCTTAGTGTAGCAGTAGCTTTCGATAGTGGAATTGATATTTTTGAAAGTCTGGTTTCGGAGCCTCCAGTTCTAGGGGCACCATTTGCCAAAGTTGTAGACCTCAAAATCCGTATGTCGTGGTCCAAAGGCGTTGCAGGGGCCCCGCTCTGTTCCTTCATCTCGTCGTTCAAAAGCGTTGCAGGGACACTCCTCTGTTCCATCATCTCGTAGTCCGAAGGCGTTGCAGGGACACTCCTCTGTTCCACTATCTCGTCGTTCAAAGGCGTTGCAGGGACACTCCTCTGTTCCTTCATCTCGTCGTTCAAAAGCGTTGCAGGGACACTCCTCTGTTCCATCATCTCGTAGTCCGAAGGTGGAGACGAACTTCCATCCGATGACTGTTCACCTGAGGTGTTTGAAGTACATTCAGTAGTATCATCGCTGGATGGCAGATATGAATTATTAAAACTAGGGTTTTGTACTCCCTCTGGCACCACGGATGATTGTGATATATTATTTTTCGGAAGTTGATTCAATGCATTGAAAAAATTGTTCTTGTCAAGACGAAGAGAAATGATGTCCAAAACCCGGCGTGTAAGAAACTGGAACTCTAATATTGATGGGCCCAAAGCTCCATTTAAATTTGATTTCCGGCGAACCTTTCTCCCAGAGTCAGAAATATCGGATTTTCCAGGTGGAAAAGAATTTGGTTCATGGGCCAACACTCTTTCAGTTATTGCAGTGATTATTTGGTAAGGGCTCAATACAATCTTGTTCTTAAAAAAAATGACCCGATCTTCATGGAGTACAGAATTAGAATTTTTAGGCGATTTTTTGATTGAAAAGTTCTGACGTATATTAGAGGTCTTAAAATATGATTCAATCTCAGGAAAAAATAAAAGAACCCCAAACTCTAAAAGATGTTGAATATCTGTGGTATTTGATTTATTAAACAACCCCGTGATTTTAAGGAGATCACATGTCATTCTTGGAAAATGTAAAGAAAATACCACATCCATTAATATTTTAAAAAGAAAGGGAATAGTAGCATCCGCAATGTCATCAAGGTGATTCAGCCCAGAATAAACCTCGTGAGGCAAAGGAAAATTCCCTTTACGCTTTAGGGAATTTTCAATCTGTTCATATTCAGAAGAAGTTATGCATGTGGTACTCTTGGAATAAATCACATTCGAGAATCGGTAGTCAGTCAACGAAACGAAATTACACAAACGTTTGTAGGCGACAAAGAGTTGGTCAGAGGTGCAAAGGGAGTCGCTGCTTAACATTTGAGTTATGTTAGGGAAAATATTTTTGAGTTCGTGGGAAACCTTTTGAGCACTGAGTTGTATGCGAGTATCAACATCTGAGGCATTCATAAACACTTTACTTCTCACATGCTTAAAAAGGGTGTCAGATAAAAATTGAGCAATAGAAATAGACTGGATTGTATGGGAAAAAGCAGTGCAGAAAATTTTGTTGAACAAAATTGAATCGGGAACAAAACTGAAATACATCAGCATTTCATCGCTGACATCCGTGGAATAAATATTATTATTGTGCAAAGATGACGACATTTTATCTTGCAATTGTTCATAAGCATTAACAGCCTCCATTGAACGTTTGTTCTGGATTAGCAAGTTGAAGAGGAAAAAAAAGTGGTGGGGAAATTCGTTTCTCACATCGCCATCAATAATCCCAAAAAGCGTCCAACACATAAATAAACTTGAGATTTTGAAAGGATAATAGGATGAAGGCTGAGTCTGAATGTTCTGTATTTTATGGGTGACAGGTGTTGAAGCTCCAGAAGTTATCCCCAACAAAGGCAAAATTTTTTTTAGCAATTTGATATAGATGTCAGTATTTTCCAATGCACATCTCAAAGAAACTTTATATGTTTCATTCTTTTTGCTAAATTTGTTGCAGACAAAAGAATAAACAAAAATCTCTAAACTACCCTGCCAAGTGATATGTAGAAAGCCCCAGTAATTACAATTAATAGGGGGTAAAAGAAGAAAGAAGTCAAGTTGTTTTCTGTTATCCCATTCTTTAAAATCAAATTCAGATAGTAAGTCTAAAAGCTTTTGGTAAACAAAGTCAACACTTTGATCCGTAATTAAACCTTGACCCACATCTGGCTGACAAATTATGCAAAATTGGCCGTCTCCATCAAATTTTGTCGTCATTTCAATGTAATGACTTGGGTTTATACCACAATTACCAAAATAATTTTTCAGCAAGTGTAAAACGTCGGAAGCATCAAGGACACAATAGGTGTTAGTTTCTTCAGGTAACACATCCTGTAATTGATCCCACATAAGGTGATTTTCCTTAGTATATAACCTTTCAGAAATTTCTGAAACATCGCAAACAAATATTTTTTGTTTCATGAAAGCTGTTTAAAAGAACTTTTTGATTATTTAAAATTTTAAGTAGTATTAAAAAAACGAGATAAGTTAAGAAGAAAAAAAAATAGGTTTAAAATATATCAACACAGAAACAATTTTGTTTGTTTGTTTGTTTACAAATTTGGTCTACATTCCAGAGTGATTGGAATGTAGGCCAAATTGTAATAATTATCATATATATACGATTTATCTCATTATAATTATGTAACCATAAGTTTACATGTTGATTGGAGTGTGTTACAGGGTAGATCTTCTATTTATTGTTGATATGATGAATATATATATATATAGATATAAAAAAATAAATTGATTGTTAAGTTGGAAATAATAGATGAAATAATATTTTAATCTCTAGCTTCTTATAACGAAATAGACATATTTAAACTATTTATCAAACATAACAATAAGATATTTCCATAAGAACAATGATTACTAATATAACAAGATTATGATAGAGCCAATTAGACTTAAAGTACATTTTTACCACAGTGCAGATTTCTTTCCTCAGCCAATAATAATTCTCTTTAGATTAAATCTTTAAAAAAAATTATAAAAAAAGTTTCTCTTCACCTTCCTCTTTTCTTTCTACACATCACTTTTTTTTTAATACAATTCGCCTTATAAAATATGGAAATTTCAGAAGTTTAAAGTATTATATCTTTTTTTTTTATTTTAGAAAAGGTCATGATATTAACAACTTACAATAGTTTTACAACTATGAAGATGGCTCTGTTCCTTGCTACAATCGATTTTGACGCGTTGATACTCAGAAGAACGAATGATGCTCGCTTGAACAAGTTGACGCGTCAATACTGAGAAGAACCGATGATGATGCTCGCTTGACCAACAAGCTTGAGGCGTTGATAATGAGAAGAACCGATGATGATGCTCGCTTGACCAACAAGCTTGAGGTGTCAATACTGAGAAGAACCGACGATGATGCTCGCTTGACTAACAAGCTTGAGGCGTTGATACTGAGAAGAACCGATGATGATGCTCGCTTGACCAACAAGCTTGAGGTGTCAATACTGAGAAGAACCGACGATGATGCTCGCTTGACTAACAAGCTTGAGGCGTTGATACTGAGAAGAACCGATGATGATGCTCGCTTGACCAACAAGCTTGAGGCGTTGATACTGAGAAGAACCGATGATGATGCTCGCTTGACCAACAAGCTTGAGGTGTCAATACTGAGAAGAACCGATGATGATGCTCGCTTGACCAACAAGCTTGAGGTGTCAATACTGAGAAGAACCGATGATGATGCTCGCTTGACCAACAAGCTTGAGGCGTTGATACTGAGAAGAATCGATGATGATGCTTGCTTGACCAACAAGCTTGACGCACTGCTACGAAGAAGGAGGAATACTGGTATTAGCTATATATTATTCTGTAAATTATAATTAAATTTAAGGTTTTTTTTCGAAAAATTTCAAATATTTTAAATTTAATACGTGGTAAAATATCTTTCAAAATTTGCTTATTTTTCCGTGTCAAGATTTAAAATTTACCACGAGAAGGACTTTATTTGCCATGTGTGAGTGGTTATTGTAACGTGTGGACGTGGGAGATTTTACGTGTGGATGTGTACGATTTTACGTGTGGATGTGTACGATTTTACGTGTGGATGTGTTGTCTTTACCATTTTAGAAATATAAAAATTAATTATTTTTACACGTGAGTGTGTGAGGTTTTCCATTAAAAATAAAAAAAAAAATTTAAGTTACCATCCTAAAAATGGAATAAGAATGGTCGTTTGGTGTACAAAAAAAAATGTTTACCACGTTAAGTGTTCTGGTTTACCACCATTTTACTATGGGAAAAAAAGGGAAAAATCCCTAAGGTGAGTGGAATAATAGTGGTAATTACCATTGTTGTGTGTAAATTTTTATGTTTATATTTATATTATTTATATTTTTTTTTTGTTTTTGTTTATATTTTTTTTTTGTTTTTGTTTATTAAAAATATAAACAAAAACAATCTTTTTTTTCATTATTATTAAAAGTAATTTATTTAATTATTTAATTATATATTTATAATATAAACAAATTTGTTTATTTTATTTAAATAAAATCAAGCTTTACATTTAAGAATATATATATATATTTTTTTTATTTTTTTTATTTTTTTTATTTTTTTTTATTTTTTTTTATTTTTTATTTTTTTTTATTTTTTATTTTTTGAGCCAGCGGGTCTTCCTCTTTTTTTACCTCTTGTTGGGGTTTGTGGTGCCAATGAATTCGAAAGAATTCTCTGGGGTGAAGACTTTTTTGAGGAGCCATCCGTAGTCAGATAGGAGCTTAGTGTAACAGTAGCTTTCGTTTGTCCTTTGTAGATAGCTTTAAGTCGTTTGTTCTTTTGAAAATTTTTTGTTTTGTCATTTTCCGCAGCATCGGTTGTACTGTGATCACTATAATCCAAATTTGGTGCATCCTCCTGATCTAAAGCCGGCGTTGAATTTTCATATGTTGGCTGCTCTGAGTCCGTGTCCAAGCACTCAGGACTTTGTGGGATTTCATCGCTAGACTCTAGAGAATCATAATCTTGGCCGTTTCTTTTGCCAGTTTTTTCAGCTAAAACATCAGGTTTGGGTAATATTTCATCTTCTTCATCAAATGAATCATCGGAAATAATATATGAGGTTGATTCTTTTTTTTTTGGAGAAGGTTCATTTAATGTCTTCTGAAAATTTTCCTTGTCAAGACGAAGAGAAATCATCTCTAAAATCCGGCGGGAAAAAAAATGAAACTCAAAAAGTGACGAGCCCAAAGCTCCATTTAAACTTGTTTTCCGCCGAATTTTTCTTCCAGAATTAGAAATATCTGCTTCTGAAGATAGAGCTGATTGTGGATCATAGGCTAACGCTGCTTCAGTAATCACGGTAATTAGTTGGTAGGGACTCAAAATAATTTTGTCCTTATACAAAATGTAACGATCTTGATCAAGTGAAAAATCAAGATTTTTGGGCATTTCGTTTTTAATTGAAAAGTGCTTATGTATTTCAGCATTCATAAAATACGATTTAATCTCAGGAAAAAATAAAATAACCCCAAACTCTAAAAGACGTTGAAAATCCGCGTTATTTGTTCTATTGAGCAAGCCGACGGCTTTAATTCTCTGAGATGTCACTGTTGAAAAAATGGAAATAGGATATGACATTCACCAATCCTTTCAAAAGAAAAATGGGAGTAGCACCCGCAATATTGTCAAGCTGAAGTAAATGAAGATAAAACTCATGAGGTAAAGGAAAACTCCCATTTCGATCTAAAGATTGTTTAAGCAGGCTACACTCAGAAGAATTTAAACATTGGAAGCTCTGGGAATAAATTAAGTCTGAGAATCCGTAGTCAACCAAGGAAACAAATTTGCACAAACGTTTGTAGCTAGCAAAGAGTTCAATAGAGTTGGAAAAGGTGGATGTCTCGATCAGTTCAGTTATTCCGGGGAAAATAGCACGTAATGATTTAGAACCAAGCTGTTTAATAGAGGATTTTAAGCGAGCATCTACCTCTAATGGATTCCCTAAAATTTTAGAATTCACATGCTTAAAAAGGGCATCAGATAACAGTCGAGAAACTAAAATAGACTGGACTGAATGGGAAAAAACCAAGCAAAAATTTGGACTGAATAAAACAGATCTGGGGACGAATGTGGAATACATCGCCATTTCATCGCTGGTGTCTGTGGAATAGACATTAGGAGTTGGTAAAGGTTGTAATGATGTAACATTGTTCAATTTTTGATAAGCATTTACGACTTGAATTGCGCGTCTGAACTGTACTAACACGTTGAAATGGAGAAGTAGGTTATGGGGAAAAACTTTCTTTATACTGTTATCAATAATTCCAAAAGCGTCCAACACATATATAAACCAGAGAATTTCAAAGGATAGTAGGATGAGGCTTTGATCTGAATGTTTTGTATTTCTTGGGTAACAAGTGTATCGGTCCCATAAGTAATCTCAAACAAAGGCAAAATTCGGTTCAGCAAATTTTTGTATATTCCAAAATTCTTTTCCAATGCAAGTCTCAAAGAGATTTTATTTGTTTGGTTTGTTTTCGAAGTTGTGGAGCAGAAAAAAGAATAAACTGAAACCTCCAAACAGTTCCTCCAAGAGATATGTAAAAAGCCCCAGTGATTGTAGTTGATAGGAGGTAAAAGAAGAAAGAAGTCAAGTTGTTTGTTGTTTTCATGTTCTTTAAAATTAAATTCAGCAAGTAAGCCAGAAAGGTTTTTGTAGACAAAGTCAACACTTTGCTCCGCAATTAATCCATCAGTTATTTTTGGCTGACAAATTATGCAAAATTGGCCGTATTCTTTATCAAAAACTTCGGTCATTTGAATGAAATGGTTTGAGCTAAGACCACAGTTGTGAAAATAATTATCTAGCAAATATAAAACGTCCGAAGAATCAAAAATACAGTGAGAGTTAGTTGTATCAGGTAAGACAAGGTCTAAATGATGCAACTCAAGGTGATTGTTCTCAGTATATAACGTCTCTGAAATTTCAGAGACGTCACAAAGATATATTTCTTCCTTCATGGGAGCTCTTTAAAAAAGTTTTTGGATTATCAAATTTTTAATGTGTATTAAAATGAAGAAATATATGTTGAAAAAAAAAATTACAATAAACAACTCGGTAAATGAGGTCATATATATTATAATAAACACGGAAACAATGTTTTTTTTTTGATGATTTACGAATATTTAAAAAAATTAGCATACATTCCAGAGAAACCCTTTTAAAGACCAAATTTGGTCTTAATAACAATTGGGTTATGATAATATTATCATATATCATTAAGTAACCATAAGTTTATATGTTGAATGGTGTGTTACAGGGTAGATCTTTTAATAGTATTATTATTATAATTAAGATGAGTATATATATATTTATATATAAATAAAAATTAAATTGATTGTTAAAGTTGGAAATAATAGATGAAATAATATTTTAATCTCTAGCTTCTTATAACGAAATAGACATATTTAAACTATTTATCAAACATAACAATAAGATATTTCCATAAGAACAATGATTACTAATATAACAAGATTATGATAGAGCCAATTAGACTTAAAGTACATTTTTACCACAGTGCAGATTTCTTTCCTCAGCCAATAAGAATTCTTTTTAGATTAAATCTTTAAAAAAAATTATAAAAAAAGTTTCTCTTCACCTTCCTCTTTTCTTTCTACACATCACTTTTTTTTTTAATACAATTCGCCTTATAAAATATGGAAATTTTAGAAGTTTAAAGTATTATATCTTTTTTTTTTATTTTAGAAAAGGTCATGATATTAACAACTTACAATAGTTTTACGACTATGAAGATGGCTCGGTTCATTGCTATAAGCGATTTTAACGCGTTGATACTTAGAAGAACCATGATGATGCTCGCTTGACGATCAAGCTTGATGCGTTGATACTAAGAAGAAAAACAATGATGCTCGCTTGACGAGCGATTTTAACGCGTTAATACTTAGAAGAACCATGATAATGCTCGCTTGACGATCAAGCTTGATGCATTGATGATACTGAGAAAAGAACGATGATGATGCTCGCTTGACGATCAAGCTTGATGCGTTGCTACTGAGAAGAAGAACCATGATAATGCTCGCTTGACGATCAAGCTTGAGGCATTGCTACTAAGCTATATATATATATATATATATATATATATATATATAATTCTGTAATTTATAATTTAATTTAAGGATTTTTTAAAAATTTTTAAAATTTTCAAAAATTCTAAATTTATTATATGCGGTGAATTAAACATTTAAATTTGCTTATTTAACCAGGTGTGTGTGCTTATTTGACCACCGGAAATGCTTATTTAACCAGGTCTAATATTTAAATTCACCACAGGAAAAGCTAAATAAACCAGAGAAAATATTAAATTTACCAGGTGGTTGTGCTTATTTAACCAGGTGTGTGTGCTTATTTGACCACAGAAAATAATAAATTTACCAGGTGGTTGTGCTTATTTAACCAGGTGTCTGTGCTTATTTAACCACTGAAAATATTAAATTTACCAGGTGTGTGTGTTAAATAAAAAAAAAATGTTTATTAAGCAATTTTTATAGTGGGGGAAAAAATAAATTTACCACGTCTATTTGTTTAGTAAACCACCACTTTACTAGGGGAAAAAGTGCGAAAAATTCCAAAGGTGTTTTGTTCTTTGAGAAATTCCAAAAAAGATTTTGTATGCCTGTAGTACACCTTTTGGTTCATTTAAGGCTTGAAAATAAGGGTTGAAAATCTTCCTTCAAGGCCTTTTTTCTCGGATTCAAGTTTTGAGATTGTTCGTGATTATGTAATACACAGTAGAAAAATTAATTTTTAAAAAATTTGAGTGGGAGGGGAAAAAAAACGTCCGGATTTTGTTAGCTAATTTTTTTTACTAACAAATTTAGTATGGTAAAAATTTAACAGTGTAACATTAAGCGCCCCTTAAAAAAAACGCGTTAAGAAAAAATGGCGGATTTCGAGAAAAAAAAGGGCAATTTCCTAATTGGGCTAAACCGAAAACGCGTTTTGGATTTTGACACAATTCCATTTGGTAACACTCGCTCAGATAATTTGAGTGAAACTGGGGTTCGAATCCCTGGGGTGCCTTTTATTTTATTATGCCAACCTTGCTTCTTTATATAAATGTAACATTACAAAGTTGAAGTGTAATACAAACCTACTCAACTTTGTTGCAAACCAAAATAAAATTTTTTACTACTGCAAATTTTTCTTTCCCCCAGATATATAAAGAAGTTTTTTTTTACCAACTTTTACTACTTATTTTTCCTCTTTTGCTTTTTTCTTCTTCTATAACTGATTTATTTTCATATATATTTATTTTATAAATTTTTCTTTGATAATATTATTTGTTATTATCATGACTACCAATGTCACAGTTCAACAGGAGGACAATCAACTTCAACCCGCCGATGTCATCTCCCTTATGAAAGCCCTCTATACTGTCAACATTGACGTTGGTCCCGAGTTTGTTTCTTCCGTTCGTGCTTATGTTGCTACCTGGCGTTCGATTTACCAATCATTGTCGCCTGATTCTGTTGTGGCTTTCCTCGCTTTGGCTTCAATGGGTCCCAATTGTGAGCGCTTCATCCAGTACGCCTTGGAGCACCGCTTTGATAGTAACAATACTGACAACCTTGATATCAACAATTTCATCCGGAACGCTGACAAATGGGCCAAATTGTTGAAGATTACTGGACCTCCTGCTACTTTTTCGACTGAGGCGTTTGTTGCGTCATCAAAGAGTAATAAAAATAAGTATAAGAATGATAGAATCAAGTGTTTCCGTTGTAAAAAGCGTGGTCACATTGCTACTAATTGTCATGCAACTTGGGAAGAGGCTCAGGCTGGAAACCAGGATAAGGGTCATAAGGAATCTTTTTAAATGAAGGGGGACACGCCTTAATGTTCGACTTTTTGAGTTTAGCATGCAGTTCTTCAATTACTTTCATTTCAATTTCGCAAGCTTAACAATTTGAAATGTTAGCAATAGATACCTACCTGTCTTATGGTATAGTCCATACTGGTCAAATTACATTTGAAATTCTACAGGAAGATGATTGAAAGTAGGGAACATGTTAGCGCTGTGCTTTGTGAGGTTCTCAGATGTTGAGTGAGCAACAGATCCTCCAGTGCTGGCTGACTCGAAGGATGAGGCACCTTCATTAGCTCCAGAAGTGTTCAGATCCTTCGACTATCTTTCTTCAAAATTCCAATCGTCTGATTTTTCTGTTACTTGAGTGTAAGAGGTTCAACCCTCTTGCATTTTCGCTTTCCATCCTTCTTAATCATCAAGTCTCTATCATCTTTCACTAACAAGTAAATCGTGATTAGCTTTGCAATTGGAGATTTCTCAATCAATTTTAACAAGTTACCATTAATAGGATTTTATTTTTTCCCTTTGTTTGTTTTTATTCAAGGGTTATAGAATTATATAACATCAGCATCTGCGCTATCCTTCTTGTCCATACTATATATTTTTTCATTTTGATAATAAACTTTTAATTTTGGCTTCAACATTGCATCTCCAACAGCCCGAAAATAAGTCCTGATGCCAGCTTACGAGGAACAGGGGGTTAAAATAACCAAACCTTCCCAACCTATCTCCACTTGTCTTCATCAACGCTGTAATTGTATTTCTTAATCCCTCCAAGCAGAGATAAAGCTTACAATCTCTTGTAAGCCAGTTAAACTGTTTAAGAGAGTCGACATGTCCATCTCTGGAGATATCCGTTTCAGTCCTTTTCTTTCCTCTTCAAGCAAAGGACACTCAACTAAAATGTGATGAACTGTTTCCAGCTCTCCACATTTGCAGTTGTAACTATCCTTTTCAATTCCAAACTTTTTAAACCATGCGCCAAAGTTGCCATGGCCTGTGCGAAACTGAGTAATATTACTCAAGATCCTTCGACTATCTTTCTTCATGATCACTCCCGTAACCATTTTAGAAAGATTATCAGTACATTTCGACTCCACTGTGATATTATGATACCACAGATCCTTACTGCTGTTCCAATACATTTCTTGCCATTCTTCCATTGCTTGTTTCTTCAAAATTCCAATCGTCTGATTCTGTTGTTGTTTCAGTGTAAGAGGTTCAACCCTCTTGCATTTTCGTTTTTCATCCTTTTTAATCATGTAGTCTCTATCATCTTTCACCAACATGTAAAGCGTGGTTAGCTTTGCAATTGGAGATTTCTCAATCAATGTTAACAAATGACCATTAATAGGATTAGTTTTGCTAATATTTAGGTGTAAACGAATAGCTTTTCGTGCCACCATAAATTTTAGCCTAATACTATATGGCATAATACCAGCTTCCTTTTGTAGTACCGCAATAGGAGTTGTGCGATAAGCACCAACAATTCTTCTTAAAGCCATGTTCTGCATTACTTACAACTTGTGGATTTCTCCTTTCAAGATTTTATGATGCCAAATTTCTAAGCCATATTCAACAATTGGTCTCACGCAAGCAATATACAGTGATCTAACTGCAGACCCCCGCATACCTTTTTGCACCCCACCAAGATGCCAAATAGCACCAACAGCTTTTCTTGCTTTATTGATTTTATTCAAAATATGAGATTTAAAATCAAGCAGATTGTTCAAAGTAATTCCCAGCAATTTAACTTCCTTCTGGGGTTCACGAAGTTCTCCATTACGTAAAGAAAGTTGCACTTTTTCATCTTTAGGTTTCACATTTTTTGTAAAATGAATAAAACCCAATTTATCACCCAAATCAATTTTGGTCATTCTTGATTTAGCCCAATTACAACATTTTTCTAATATGTTGCTTAAGCTTTTGGTATTTTCTTCAATTTTACCTTCAACGGTAATAGTCACATCATCAATAAAGCCAAAAGGAGTTCCACCCCATTCTTTAATGGCATGATACATTGGTGTAGAATATATCAAAAAAAGTAGTGGTGAAATAGGTTAGCCTTGTGGAATTCCAGTACTAATTTTTTGCACTGATCCTTTTCTTCGGTCCATGAGCATACTAGTTTCTCTTTCACTTACAAATTGGTACGTCCAGTTTATAAGTGCTTTGGGTAGTTTCATATCCTCCATTGTGTGTGCCAATATATTTCTGTTAACATTATCAAAAGCTCCTTGAATATCAATGAGCATAGCTGAAATTTTTTCTTTACTAGTTTCAATTCTTTGGACAAGTTCCAAAACAGCATCAGTAGCACAATAACCTTGTCTTCCCCCATATTGCTCTGGTGGAAGTAAGTGTGTTGTAAGCTTGGTCATTCTTTTTTGTATAATTTTTTCCAGTACTTTAGATGGAATCTTAAGTAAGGAAATTGGTCGGTATGCTCTTGGCTTTGAATAGTCAGGTTTCTTAGGTTTAGGTATAACAACAATAATGCCATGTCTCCAGACTTTTGGGTGGTATCCAAACTTCACACAAGCTTGGAGAAGCTTGAAAAACCTTTCCTTAAAGTCTTTATTCAGCCATGCCTTCTTTAAAACTTTGCCAGTAATTCCATCGTCTCCTGGAGCTTTATCATTTGGGGTATCAGCCAATGCAGAGTCAACTTCATCAAACTCTAATTTTGGCCATCGAGAATCGTCATCAATTTCAAACTCTCTATCAAGACCATGATCAATTTCAGGTAGAAGTGCCTTCCATATTTCATGTCTTTTTCGTCAACAGTAGTAGTGAGAGTTCCATCTTCTTTTCTAATTTGTGGTATAATGGTATCATTGCTTTTTGGATTAATATACTTCAAAATCTTCCAAATGTCATTTCCTTCTAAACTAGACAAATATTTATTCCATTGCTCAGTACTTGCTTCACGCAAACTGTGGTCAAAAATTTTTCTAGCTTTTTCGCCTCTTCAATTTTTTTTTGTCGTTTCAAAGCCAAAGAAGGTTGCCTTTGACGGGCTTCCCTTTTAGCTTCTAGCGCTTTTTCTAACTTCTCCCTTAATTCTTGATTCCAATAGCGTTTGGACTTTTCATCACCTTAACTTCCTTCATCGACTTTGCCATTGCTCTTTTACAACCTCCTCAAGAACTTTAGCTTGGTCATCAATTTGGTCAGTTGATTTTAGAGTTTTGTTATGCACATTAAAATCTTTAATGGCAGAAGAAAGCTCCTTGTCAAACTTTTCCCAATCTGCATTCTTAATATTCAATCTCTTCACCGAAGTAAAACTTCATCCCCTGTTTTTACTCTGAGACATAGAGATGTCCCACTCCACAATTGAGTGATCACTTAGTGTATTTTCATCCACTCCACTAAATGAAATTCTATGAAGTAAGTCCACTGAGCCATAAACCAAATCAATATTGGTTCTATTGTTGAATGTTTTTTGATTTCTTGGAGTAATTAACATCATATCATTTTCATGTAGCCACTCAACAACTTCATCTGCTTCCGTATTCGGACCTGCCCTTGATTCCCATTCCTTGTGATGTAAGTTATAATCACCTGCAATGACAATCTTTGAGTATTGTTCCTTGATCTCCCGTCTGAGAAACTCAAAAACCGGTGGCTCAGGGTATTTCTTGGATGGTTTCGGTTGATTATAGACATTGACAATTGTAATGTCTTTAACCAAAATGGTAACCATATCTCGATTTGTAAACTTTTCAATTTTAGTAGTTAATGCTCGTAAGTCAGAGTTAGACCTAATGTAAGTAATTGCTCTGCATTTATTTTTTTCTTTTCCAGTTTCTGTAAAGATTGGGATCCAATCTTTATGTTTAATGGGCCCATAGTTATTAAAGTAAGGTTCTTGTAATAACAAGATATCAGGTTCTTTTTTATCTAAGATAGTTTCAGTAATAGATTTCGATTTATGACAATTGAGTTGGAATACTTTATAATTCATTGGATGTAATAGAATTGTTTTCGTTTTCTTCCTCATTGGATTCATCTAGTTCTTCAATATTTGTTTCTTTCATCGGTTCATCTTGTGAGTCGTCAGTGGAAACAGGATGGGCCTCATTATCCTTTTGTCTGATTCATTTTTCAATAATCGTATCTTATTACGCATAGCTTGGAGTTCTTCAGGAGTTTTTTTCCTGCTAATAAAAGGTCTAACTTTAACTTTTGTGTACTGGATAATAAGATTATCAGCACACTTTGCATAGTCTTGGGCATTTCTAAATGAAACCAATGCTGTTTGGGTAAATTGGTTTCTGCTAATGATTTTGGGTTCGGTATTCAAAACAATATGGTAATCATTAAAATTGTAGAGAGTTTCTTTCAAGTCTTCAATCGATGCCGTATTAGGTATTTCCTGAAGTACAGCCTTGTACCAAGAATCTGTGTCAAGCACTGAATAAGTAGGGTCAACTTTGGGGATCCATTCTGCAGCTTTATCAGCAAAATCTTTGTCATTAAGTTGAACATATAAATGCCCTTTGACAGTATAGCCTATTTCCTGAGCCACCGGCTTTTGTGCAACCGCATCAATTTTCTTTCCAATCGCAGGGATATTAACTCTTTTCATGGTATCTGGAATTCTTATGCACACTCTAAAAGTGGGTTTGTCTTCATCAACTTTAGTTTCACGGTGTTGTTTTTGAGCCTTCATAATGTCTTTCAACTTTGGAGTTGCTCCATTTGGAGTTTTAGGGGTCAAAGCAAAAGGCAAAGTGTCGACTTTTTCTTACCGCGCTCTTGATTTCCTTTTTGCGTAGCTAAGTTCTTTGGTAGTTAAATCAGCCTTAGTTGAAATAGTTCCAACTTTGTATTCCATATTATCAACTCTTTTCTCAAGATTGTTGGTCATTTCTTTGAATTCCTTGATTTCAGTGTCGATAATTCTTTTGTTTCTTGCTTTTTCTTGAGACAAATCTTGAAGAGTCATCTTAGCTATTTCATCAGCTTTATGTTTCACTTTATCGCAATGATCCTTATTATCCTTAACTTCCTTTTTAAGTTTTTCAAACATCACATGTTTAACTTCTGTGTGAACCTGATTGTTTCTCAAAACATCAAGTTCTGAGCGAAGAGAATTCACTTGTCCTTCTGAAGCTTTAAGCTTTTCGGTCAAAGCAATGAGTTGTTTAGCTAACTCATTGTTTTTAAGTTCAAGATTTTGAAATTTTATTTCCCAATCTTCAATTGTAATACTCAAGTCTTCTTTAACAATAGACAATTCAACCAGAAATACATCCTTAAGTTTTAAGATGTATTCCCAGGCTTCAGAATTATCACCAAATGGATTTGCATCCGGCATGAGAACATCCATGTCACGTGATGGTGTTGCGTCAATTTCAACATCACCACCATCTGGTGAAGAGTCAAAGGTAGGGTTCAAGGTTGGACCAACATTCACAATAGGGGTTTCAACGGGGGTTTCGTGGTTTGAAGAAGCGTTATGCTTATCATTCGATTCAAGCTTTTTGTGGATAGTTTCAATTTTTTTATGGGAGTCTGGTTTTTCATTATTTTTTTGGATTTTTGTCGAGGGTTTGATGTGATGAGCTTCATGAGAATGAGGTCCTCTGGAATGAGAACTTTCTTTCTCCTTCAGTTCAACAGCAATAATTTTTTGCATATCATTAATATTAGTCTGTTCATTATTATTGTCGGTATAATTATTGTCGGCAGGAGGGTCGCCGCCACTAAACGTGGTTTGGTTGTTGTTGGGGGGGTCTGACATCCTGAATCAATGATTTTGTTTGTTTGTTTGTTTTAGCCCTTTCCCCCTTGTTTGTTTGTTTGTTTTGAAATGTCTAACTTTACTTTCATATAATAAATCTATTTAACACGATACCAAATATTCTCTCGATAGCTCAGTTGGTAGAGCGCGGGACTGTAATCTTTCACTGTTATCCTGAGGCCGCGTGTTCGACTCACGCTCGAGAGATAGTTTTTTCAAAACTGAAGCATTTTTTTTTACTTCGTAAGTATTGAAGAACCGTCCAAGATATATATATATATATATTTGAAAATATAACGAAATGATTATAGAGATTTTTTAGTTAGAAATTTTACAGCTGGTCCTTTTTCGCCAGAAATGAACAGCCCTCATCATTTTAGGATTTTTTAATTAATGTGGTGCGTCTATGGCCAGCGGTAGTTTCCCGAGTTGAGGGAATAATATTTTTGATGTAACAAAAAAACAACGAGAATCCAATAGTGATTAAAAAAATAAGTTCTTGAGACTGGTCTACCAGGATAAAAAAGTTAATCATAGAAGCGAATCCCTTTCAAACTCATATGACACTAAGGGATTCGGAACTGAAGGTGGTTCAGAAATAAGGAAAGTGACAAGAGTGATTCTTAGAAGCGTAACAATAGATGTATTTCACTCACCGATAAATATAAAATTAAAATTCCATCAGTTTCTTTTTGTTTAAAAGATCTTTCTGTCTTAATAAACAACCGTTGATAGGCTCATTCACTACATTAAAACTTTCATTCTTCTAAATTCCTTATTTGCAAAGGGGGGACATTATATTTCGCTTTGTAGTAGTGCAAATCATGGAATAATAATTTTATTAAATATTCACCATCTTCTCTCACTCTTGGTATATCTAGTAGACCCCGCTTTGACTGTATTAACACGCTGGTGTGTTGAATAAATTTCTTTAACCATAACCATGATGGTTGAGAGTTTTAAGAGGTTTCCAGTTGCAATATTTTATTTTCCATTGCCATCACACTTTTGTTTGTAGGAATTAATGTCATTTTGCACAAATTAATGATCTGATCTACGAGAATAAATTCATCTATTGGTATCAATAATCTTCATTAAACGCGAACCGTACAAAAATCTTTAATACCGTTGAAATGATCACAAACTGTGCTTCATGGAACATGAAAATATTTTGAGATCTCAGTTCAGGTGTATATGTTCGCAAGACTAGAAAACGCCTTGACTGTCTCAAGAATTCGTAGATCTTTTGGAGTCGATATATATAGATATTGTAGATTTTAAAAATAAAACCACAGCTTAAAATGAATGAAATTATGTGAAATTATTAATTTTTAAAAATTATATATATTTTGATATTTAAGACACTGCACACAGATCATAACATTCAGAGAATTTAAATAAGGTTTAGAGTTCTAACGGTTGAGGATGAACCCGAGTTAGGTGCCAACATTATAGTAACTTTTTGTTTAATTGCTATAGATATTACTTGAAATTCGGAATCAAGAATTCTATTACTTTTTTTTTCTGGTTTTGGTTTAAACATCAGAAATTTTTTAATATATAGAAATTTTTTGGGTTTCTGGCTGTGATCTAGAATTGGAATGCCAGTTGCCGTAGCTGAGACCTCACCTTTCTCAGTTTCTGATATGAAAAAAATTAATGTTTTCAGAAGCCATATTTGGAGGTGTGGTACTAATTATAAAAGTCTATGATAGAAACAATTTTTTAAGAAATGATGTAAACTTAAAATTAGTTGGTTTTATTCGGGTAAAATGAAAGGTGTCAAAAAATCTCAACTCAGAGTGTGAGAAGATTCCCATGGTAAATGAATAATATATTTTTGTTCTTGGCAGGGATAAGAAAATAATAATTATAATTATTAAACTATAGGCAAATATAACCCAAAATATGGATAATTATTTTCAATATAAACAAAGTTTTAAAAATTTAAAAAAATATATATATAAGAGTAAAAAGGTCATTATTTGATTTCTTTAAAATAAAAGAGTCTATTTCGGAGAATTTTTTCCTTAGTTTTTTGATTAGTATAAATCCGTATCGTACTGGAATAATTCTATATATAAGAGTACCTTATAAGGTGTATTTGTGAATAATTTCAAAATGATTAAGGGAAAAAAAATGGGTAAACTATGGATTTTCAGAAAAATAAAAAATTTGAAAATTTGAAAAAAAAAAAAAATTACTATAATACAAAAGAGGTCACTAAGCTTTCTGAGCAGGGAGAGCATCTGACATGGAATTTTGAAACAATAGATTTATTTGTAACTGGTTGATACATGAATGAATTCTCTAAAGAGTTTCGATATTTTTACCGTATTTTATTTTCTCTTCAACAGCACTGTAAAAGCTAGCATTTTAAATACGAAGATGATTAGGGTTTCAAAACTTGTATTGCTTTTTTTTTTCATTTGTTAAAAATCAATTTATTAAACATGTGAAACGTAAAAAGAATATGAATATTGAAATGATATCGAAATTGAATAGGTAATTGAGAAATCTGGGAATTTTTTTTATTAAAAAGAAAAAAAAAAAGGTATCTATATATGATGATAATTTTAAAAATAAGGATTTTTTATGAATAATTCAATTCACACAGTCCATGGTTTTCATATATAATTACTAAAAGAAGTGCACATAAAGAAAATTCTTAAGTCGTATTAATAGAATATTGTTAATATTTGAGATTTTGATTTTAAAAGTAAATTTCTGTAGTACTAAATTTAAAAATTAGTATTATGACTTAAAAATAATCTTCAAGCGATTAAAGAGTAAAAGGAATTATATATCGGCATACTAGAAAAGTTCGAAATCCCCTTTCTGTAATTCAGAAAGTTGAAAGATGCCTAAAGTTAATAACAAATAAAAAGTTGTGTTCTGGATATGATAAGGAAAGTAATAAAAATATAAAAATAGAATTGGATTAAAGTATCCAATAAATGAATAATGATTCTATAGATAATATTGGTTGTTTTATTAAAATAAATTATTATTAATAATATATTGGTTGATAAATTATGTTTCAATAAATAATGGTCCCTATTTATAATTGATCTTCTCAAAGAAAAAAATTGGTATTTTTTCTTACAACATTGGTTTTGAAGATGGTATTGATAATGATTGCTTATTTTTTTTTTTGCTTTTTTTTGCTTTTTTTTGCTTGCCATTCTGCACCGCAAAATGTTTTAATGACAAAAAAAAAAAAAAAAGTTGCCGGATATATGTATAAGTAAGAAATGTTGAAAAAAAAATTGGGTATCTTGTGAAGTTCATTATAAAGAAAATGAAACTAACTTAATGAAAATTAAAAGAAAGAAAACAAAAGTTACAAAGTCAATTTCATTAAAAGTCAATTACTAAATAAAAACACGAAAAATAATAATAAAAAAAAAGTCCCAAAGAAAATAAAAATAACAACAGTTTATGTATATGATAAAATGTAGTGCTTAAAACTACTGTTTGTATTGTGGTGGAGGTGCATTGTACTCGCCATTAGACGATTGGCTTGGATAACCGCCTCCCTGTGACGAGTAGCCTTGTTGCTGTTGGCCTTGATAGTTTTGGTATCCTTGCTGGTATCCTTGTTTATTCCCTGCACCCAGTGGTTGGTATTGTTGTTGTTGTTGTTGTTGTTGTTGTTGTTGTTGTTGTTGTTGTTGTTGTTGTTGCTGTTGCTGTTGCTGTTGCTGTTGCTGGGCCTTCATAGCTTCTAATTGAGACATGTCTGTTGCCTGTTTGTGGTTACATATGGTGCAGACAAGGTTCTTTGAGAAGGAAATTGGAATGACAGGAACAAAGCAAAAGGTAAAAAAGTTGTGATCTTTTTGGGCTTCAAGAGAGAAGTTGTGACAACGTGGACAGTAGAATCTAATTCCTTCAAATCCTTTAATGACTGAAGGATAGTTGCTGACTATATAATATTTTGGTTAGTTTTATTTTGAATGGTATTTCTATTATATTTAGTGTTAGTAAATTGTATACATACACCCAAACGTAAAAAAGAAAAACATTTGATGATATAAAGATTGAAAATTTAATAATTGTTGAATTAGGAGATTTGTGAAATTTGTGAGATTTGAGAATTTGGTATTTTTATATTTATATTAGGAAGAAAAGAAAGAAAGGAAAGAAAAGAAAAGAAAAGAAAAAAACCGCAGAAATGTTTAAAAATCTCTCTGGAATAAAAAAAAAAAAAAAAAAAAAAAAAAAAAAAAATAAGGTTTTTGACAAGGCGCAGTCAGATATTGTGGAGTGATGATGATCTACGGTGATATATTATAGATATAAATATTAATAATATATTAATAATAGATATTATGTGACTTTAATGTGTTAATTAATTACAGTAAATTGTTACAATTTATACAATATACTTAAAATGTAATAATATAGTCATGTGATGTAATTAACTTCCTCGGTTAACATTTTTTATTTTTTAGGACCAACGCCGCTCCGCTCCGTTTTTTTTTTTTTAATTCTCTGCCACTAAAATTTTCCATCCCGTTTAAAATTAAAATACCCAGCCAGCCAGCCAGCCAGCCAGCCACCCCACAAAAAAATCGTTAAATATATATTTTTCTCTATATATATTATTAAATAAATAAATAAAAAAAAAACTCATCAAAGACTTAATTATCAATCTACACACAACCCTTTTGATACAATCAATTCGTATAAACTCGTAAATATTATTCATATTAAAGTAAAAAAAAAAACTCATACATCTCATTTTTATATATCTTAGGGGGTCGTAATGGTACACATCTGTAGTTAATTATAGGTAAGGGATTAATGTCAAAGCTCCTTCTTCTTCTTCTTCTTCTTCTTCATATATATTTTAATAATTCTTCTTTCAATTTTTTTTTTATAAATTCATTCAACAAATACAAAAAAAAAAATCAAACAATTAAACAATTAAACAAGACTGGCAGCCTTAAGCTTCTCAACAAGCTCCTGAGTAGATCCCAGAATAGAACCAGCCTCACGGGTCGGGGGGTACTCGACAGAGACGGTCTGAAGACGGGGCTTGGTATCGACGCCGGCGTCCTTAAGAGCAATCTTGGTGAGAGGCTTCTTCTTGGCCTTCATAATGTTGGGGAGAGTAGCGTAGCGGGGCTCGTTAAGACGAAGATCAGCAGTGATAACAAGTGGCAGCTTAGCAGCAATGGTCTCCTCACCACCATCAATCTCACGAGTGACAGTGACCTTGTCGCCTTCAATAACAATCTTAGAGGCGTTGGTGGCCTGAGGCCACTTGAGAAGACCAGCAAGGATCTGGCCAGTCTGGTTAGAGTCGTCGTCAATGGCCTGCTTGCCCAGCAAAACGAGGTTGGCGCCGTCCTTGTCAACAACAGACTTAAGCAACTTGGCAATTGCCAGAGGTTCGAGCTCTTCCTTGCCAGTGTTGATGAGAGTAGAATTGTCGGCACCTTTAGCCAGGGCTTGACGAAGAACATCTTGAGCTTTCTCGGGGCCAACAGAGACGGCGTGGATGTTGGCAACAAGACCCTTGGAACCTTCACGGAGTCTAACGGCTTCTTCCAGAGCAATGTCGCAGAAGGGGTTAATGCTGGTCTTGACACCGGTCATGTCGATGGCGCCATTCTTGATGCGGGGCTTAACGGCAGCGTCAATAACACGCTTAACTGGGACAACGATACGAAGAGACATTTTTTGTTTGATTTATAAATGTGATTGATGAGAAAGAAAGAGAAAGAAAAAGAAAAAGAGTAAAAAAAAAAATAAAAAGAGAGAGAGAGAGAAAAGAAAAGAAATAACTATTGTTGAAGTGAAAAAAAAAAAAAAAAAAAAAAAAGAGATTTAAATATTAAAAGGTGGTGGTGAAATTTTATAAAGGCGAAAAAAAAAAAATAAAATAAAAAAAAAAAACTGTTAGCCAGTCAGCCAGCCAGCCAACCACCGCGCAGCCCGAAACATCGCCGCTCGCATTTATGTCCCGCCAAAAGTCTCCACCACCGCCACCACCACCACCAACCCCCCCTTCTCATACTGTTCATCCCCGCGTTTTTCACCGGCGCTCGGAGTTTTCGCCGGGTTTTTCAAATTGATGTTTTTTGTATCTTAAGCCTTAAGCCTTATGTTTTATTTCTTATTTCTTATTCCTTGATGTCTTTCTTTCTTTCTTTCTTTCCTTCTTTCTTTCTTTCTTTCTTTAACAATATATAACATCTCTCTCTCTACCTATCTCTAAAAAAA
Organism: Magnusiomyces paraingens; assembly: GCF_902498895.1. Lineage (NCBI taxonomy): Eukaryota > Fungi > Ascomycota > Dipodascomycetes > Dipodascales > Dipodascaceae > Magnusiomyces > Magnusiomyces paraingens. The sequence goes on from NW_022474067.1 coordinate 1,854,151, forward strand.
AAAATAATTATTTATACCAGCAGTGCAAGCCCTTATCAGACCCCAAGAAGACGGTGAAATGTGGTCAAGTTATTCGGGTTAAAAGATCAAATATAGCCATATCAGCATACAAACTTGCCATTTATATGGAGTGTTTCGTGTTTGTGAAAGTGAAATATCCCGATGAGAAAGAAGAGGATTTTGTTGTTGGAAAGTTTTTTGATCTTGACAAGTGCGAAAAATTGGAGCTTGACTCAGATTTGAAGCTTCACGAGAAACAAAAAGGCAAACTTGTTCTTGGATTTCGCAGCACAGATTTTAAAACAGTTAATTGGTTTAGTGCGGTTCCTCTTAAACGTGTTGGTAATCTTTCTTTCATTATATCGCCTCCGTATCATAAGGATAAAGAAGACAACTTTTATCTGATGCAGTACTTGTTTGATCCGAATGTTTTTGCTAGATTTGAACGGGAGGATGATAAGCCAGTTGATTTGGCTCTTTACGAAGATGAAGATGAAATAGGCGGCCAATTTCAAACAAAGATTAACCAGAAAAACATGAATCTGACTATTGAAGAAGTTGCAGAGAGATCGAAAAATGTTCTAGAAAAAAGGAGGAAGGTCACAAAGTATTTAAATCGCCACTACGAGAAGTACTTGGTAGGTGGGGCTCAATTTAGTGGAATTATACAGTTAGCTAATGAAGAGATTATTGCAACCGCAAAAAACCTTCAAGAATGGAAGGGAAAACGTGAGATATTGTTTTCAAATCTGCACCCAGGAGTAATTTAATTTAATTTAATTTAATATAATACAAGATTCACGCTAGCGTTACCGCTAGCGTTCGCTGAAATGGTTTATGGATTATGAAAATGTTTTATGACAAATGGATTATGTCAAATGGATTATGACAAATGGATTATGTTAAATGTTTTATGTCAAATGTTTTATGTCAAATGTTTTATGTCATATTTAATTGTAATGTAATATAGTCATATATATACTGATTATAATATTTAAAAATTAATTAAATGAAATTTATAAGAAATAGAATTATATAATTATATAAAAGTTAATGTAATTTATTAAATAATTTTTAAATTTATATTATTTAAAACTTTTAGTTCTTGTTCATTTAATTCAAAGTAATTGCTATTAGATTCATCATTGTAGTCATTAATAGATTTATCATCTATGTCTTTAATGCAATGATTCTTGGAATTGGTGCAAATAAGATTGATATTATTATTACATATAATTGGATGCACTGGGGGTTGAGATTGTTGGTTTTGATATAAATCAGATTCATCTAATTTATTGGATTGAGTTAAATTAAATTCCTGCAACGAAGATATACTGAAATGTTTGGTGACAGTTTCATACATGATATTTGGGAAAATATTATAGTGATTTTTTGGGAGAAAATCAAGTTGATTCACATTTGTGATTCGCGAAAATGCGAAATATGCTTGACAATGAACCAAAGAATGATTAGTGAAATATATGTCAAGGTGTGACAATAATTGACCTTGTATTTTATTGATTGTCATTGCAAAACATGTTTTGATGGAGAGTTGTAATCTTTGTAACGGGATCTTGTAATCTTTGTAACGGAATTTTGTAATCTTTGTGATGGGATCTTGTAATCTTTGTGATGGGATCTTGTAATCTTTGTGACGGGATCTTGTGATGTTATCATTAGTTAAATTTATATCAGTAGTACAATAATGGTTTAAATATCATTATCAATTTCTTGAAAAATTTCATTATCTACATTTTTAATCCTGTTTGGAAGTATGAAGTTTTAATATTTTCTGAGAGTATTATAAATGAATATTATTATTGATTGTAGAATACAAATACAGAAAATTTTAAATATATATTTTTGCTGCAGTTGATTATTGTGGAAGAAATTTTGTTTTGTGTTTTTTCTGTATTGCAAAAAATATCAATGTCAATGTCAATGTCAATGTCAATGTCAATGTCAATGTCAGAATATAATGAAATATGTGTACGTTGTAATTTTTTTTATAATTTCATTGATGTACATTTATATCGATTGTTTTTCAAACTATTTTTTTGATAATATTGATAATCATTTCCCTTATTATATAAATTTTATTAAATCCTGCAATATATGTAAACAGAGATCCCAGTTCATTGCCTCTAGCGGCAATTTTATTAAATATATATATATATATATATATATATATATATTTTGATATATTGTCAATGTTGTCTGTTTGATAAAATGTTTTGATTTTTTTTTTAATTTTTTTATTTTATTTTTGTTTACCTAAACAAAAAAAATTGAAGACATTGGTATGTAAATAGGATATTTTTTTTTTTAAATATAATTTGTTTTTTTTAATGACATGTTTGCTTTAATGGTTTAGGCATTATTAATGAGTATGTGAATAGAGTATTTTGTTATTTTGAACGTGATTTGATTTTTATAATTTCATTATTAAGTGAGATTCTTGGTTTATTGGTTTGTAAGTTATTGTTCATCATAAATATGATCATTTGTAATTTTGATTTTATTATTAAGTGAAATGTGAAATGTGAAATGTTTGTTTTACTTATTTAGGAATTTTGTTCAATATGTGTATTTATGTTAATTCAAATGGTATTCATATGTAATTAAATATTAATTTGATTACATGGTGAGCATAAATTATAAGTTTAAATTTTTATTATGTTATTGATGGTTATAGAAATACTTTTCAAATTTTTATCTTTACCTGTCTTGAGCTGGTATATTATCAATGCATGGGGGCTCTGTTTGTTATTTTTTGAAAATATATATTATATGAATATATTCTGAGATTTATATCCAAATATATCCAGGATAATATTTTGAGATTTACTCTATATTTTGAGATTTAATTAATAATCTATATAAATATATCTATATTTTCTGAGATTTAACCTATATATCTATTTTTTCTGAGATTTAACCTATATATTTATTTTCTGAAACTTAACATATAAGCTATATATTTATCCTATATAGGATTGCTGCGGCTTTTATGACACTTGCTTATTTAATGATGGGGGATTTGTTGTAATACTTTTTTTCTAAATAATATTATGTTTAAAATATATATATTTAATAACATATAAGCTATATATTTATCCTATATAGGATTGCTGCGGCTTTTATGACACTTGCTTATTTAATGATGGGGGATTTGTTGTAATACTTTTTTTCTAAATAATATTATGTTTAAAATATATATATTTAATAATTTGAGATAAGAGAATTAAATAAAATAAAATAAAATAATAATTTTTTTAAAAAAAAGCCGTGCTTATAATCACGTGATATAATACTCTACCCAGAAGTTTTCTCGTCTCAAGTAGACACGGTTTTGCTGTATAGTTGAAATATGAGAGAAAATATTGATTATGTAATCTCGCCACCAAAAACAATAAACAGTTGTCAACGCAGCGTGCAAACATCAATAAAAATCAACATTGACGATCTAAATAGATTCAAATCTATATTATAGTTAGATTTAGAATGTTAAATACTATCTAAAACAATTTTTTTGTTAGATTTTAACACCATTTATATATTTTTTACAAATTTCTATTTAATTTTAAAAAGATTTTTAGATGAAAATTATATCATTAAAAAGCTGAAAATTTTCTCTATAAGTTGATAAATTTATAATTTTAATAACTGTTGAAATGTATTTTTAAACATTTTTAAATATTTAAAAATATATTCATATGTTAGAAAAAAAAATATATATATATATATATATATATATTTTTTATTTTACATTCAAATGTAAATTGGGGATGTAGGTTGAACTTCCAAATTCGTGAAATTTGAGTGGGTCTCTACCGAGTAAATTTTACTTAAGTCGCTCATGTATGGGTGGTCATTTTAGAAATTGAGATTTTTGGGTGTTAATGCACCCTTCCCCTACTATTTTTTTGTTAAGAGTGTAATTAAATTCATAATTCTTCCTTTCTATCGACGCATTTCTTCCTTCATCCGACGACGCTCCTCAGACCGTTGCTGCAATTGCTGAATCTGCTTCAACCGATCCTTCAACTGTTCTGTCCGCTTCGTCTCTCTCTGCCAATCACTAACATTTGCACCCGCATTACCACTCTCCAAACATTCCAGTCCAAGTCCAGGAGCCCGTGGAAGCCTACTGGGTCGAGAACTTGTTGGCGCAATTATACTTCCACTGTTACCACTGCTTCCATTCCCATTCCCATTGATACTATTATCAGAAACTACCCCCTCGCTATCAATATCCATGGCATCAACACTAGAGGCTCTTACATGTAAACTCACTCCTACTGCCGCTCTAGACTGAAGACTACTGCCTTCATCTAATCGTCCATAACCAGAGGAAGGCACTGCGGTTGGCACTTTGCGCCGTGGAGATTCTAAGTACGAGTGTCTCATCGGCGATGTCATGGCCCCGCCATTATTCCCGCCAAACATGGACTTGTAGGAAATTTCTCCTTGTTGATCGTGATGGTGATGTTGTTGGTCTACCCCTCGTGCTCGTAAACTCTCGTTTTCACGTTTAAGTACCGTAAGTTGGTCACGTGCAGCCGCAAGATCCGATTGTGCTCGTACCAGTTGGGTTTCCTTGCTTTTGATTGATACAACATCACGGGTATGTTCATCCACAAGTTGTGCATTCTATCAAAATGTTAGTAAAAGCCAGTCATAATTCACTTTCCTTGTTTCCACTCACCTTAAATTGTAGATTGTTGATTTCTTGCATCAATGCCATCTTCTCAGAGTTAAATCCTTGAACTTGCCATTGCAAATGCTCGCGTTCCCTTTGAAGCTCTTGATTTTCTGCACGCAGTTTCTCAAGCTCTTGTCGTTCTTGTGCAGAGATTCCAAAGTCTGTTGCTGCCATAGATGTAGCACCTCCGGTAGTTGCACCCCCCCTTGCTTGAGATGCAATTGGCCTGTTAGTCAAGCCACCACCAACAGTACGGCTTGCAAGCCCAGGTCGTGTTGTAGGTGCAGCAGCATGCTGTTGATGTTGTTGTTGGTGGTGTTGTTGGGGTGATGGTGGTGGTGGTGGTAATTGCTCCACTGAAGGTTCTGGGCGAGCCTTTACTGGACTAGCAGAGCCGACACCAGGACGTCGCACAAGACCACCTGCTGTTCTAAGCTTGCTTGCTGTGGGAGCCGTAGAAGCACCACCACTTGTTGAGGCAGGAACAAGTTTCTTGCGTAAAACAGGCTTGCCTCCAGGTCGTGGTCTTGGTGTTATTGCAGCTGCTGAAGATGCTGTCGATGAGTTGGTTGCTGCTGTGGTTGTCGCTGGATGTGGTGGTGGTGGTGCTGCCGCTGATCTCCCAGGTTTAGCTTTGACTTGGGCTGTTTCAAACGCATCTTTAATTTTGCCCTTTTTGATATCATCCACATTTTCTAAAAATTGAATCATGGCACGCTCGCCAGTCATTTTCATCAGGGTTCCAAGTACATGTGCAGCCTCCGAGCGAACAGGTTCTTGCATATCAGAGAGCATGACAACACCCGCTTCTGCAATAAGTTTGATTTCCTGATTGGTAGGCATGGCACGGGTATTTGACAAGCACCGGGTTAAAAACTTTGCAGTCTCAATCTTGACTTGTGGAGTCTTGTGCTTTAAAAATGTAATTGTTTCCTCAAGAATTTCAGACAATGACGAACTGTTAAACATGGCATCCAAAGCCTTACCAAGGGCCTCTGAAATGGAAGCCTTCTTTTCCTTAAGGCGCTCAAGTACTGGACTCAAAACTACAGGAACATATCGTGCAAAAGAAGACTTGAGACCTTTAGCCAATGCTTCAAAAATGTTGGCAGCAATGGTGACAACTTGGATATTTGCGTCCTTCATGCACTTGGCCAAGACCCGCATAATGTCGCCATAGTCACCCTCTTCTATACGTGGTATATTAACGACTGCAAAGATTTCTTCCAGAATTTCTTTACGTTCCTGCCATTTTGATGATGAAACACGTTTTTCATAGTCCATGGGTATTTTGCTTAAAACTTCGACTGGATCATACAAGTCCATTTCCACATCATTATCCTCATCCACACCAGTGTTATCTCCATTGTTTAATATATCAATGCCGCTGGCCTCGAGTCTATCCATGGACTCACGTTGGGATCTCAAGAAGCGAGTTTGTTGTGGAGCAACACCTTTGACTTTTTCAAACTCTGCCTCAAGATCCTTTTGCTGGACGGGTTTAAGATTGGGTAAAAGCAATTCTTTTAGCGAATCCCCTAGCCATTTGTAAAGTTCAACTGAGAGAGCTTGTGCTTCTGCGCGTACGTTTTTGTCCGCATGGGAAAAAAGTGCTGGAAGAACTTGAACAATTGATTTGCATGGAACAGTTTTAGAACCGTAGGCCTTGATGATTTCAACAAGCGCATGGGTAGTACCTGTAACAATTTTAGGAGTCTTGTGAGAAAGCACTGGTATCATGTCTTCAATGACAGGATCGGCCACGTCAAGCTCGATGAAAAAGAGCAAAGCATCGAGGGTGTTTTGTTTTGTACCGGTACGTGTTGAACCCATGGTTTTTTCGAGCATTGGTGGAACGATATGGCTTCGAAGACTAGGAAACAGTGGTCATTGATTAGTTTAGTTTAGTTGAGGTAAGGTAAGGAGGGGGATTAGGTTTAATGCATACCGCAGACAGCATTGTGGGCCGCCAAACTCTAGAAAGGCGACCAGTGCGGCCAGACCAGCTTCTTGGGCTACGACATTGGCGTCGGTGACAATTTTTTTAAAAACATTTGGGTCTTCGAGAAAAGGTTTGAAGCATTCATCGGATTCGTGGCTGGATTTTGTAAACGAATTTTTCATATCTTCGTAAGCAGCCAATCGGACTTTCCAGACCTAGATTGATAGTCAAGGGGAGAGAAGGGAAGGTGTTAGTTAGATGGAAAAAGAAAATGTAATAAAAAAAAAGTGTATGTACCTTATGAGTGGCTCTTGTTTCTATTGGCAAGGTCGAGTAATCTTCCTCTTGTTCTGCCATTGTTTATATATTTATATTTATGAAGAATTATGTATATATATATATATATATATTATATTGTTTTGTAAGGGTGCTGTAAAAAAAAAAAAAAAAAAAAAAAGGACACTGGTGATTTGATTTCAGGAGGTTTGGAAAAAAAAAAAAATTAAATAAATAAATAAAAATAAAATAAACACCTGTAATATTATTACAAAAAAAAGAAATGGGGAAATAGTCTGAAGGATAGATGAGTTTAAAGATAACCCTGTGCCCTAATACTTAGTACTTGGTACTTATTATTTATTTATTTATTTATTAAAGTTTATTTTTAGGGTACGCATACATACATGTGTATAGATTCAATTAGGGTTTTAATCTATTATTATCCTACATTAATCTATTAATACTAAAGATACTAAAAATACTATTACTACTGTTAGGATTTACGTGGGTTCTAAATTGATTTCTGTGTTGAATATTATAGTCTATAAGAGAAAACAGCAGTAAAATAGAATAGCCAATTTAATAATAATAATATGAATGAGGAAAGAAAACAAAAATAATTTTTTTCCAATTTGTTTAAGTGCACATTTTTTTCTTCGCAAACTCTAACCTGTTATTTCTGTATTCCAACTGCTACGATTAAACGGTGGCGCTCCCTCGACAATAACTAGGCTCATTCATTTTGCCGTTTTGGTTGTAATTAATTTTTTTTTTTTTTTTTTTTTTTTTTGAATTTAATCGCACTTTAGGTATTCTAATAATAGCATTAAACCCTCTTTCATTTGATTACTTTCAATTTTGTTTTCTTTTTCTTTTTTATTCTAATGTCCGAGATTTTTTCGCAAATATAAGATTCTTTTCATTTCTGGTCAAATACATTCAAGTTACTTGTTATATATATATACTTACGGTAGATAAGGGGATCGTTATTATATACACACGTCTGCGCAGTTTTTATTTATTTTAAATTTTAAAGTTCCGGATTAATTTCATGGGCCATATTTTTCCGTGCGTACATTTTTATTTCAATATCGAGGACCAAGATTAGAATCAAAAAGCAATTGTTTTCAAGTATAAATAGTCCAAGATTTTCGCTTTCCTTTTTTTTTTTATAAATATATAAAAATCATTAACTTGATCTGATCTACTTTTTTTTTAACTTGCTCTTTCATATTATCAATCAAATAACTTTTGCTTTACTACAAAAAAACTTAAAAAAAACAAAAATGACTTCTTCTTCAATTGTCGATTCTGTTCGCTCTGCCATTTCAACATCTGTTTCATCATATCGTTTAATGCCTCAGCCACCAGCTCCTCACCGTCCACATCCCATTTGCATGTGCGGTTTTTTGCTCCAAGACTGTGTTCAATGTAACAGTTATTTTTCTCAAATGATGAACCATTCTCCTGCCTCCCTTTCTGCGGGAAAAACAAGTGGCAATTTTGTTCAACAACAATATAATGATGGTCATGATGATGACCATGTTCATGACTACCACAATTACCACAACCGCCATCCTGTGCTGAGATTTTCTGGTTCAAGTATCGAAGATTGTTTCTGTTCAGAACCAAGTTGTACTTTTTCTGCTAAACATGATTCTTCTTCTGTTATTACTTCTGCTGTTCCTACCACAACCAAAACAACACTTTCCCCAAATAAAACAAGTGGCAAAAACATAGTTTTGGCCAGACACCCATTGTGTATTTGTGGACTGGATGCTAGTCAATGTGTTTCGTGTTCTAGAGTCAATGGTATAGGGCGCCGCACACACACAGAGGCCAAGATTGCCAGTCGTCTGTAAGAAAAAAAAAAAAAAAAGTGTTTTTAATGTAATTATGTAATAAAAAAATTAATTTAGTATTTTTCTTGATCTTTTTTTTTTTATATTAGGAAAAGATAATAAAACATGAAAACCAAGACTCAAAACTCAAGACAATGGCAAATATAGGAAGTTTCCGGTAAGGCTTTATATAAATTGTTTGGTTTTTTTTTTTTTGTATAGAAGATAAAAGAATATTATTAAATACACATGAATTGTGAAATATGAAATGTTTATTAACATTAATAATTATTGAATATATTTTGTAATTAATTTAAAGCTAGGGTTTAATAGGGAGAAATATTATATACATCATTTTATTTGTACGCTCAATTTAAAATTTTTTTAATAAAAAAATTTAACATAAAGCATTAAACACAGAAGATTAACTAAATTAAAGGGCAAAAAATGCTTTTTGTAAATTACTATTGTTTTTTTTAAAAAATAAATTAAAAAAATAAAAAATACAAAGAAATACAAGTCTAGAGTGGCAAATTATTTTTTTATTGGTGATATTTCTCTTTATAAATCATCATTAAAAGATATATATATATATATATATATATATATATATATGGCTCTGAAATTTAGATTTTGCACGCACTCGATTCCCAATCGGAAATGTTTTTTTTTTTTTTTTTTTTTTGATTTTGATTTTTTTAATTGCCTTTTTGCGATTTCCCTTAAATTTTTCGACAATCATTGTTTTTTATTATTATTATTAATATTATTATTATTATTATTATTATTATTATTATTATTATTATTATTATTATTATTATTATTATTATTATTATTATTATTATTATTATTATTATTATTATTATTATTATTATTATTATTATTATTATTATTATTATTATTATTATTATTATTATTATTATTATTATTATTATTATTATTATTATTATTATTATTATTATTATTATTATTATTATTATTATTATTATTATTATTATTATTATTATTATTATTATTATTATTATTATTATTATTATTACTATTACTATTATTATTATTATCCGATGGTCTATCTATGTTTTAAAACTCAAAAAAAAAAAGTCTCTATATTTAGTATAAAAAAAAAAAGAAAACATGTTGTTTGTGTCTCTGTTCAATCTTTGAAACGTACAAGTTTAAACATAATTATATTTATCAAGGATAACTTATAAGTTATCATAAGTTATCCTTGATAGTTTGTTTTTTTTTTTTTTTTAATAGTTATATTTTTTGATTTTTGATTTTTTTTTTCGTATATCAAAAGTAAATTATTATAAGAAGAAGTTTATAATTTATTTCATTTATTTTATTTATTTAATCCAAATATTTTTTATATATAAATTTTAGTTATTTTTATATATTTCTCCAAATGAAAATAAAATCTCAATTCAAAGACATGCACAGAATCAAGTTTTTTGTCATTATTTCTACAATCACCGGTTTTTTTTTTTTTTTTTTTTTTTTTTTTTTTTTTTTTTGTATTACTTCCATTAATTTACATTATAATGTAAATTATAATTATAATTTCCATCAAAATCTCGGTGTGATAATTCCCGAGAAACACAATTATATTTATTTATATATAATTGTGTTGTTTTTTTTTTCAACATCTTTTTAAAATAACTGACTATTCAAATGTAATGACATTTTCTATTTCATTTAAAAACATATATAAATATATATATTCTAAATGGTCTCATGTTCTATAAGCCTCATTATATACAAATAAAATTCCCAACAAAAAAAATTGTTCATTTTCTTTTTTTTATCCACCATATTTTATAACAAAAGCTTTGTTGCTAGAATGATTTTTTTTTTCTTTTGTTGTGTAAAGTATGCTGTTGAATATCTTTATAAAAATGGCCTACATTGATATTTTTATTCAATATATATAGTATCTGCTGATGCCCTTGTTAATGAGGATTTTTTTTTTTTTCATTTTTAGATTATAATAATACTTTATGTGAGATTCTTGAAATAGTAGAAGAACCTCATGATATAAATTTATATAAATAATTATATATATATTAATTAAGTCTATGAAGGAAGTTTTTTTTGTTTTTATCAATTAATTTAACTCTTCCTTAGATACCTCAAATCAAATACTTTCCTTTTAACCAAAAATACAAAAAAAAATTAAATAAAGTGGACATTACCGGAGTTGAACCGGTGACCTTCTCCATGCGAAGGAGACGCGATAGCCACTACGCTAAATGCCCTAATATTTTCTTTTTAGAAATAAAATAATTTCTATTTAAAAAGAAAAAGGGAAAAAATTTTTTTTAATAAATTACGTAAACATTACATAATATTTATATGCATTTAGTTTTTTAGTGCTTTAAGAAATTTAGTCACTTCACTATTCATCTCTTTAATCCTCGTTAAAGTGTGTATGTAAAAAAAAAATAAAAAAAAAAAAAAATTGGCAACTATAGAAAAAAAATAATTAAATTATTTGACTTTTGCACTATCACCATCTTCACTAAAAACTATAGATATAATAATAATAATAATAATAACAATAATATATTCAATGATCGTCTATATATCCGTAAATTGATGTATAAACTACACCTTTTTATTATTATTGTTATCAAATGATAATTATCTTTTATAATCTTTTTTTTTTTATCAATAATAATTAAATAATTAAATAAATAATTTATTTTAATATTTATTATTGTTTTGGATTCTGACGCAAACTTGATTCAAAGCTTAGCTTAGATTAATTTCAACTTAACTCAATAACCCCGAAATTTAATATTTTGATCTCAAAACTTGTTTTAATTTACAAACAATTTAACATTATTACAATGTTTACATATAAAAAAAACTTAACCACTTTTAAAAAAAAATTTCACAAATAGTCCTATGAAGGGAGGGGGGTATCAATAATATAGTCATATAGTCATATAGTCATTCATCATCATCATCATCATCATCATCATTGTATAGTGGTATGCTTCCCACAATAATCATCACATCATCACATCATTAGTGTAAAGTTTTCTAGTGGCTTCTCTATCTCTATCTCTATCTCTATCTCTATCTCTCATCCTTCTTCCTATGCCACATACGCAGGTGGAGGACTTCCATATTCCCGTCCTTCGTCCTCCATTGCCTCACCTGCTTTAGTTGCTGATTGTCCAAGGCCATGATGATGAATATTCTTCATACCCGACCGAGGTCGACGTCTCGGAAGTACTTGTTGTTGTTGTTGTTGTTGCTGCTGCTGTGCTTTAACATCTGCTGCAAGAACCTTTTCTGATCGTGCCTCGTCGTCATTAACAACAACGCGTAACATAGGAGGTTGTGACCGCATGACATGCTGTACGCGCGCATACAATTGAGCCTTTTCCGGGTCTGTTGGCTTAGTCATAGACATAGAAGTAGACAATCCACTAATGCCAGTCTTACTAGGCTTCACAGGAGTCTCAAGAGAAGGCATACGTGAACCTAAAATGCCAACAGTTCCACTGCCATCGGTTGGAGACTGCGGAATCGCCTGCAACCCCGCGTCGGGCTTCTTGAGAGTACGGCTCGTTGTACGTGTATTCTTTCTTAAAGGTGTTGTTATTGTTGTTGTTGTTGCTGCTGCTGTTGCTGCTGCTGATACGACTGTTGCGGCTGATGCTGCTACTGTTGCGGCTGTTGTAGTCTTGGTCTGAGATGCCACAGGAACCGGTACAAGTGTCGATGTACTCAGTGCAGGAGCTATCTTTACTGGAATTGAAACTGAAACTGAAACCGGAACCGGAGCCGGAGCCGAAGCCGGAGTTGTTGTATCATCAGAAGAAGTTGTAGCTGAAGGTTGCTGTTGTGCATTATTTGTTTTGGCGCCGCCAACCTTAATAACCCGACGTCTTGGTTTCCCATGCGAAGTTCGGAAATAATTACGTGACTGGATTCTCATAATCTCATCAAGATCCACTGTGCCATCAACATGTTGAAGTCCAGATAATGCATTGCCATTGGTCCCAGAGGCTCCAGAAGAGCCCTCTCCATGAGTTTCAAGATTGGCCCGGTACACAGTTTCCTTGATAGACGGTGTAAAGAGAGACAAGGTAAGTTGGGATGCACATAGGGCATTGAGCTTGACCATGTTTGCAGGTGAAAGAATCGGCATGTCCGGGTTAATGTCACCAAACTGCACGTATTCTTCTTGAGTTCCATCTTCATTTTCTTGCTGTTGTTCTGCTGCGGCATCCACATCAAAGTCCTCGTTATCCACCACAGTTGTATTGGTATCGACTCCACCTGCTGTTCCTGCTGCTGCTGCTGCTGCTGCTGCTACTGCTACTGCTTGCTTTTCGCGCTGGTGCTCCGCCATCTTTTGATGAAGTCGCGACTTTTCCAAGCCAATGTTGCTTTGTGGTGTCCATTTGTGTGATAGCTTGTGCAGAATGGCAGGCAGGTCTTCACGGAACAAAAGTCGGATCTGGGTTTCAATTTGTGTTTGTAAAAAGCGCGCAATCCCAGGTAACGTATCAAAAGTCGATGTGACGCGAATAGATTGTAGCGGATCGTTTCGAAATACAAGTGTAAGACCTTTAGCTTTGGAGAAGACAAGAATGATAATTCCTGAAAGTTTAATATCGGAGAGTGTAAGGTTGAGTGGAATGGAGAGTGAAGCTGCAGCAGAGTTTTGGAATCGCGGCATGCAAAATCCAGGAGACGACATTGCATAAACTTGGAGTGGGTTGGCACGGATTTTGGTTGTTAAAGTAATGGAAGCATTGCCTGCATATGTGAGCTTAAAGATCCCCCGGAACCGGTCATCAGCCAGATCTCCGACTTCTAGGATTTCGAGTTGTGGGGATTCATCGCCCAAGTATAATTCACGAACGCGGATTCGGTCTGCCAGAATGTTAGGCATTTTCCCGCGGTTCAGAGCGTCCGAAAGCAAAGTCCTAACGCGATCATAAAAGTCGTCATCACTAGTAAACGAGTCCCAGTTGAATTTGAACGACATAATACCTCTGTTGAAGATAGGTAGTTTAGTTAGTTGTAAAAGTTGTTGTTGTTGTTGTTGTTGTTGTTGTTGTTGTTACTGATAACAAAAATGGGTTTAATTGATAGTTGATAGTTGAATGGAAGGAAAAGAAGAAAAAAAAAAAAAAAAAAAAAAAAGAAGGAGGAGGAGGAGGGAAGAAGAAAAAAGTCTGGTGATAAAAAAAAAAAAAAAAAGGCGGAGATTTGCGGAGGAATGGAGAAGAAAAATTTAAAAAAATTTAAAAAATTTAATAATAAAAGTTGACGTTTACCCCCGAACCTATTGGGTGGTTGGTCTCTAATGTACCTGAAAAAAAAAATCTTGTAATTGTAACTGTAACAAAAGTTGAATATTTGAATATTTGAATATACGAATGTTAACCAAATTTAACTAAATTTATTCATCATTATTTTATTTTTTTATTATTTTTATCATACAATTTCATACATGTTCCTAATATTATTCAAAAAAAAATTATTGTCCTTTCTTTCCCTTTCATTCATTCCTAAAATCAATTTTTTTCCCTCCTTTTTATTATTATTATTATTATTATTATTTTTTTCATTTCCATTTCCATTTCCATTTCCATTTCCATTTCCATTTTCATTTCCATTTCCATTTTCATTTCCATTTTTCATTTCCATTTTTCATTTTCATTTTCATTTTTTACTTTCATTTCCCACGTTTATCATCTTCTTTCTTTTCACTTATCACAACCAACTTCTACCTTGAAACTATCCTGTTCTAATTCCTGCTCAGCAACAGCTTCAAGTAAATCTGCTCCTAAACTCTTACTACCAGTCTCATGATCTTTTGCTTCTTCTGTTCCACCATTACTATTACAGCTACTGGTGAAATCGCCACCACCAAGAATTAACGACGAAAATCGCTTGGACCGTAAACCAATTGCAGCATCTTCGCTCAAAGTCCCAACATCACTATTCTCCTCAGAAGAATAGCTCACATTGACATTAGAATTGGTATTAGCATTGGAGTTGACATTGGCATTGGCATTGACATTGGAGCTCGTATTCGTACTCGTGCTAGAGCTTGTACTTGAATTAGAACCTGACGCTGCAGCACGATTATTCCCGCGCACCACAGAAATCAGGTTGCGTCGTGGAGGACTGTTGTTACCATTAACCTGAGCACTCTCAACCGGAGCACTACCGGCCGTGCTTCCAATTCCAATTCCACTGGTAGCAGAAGAAGATGATGACGACGATGATGATGACGATGAAGTAGGCGATGAAGTTGACACATTGATATTGTTGGTGGTCACAGACTCGACCGCTGCATTAGCTGCTGGCGTCGCACCAGCATTATTGTAGTACTGAATTGCAGCCGCCACAATCCCACCGCCAGTACGGCCATTTGGATTCTCATGTGTGTACACTGGCGATTGCTGCATTTGTTGTTGTTGTTGCTGCTGCTGTTGCTGCTGTTGTTGCTGCTGTTGCTGCTGCTGTTGTTGCTGCTGTAGCTGCAAAGAAACAGGTACAGGAGCAACTACCTCGACTGGCTTTTCCACCAACGGGTTACTGCTTACACCGCTAGGCGATGAAGGAACTGCCGAGGAAGATGTCACATTTGTGTAACCAGTGCCACCACCACTAGGACTTGGTGAACTAGGAATAACCACGTGTGGGGTGCTTGCAATGCGTTGGGGACTAGGCGCAACAACAACGTGCGTCTGCTGTTGTTGTATCTGCTGCTGCTGCTGCTGCTGCTGCTGTTGCTGAGGAGTGGTTGGCGTCATGAGAGACGGTTGTTGCGGGCTTGCCACGTAATGCGGGCTCACAGACATCTGAGCCAAGTGCTGGGTGACAGGCGTGACAGGCGTGGCTGCCACAGAGTTTGGAATGCTAGTACCAACAGGCGTTGACACTCGAGGAGGTTCGGTAACGGGAACACTGAGGGACGACGAAACTGAAGACATGTGCACGGGTGCTGCAAGAATAGGCACTGGGGCTGCAGAAATAGACAGAGACCCAGGCTCAAAGTACATGCTATGGCCCCGGGCCTGACGCAGGGTAGTGTTAGAGGACGATGGAGCCGAGTAGTGGCGTGTATCTTCATCCACAGGAATGTTTCCAAGCGACGCCTGTGACGAATTGAGTTTCTTGTTGAGAATCACACTGGCAAGGCTACTGCTACTGCTGGTAGTCACTGGAGGAGGAGGTGGAGGTGGAGCAGACTGGGTGGGCTGGGCAGAAATTTCCGGAGAAGCCGCAGTCACGGTCCCTAAACGGGGAGTGCCTTGACGAGGCGTACCCTGACGGGGGGTAGTTTGCCGTTGAATTGAATGGTGTTCCCCCCATTCCTCCACTGGAGTTTCCGATCTCAATGGAGCAATAGTTTCATGCTGAATCTCTTCCTGAGGCGGTGGGGCTTGGTCAAGATGCTCCGCAAAGATACGCTCGTGCGAAGAAATCATAATTTTGAGAATGGTTTGCATAGCGCCTAAATCAGCATTCATCATGGCTGCAGAACTTGATGAAGGAAGCAAACTCATTGAAAATACAATGGCCAGGTTGACTGCATGCATTCTGTTGGATTTGCCAAACTGTGTCACCTTGCTAAGATGCTGAACCAATCGCCGCAGCAAGTGGTAGTTGGCCGGCGGCAACCGTGCAATGCATGAATGTAACCGCACAATGGCTTCCTCTGTACCAGCTCCTGTTCCGCCAAGTCCCAAATGTCCACAAGCTACAAACTCGTCGAGAAGTTCATATGTCAGCAATGGTTCCGGGAGTTCGCGCAAGTACAGCTTGAAGCACCCAGTCACAGTGTTGACGTCAAACCACCTGTCATCCTTCATATTGACATCTTCGCCGGAATCAAACGCAGCCTTGAGGGCATTGACGCTGGCAAGTGACCCAGGAATACGGTAGATGCCGACTTCTTCCAAACCGCGCTCCTCAATTTCCGACAGGAGCGTCTCAACAACACGTGGTACAAACGAGCCCTCACGCTCAGTGACAATGCGGATCGGCACACCAAAGACCTTGGCAGAGGTCGGCGACATGACGGCCAGCAAATGGGCGTGCTTGCGTGCAAGCTCCAGGTACCGCACCCACTCTTCGGCATCTGTTTCGTTGAGTGCTTGAAACCAATGCTCAGTGCCCTTGGTGGTTACCTTAAACAATGATCGGTCGCGGGTAGCTTTCAGATGAGTAATGTCCGAGTCAATAAGCTTGATGGATGTGATTTGCTTAAACCTTGCGTCGCCCATATTGCCAATATCGGGTAAGTCATCTGGATGAATGGTTTTTTCAGTGGGCGGCGTAAAACTACCAGTAAAGGCCATGGAGATTGGCCGCACAGCCTTGAGAAACCCACCAAAACGGGATTTGCTTGTTTTGCGGTCAGAAATAGAGGAAGCATCTTGGCCATTGCCGCCGGCAGACATGGCCTTATTCATCTTGCTGTTTGCCTTTTTGAGCTCCTTGGCCTGGCGCTCAATCACTTCGCGTTGCCGTGAGTCACGCTTTAGCTTTTCAGCTTCGGCTGCAACATAAATGGCAAACACACGGTTCTTGGATGCAGAGCGTGGGTAATCCTTGAGCTCTCGAGAAGCTGCTTCACGAGCAACGCGACGGTCTAAGTGGTACAGTCCATCAGTAGGGTGTACAATGTAGGAAATGCGCTTGGAAAACTCTTGTAGAGCAGGGTTGCCCTCAGTGGTATTAAAGCGAGCCTCAAATGTTTGAAGGCTAGACTTGGTCTCAAGAATATTAGTGAGAAGGTTGTATGTATACCTGCGCTTGTCAAAGTTGATGAGGTTGGAGTTTTCAACACACATGTTGGGGATGTAGCAGACAATTTCAAGCAAGCGCTCCAGTAGCCATCCAACACAAGGTGTTAGCGGGGCCCGGCGGGCCAAAAGTGTGTAACTAATATCTGGGACGACAGAGTCAACGGTGGTGATTTGACCGGTGAAGATGCCGCTAAACTGCTTACAGATTTCCTTAGAAGCCAAGAGCCATGAGTTTGCAAATGCCCTACTTTCAGGGCGCACAATAGCCGCAGCAATGGCGGATTCAACAAAAGACGCAATGTGGGGCGAGATGGGGTATGTCTGGTCACTAGAGGACGAGTTGGAATCGTCGTCAACAAACGATTTTGCGTCCTCATTGAGCGAGGGGTAGTCTGTGGAAAAGACGTCAAGTGGGGCCATGCGAGTGCGTGCAATGCCCAAAATCTTGAGAATCGACATCATGCGTGCAATGCGATCATCTCTTTTGATGGTGGGATCCGAGATCTGTGATCCAAAATAATGGATGATGTGGTTGCGCAGCTTGAAGAGTTCACGGAGGGGTCGTGGGAATGAGTACAAAAGACGCTCTTCGGAGGTAGTCTTGTAAAGAGACTCAAGGTAGGTGAAAATGTCCATGACAACCATCTCATCGTCATTGCTGGATCCCATGGAGCGGTAGTTAAAAAGACCTGTGAGAGTTACACTTTGAGTCTCGAGAATTTCAAAGACCTCCATCCAATCGCGTAGATTAATCATGCTAAAGTATTCAGCAGCTACAGTGTCGAGGTCATCCACCAATGCCTCAAGGCTTTTAATATCACCATTGGGCAGGATATTTTCGTATCGATCAGCTAGAGGGAAGCTAGGCAAAAGCTTTTTAATGTCAATTGGTCGATAAGACTTTTTAATGAAAAGTTTGCGAACTTTTTTGTGTAGAGCCTCAATTGTATCGTAGTAGTACTTGTAATCGTCACGTAGAAGCACCCCTGCATCTTTCCAAGTTTGCAACTCCACCTCAAAGTTGCGCAGCAAATCCAGAAACTGGTCGCGTGCACGCAAATCATTTGCAAAATCAGAAAAGTATTGTGAGACCCACAAATGACACGCCTCCAAGACACCAATTTGAATCTGAGCAACAATGACCCAGTCGATGGATTCTGGGTCAGCATCGCAAGTGGGGTCCCAGTTGGGGAAATGCGAGTCGAGGTGGATCTGTTGCTGCTGTTGAGGAATGACGTGATGACCTTGTTGGTACTGGTGATGGAGATAGTGTGGAGGTGGTAGAGGTCGCTTGTTTGTTGCCGAAATGGACAGGGCAGCGGATTGGGCCCCAACAAAGCGTTTCCGGAAACTCTCGAGAAGAACCGATGGCGAGCAGAAGCTACGGTAAGTTGCAAAAAATGTCATGGTGTGGATGTCCATGTCAACCTTGAAGATTGTATTATTGATGCTAAGGTCGGATCCTGGGACCTGGGACTGTGGTGGTAGTGGTAATGGGTAACGTGCCATGTCATCAGGATTGACAAAAGTGCTAAAGTCTCCAACGCCAAGAACCAAAATGTCCACAAGCCTTTCTAGATTAGCAGCCTTGACGGCTGTATTGATGATGAGGGTTTGTTCGTTAGCAACATGTTGTTGTTGTTGTTGTTGTTGGGAACCCTCAAGAGGTAATGCCAAGGGTATATTATTATTACGATCCACGGGGACTGTAGTTGCAGAGTCCTCATCGAAGCCCTTTAAAATAATATCATCTGAGAGATGGTAAATACGGGTAGCCACATTAAGAACGTCACGTACGTCTTTTAATAGAGCATTGGAAGAGTGGCAATGCGCAATAAAGTTCCTACTGGCAGCGTCAAGTTCAACGTTACCACAAGTCGCTAGAGCCGATACATTGGGGAAGGACAAGGACGACATAGCTGGGGAGAGTGTTGTTGAAGAAGAAATGGACGCAATAGAAGCGGAGGAGATGGCTGAGGAGGTGAGACCCGAGCCATTTCTTGAAGCTTGTTGTTTTAGCGAGTCACTATTACCAGATCGAGACGAGGAAGGACGAAGGGGTCGTTTGGATGAAAAGGAAGAGGAAGAAGTAAATAGGGTGCTACAAGCTGAGAGAAGAGCAGTTTTAGCAAACAGACGATATGACGGAAGCACAATGGTGAAAAGGAGAGGCACATAGGATCCTGTTTGTAGGGGGAGTCGCTGGGAGTAATGGTTTTTGAGATATGTACCGAAAAAGTTTGGCTCGATTGAGAGGGAAAGTCGTAGGACATCTTCAGGGGTTTGTACAGGAGCCGAGAAGTGATTAGCGAGGAGGGCATAGAGAAGCCTTTGGATGATTGGGATGGCTTCTGGGAGAGGCTCAAAAGTGTCATTTTGTGGAATTTGCTCTAGGTAATGTTTCCAGCGGTCAAAGGCAGTACGGATACGGTTAAGACGAATTTCGCACTGTTTGTAGGAGGAGCCTTCTTCGTATTTGACACACAAGTCACCGAAAAAGGGTACAACACGTTCTTTGGGGTAGGTCATACCGATACCTTGAGGGGCCAAGACATGGAAAGTAGACTTGCGAGTCATATCTGAAATCATGAGTCTACGTTCGAGGTCGAAAACAACGGGGGCCCATTCCTTTGTGACCCTGTCGCGGGTATCTGGGGGGACATAGCACCAAGAGGAGCGTAGGCGAAGAACAGGGATAGAGCAAATGACTGTAGCAATGGCAAGCCAGCCAACCATATCGCCACAGTTTTTGAGTGCATTTCCAAGATTGATCCAGTAGGAAATGATCTTGCCGCGGTATGCATTGCTAATAGGGTGGTGGTTGGAGTTATGGCCACGAGGGTTGAAGAGGTGGTCAAGAAGGAGGCTACCTAAAAAGTGGATATTTGTAGAGTCAAAGACGAGTGGGGAGTGACGATTATATGTATACTTTGTAGTAAAGAGTAAAGAAATGTCTGTTGTTGGTGACCAATCTTTGGAAAAGGCGAGATGAAAGTGATAAATCTGCTTTGCAAATACGTCGACATTGAGATCTAGGATAAGGTCCGGGGTGATTTCCTGGAGTAAAGAGAAGGGCCGAGTAGACTGTTGTTGTTGCTGTTGTTGTTGTGATGATGATGGTGGTATTTGTTGTTGTTGTTGTTGTTGTTGTTGTTGTTGTTGATGTTGTTGCTGATGCTGCTGGTGTTGATGCTGTTGTTGATGCTGGTGATTACGAGAAGGATGTTCATGCTTGTTCATGATTGCATGGAGACGATCTGAAAGGGCTTCATTTACACTTGGCTGACTTAC